>NC_091803.1:29456639-29759669 GCF_041296235.1 Equus asinus
AACATCCGAGGATGACCCATTCCTGTGGCTAGCAAGAGGGAGAAACACCATGTAGAGATCAACAACGACTAATTGAGACAAAATGAGAAAAGGGGGACGCCTCATGTGGCAGCCCCAGGCAGCCCTTGGAACGCAGCAGAAGCAAACCCCTCATTAACCTTAATAAGGCTCTGCCCCACGAGGGGCAAGGCCACCCTCCTTAGATCAAACATGGAAACCAGTGCTGGCGACACCCCACCCACCTGGGCACCCCAGCGACCTCAGAGAAGACCACCTCCCATCACAAGAGGGAGGGCTTCCAGGCCCCGCTGAAACCGCCCTCCCCACCTCAAGGAGAAAAATGAGCTCGTGACTCCTAATTGCTGTGCTGCAAAGGAAGCATCAAAGGCTTTTTTTTTTTCTCTCAAATTTTCATAATGAAAGTTTCAACCACCCAATGAGCCTACTATGTTTCAGGTTCTGTTCTAGGCCAATAATAAGAGCTATCATTTGTTGGGAGTTTATTTTATGCTGGACATTGGATACGGTAAAGTAATATTAATAGTAAGTGGAAATACTAACAGCCCACACGGACTCTGCTTACCACGGGCCAGGCCTTGCTGAGCACTTTGTATGTGTGAGATTACCACTTACTCCTCACAGCAGCTTCGTGAGGGAGGGGCCATCATTACCTCCATTTCAGAGATGAGAACACTGAGGCTTGCGGAAGTGAAGGAACTCCTCCACGTTCTCACAGCTCAGGAGCGGTGGAGCCTGGATTCAAATCTTGGTTTGCCACACTCTAGCCCAGACTCGTAATCCTGTCTGGACTGCTGAAGACATAATGATGAACAAGGCAGATGTGGCCCTCCCCTGATGGGAAAGATGCAACGGATCATCACAGTCTGGGTCCGGGGTGCAGTGGTGAGGAGGGCAAAGCTCAGTGGGGCCCAGGGAAGGGAATCTAACCCAGACCTGGCAGAGAGGGGTGATCGGGGGAGAGGTCCCCAAAGAAGTGACTTCTAAGCTGAGGTCCAAATGGTGGGTAGGGGTTCATCAACCAAAGAGAATGCCAAGGAGAGTTCCCAAATCAGGAAACGCACATGCAAAAATCCAGAGAGAGTGTGTGGCACGTTCAAGAAACCAAAAGAAGCACAATGTGGCTGGAAACCAGGCTGGGGGTAGAGAGGGGGAAGAGATGGAGACCTGAGCGGCCCCACAGATAAAAACTGAGAATGTTAGGAAGAGGAACCAGGTGGGAGGCGGCCAGGGTTGGGGCATGCTGAGTTTCAGGTCTGGGTGGCACAACCAAATGGGAATGCCTAACTCGAGAGGGTAGGGAAACTGAGGCCACAACTTAGAAATGAAGTCAGGACTGGAGATGGGAGCTCAGAATCCTGTCAAGGCAGGGAAGAGCAGAAATAAGGGGACGATCCCTAGAGACAGAGAAGAGCAGAGCACCGAGCCCAGAGACTTGGTGTACGGACAGCCGCTGTTTCCGCCTGTCCGGCACCCATTCCATTATGTCTGAGCACTTTGGTTTTTCTTGGGAAACCACCACTCTGCACTCTCAGTCCTTGTAGTTCAAGTGGAGCCAACTCTAATCTTGGCTCCAAGGGGGATGATGTGGCTCAGCCAGGCCAATGCAAATACTACATCCCTCTGGCCACTGGGATTGGTTTAGGGACATCCACATGATCCAGGATAGGCCAAAGAGAACGATACTGAAAACTTTTGCAGGGACTCTCAGAAAAGAGGCACTCTCGGTCCATTGATGTAGCTAAGCTGATGGAAGAGAAAGTTGGACCTATCAGTTGCCATTGCCTCACTAGGGAAGAGCCCATCTAAGAATAGGGCAATGCAGAGGAAAGCAGAGTCCTGATGTAGACGGAACCAGATGGCTCATCATCCTCTGAATACCTGGATCACACCTTTCCTGAAGCCAGTGTATCCTAAGATTCCCATTTATGTGATCCAATAATTTTTTTTTATTTTAAAACAGCTTAAGTTGGGTTTTCTGTCATTTATAACTGAAATACTGAGACACTGGAGATGCCTAAAATCAGGTGACCAAAGAAAAGAGAAGAGCCAGTGAACAAGAAAGAAAAGGAGCCACCAGAAATAGAAAGAGAATCATACTAGGTATCACAGAAACTAGAAAGGGGAAGAGTTTGAAGAAGAGACAGCCTTCAATAGTGTCAAATGCCACAAGGAGGATGAAGACATAAAAGCCTATAGAATTGAGTTAGGACCTTGGGCAACTGTTTGGGATACCCCAGAAGCAGACCCTCAGAGGACGACAGAAGTACAGGCAGTTCATTTGAGAGGTGATTCCCGGGAACACCAGGAGGGAGTGGGGAAGGAAGACAGGGCAGGGAATGAAGCTGATAAAGGATGTCTTTTCAAGCACGTGGCCACTTAGGGCCACTAGATCCTAATCTTGCTGGGGGATCTCCAGGAAACACGAGCCTCAGAGGTATCTGTCCTTGACTCCCATCAGTTACTGGTTGAGGGCTGCTCCTGGGGGATTTAACGCCCCCACTCCTCACACTTCCAGCCTAATCTGCACGTGGACAGAGTGAGCCCAGGGCCAGAGCAAGCCCTCAGGCGAACAGATGCAGGTGCTGCCAGGCAAGAGTCAGGCCGAATGCAATGAAATGGAATGGGGAGGGGACACCAGCAGATCACAGACAGTGACAGCTACAGTATGTTGCTTCATTTCTCTACACCTTAGTGACCTCACCTGTAATATGGGGGAAATCACCTAGAACCACTATGAAGATTAAATGAGGATAAATCCATGTCAATACTTAGCCCAGGGCCTGGGAGATAGCGCTAATAAACACATGCTAATATTTTTACGTCTGGCGACTTTCAGGGGAGCGACTTCTATATGGAGTTATGGAAAGCGGGACCAGTGAAGAAGTGTCATCAGAGAATGCAGACTGCTAATTTGAGGCTGCATCAAACCCAGGAGATTCCACTGGATAAATGAGAATCGCTAATATTCTATTTAAACAGCAAGCAAGCTTGTGATTATTTGTGTACAAAAGTCCTCGATTTAGCAAGAAGGTTTTCCTGCTGGGCGCTGCCTTTCCACCCATCCTTTTGTAAAACATCAGTCACTCCCACTATCGGAAACAAAACAGCAACAGTACCTTCACCCGGTTTCTCTGGTTCTACCGCAAAGTTACATTAGTGAAAGATTTAGGAAGATCAGAAAGAGAGAGAGGAAGAGGTCTGGGTGACAGAAATTGCCCCCACTGTGTTAGCTTCTCAACAGTCAGAGCTCCTCCTTAAAGACTGGCCAGAGTTGATTCTAAAAGCAAATGGAAAGTGGCCAGGCTAATAACGATGAATCATCCTAACACCTCTCATATGCATACAGCACGCCATGGTTTTCCGCATACTGTTTCCTTTCTCTTGACATGATCCACAGCGGGTAAGTGATATATTTAAGTGAGACTGTTTATTTTGTAATTATTCTAACAAACATTTGTATGGCACTTACAATGAGCCAGATATTCTTTATCTGTTTCACAAATATTAATTCATTTAATCCTCACAACAACTGTGTGAGGTAGGTTCCATTATTATCTTCATTTGTCAGATGAAGAAAATGAAGCACAGAGATGTTAGGTAACTTGCCTAAGGTGTACACAGTAGTCAGTGGCAAAACCAGGATTTAAATGAAGGCAGTCCGGGTCCAGTGTCTGGCTCTGAACTGATACTTGCTACCTCAGGGCAATGAGTGAACTTGAGCTCTCCTGAACCCTGGCACTTGATCAATCTATTCCTGCAGGCATTCGTAAGGAGGCACTTAAAATAACAAAGAAGGAGAAGGAGGAGGAGGAAAAAGAGGAGAGAGAGGGGGAGAAGAAGGAGAAGCAAAAGCAGAAAAAGAAGGAGAAGAAAAAAGAAGAGTAGCTAATAATAGTTAACATTTATTGAGCATTTCCTAAATGCCAAGTGCCATGATAAGCAATAATAATCATAATAATAACAATTTTCAGCGCAATGCTAGGAGGTAGGACCATTTTATCACCATTTTATAGATGGGGAAACGGAGGTTAGAACTTGTGCAAGGCTATTCACCTAGAAAGTGGGAGAGCTAGTGTTTGAAGCTGGTCCACCTGACTTCAGAGCCATTACTACTAAATTTAAGACCAGTGATCCCTGTGGGTGCAGAGTAATGGAGCTTTGAGTTTAAGGAGAGCAGGGCCATACACTCAATTTCATCAACCGCAGTTCCCTGGTGGTGGCCAGACGCAAGGAACAGTGCAAAGGGCTGACTCCGAGGCTGACTGAAAGGGTGGGACAAATACTGAAGTGAGGGCTGAGCAGAGGGGCTCCTCCAGGAACAGCCTGAAACACCCAGACTCAAAGAGGCAAGGAAGACGATGCTTCTCGTGGGATGGGACATGGAGCGAAGGAGCCCTGGGCCATGCTGAGCACTAGAACTTGTGGCTGAAGCTGTTTTGATGGTGTGTTTTTATCTCCCCTCTCCTGGGACACCTGAGGCTTTGGGTGGGTACTCAACTTTCTCAAAACAATAAAAAGTAAAGAAACAGAAAACATTTCCTTCCCTTTTCTTTACTCTTCCAGAGCTTACCAGGTTTAGGGGCCACACATGTACTAGTTTATCATCCAACTCTATTTAGAATAAAAATTGCAGAATCCTGATCCCTGACCAGTCTCCCGGACAAGTGTCTGTCCTAAAACTTACTTCTTCATTAACTTGAACTTTATTCATATTGGATACCATTGTACATTATCCACTGGGCCTATTTTTAATAGTATTTCTTAATTAAATAAGCAATTCATGACTACATTCTCCTTTTAAAAGGTTAAATTATTTTTACATAATCAAAAAATACCTACTCTTTTCCCTTATGGTTTCTGGGTTTCCCTCTCGTTACAGGAATATGCTCCTAAAATTTTCTCCAATATTCTTTATTATTTTGACTTTAAAATGTTTACTCTGCCTGTAATTTACTCCATCTGTAATTTATTTTTGTATAAGATGTGAATCAGGAATCAAACTTGGCATCCTTGCTCCCGGCCACTCAATTACATCAGCACCATTTATTAAATAAACCGTTCTTTTCCCACTCATCCAAAATGTCACCTTTTACTACATTAAGTTCCCATTTTTCCCAAGACCTCTCAGTCCTGTTCGGGATTCTAGCTTCTTATGCCGCAGCTGGAAGAATTTCGTCAATTATTCGAAATGTGTTTCATGGCTTAACAATAGGTATTTTATCTTTTAAAAAAGACATTTCTAAGAGGCACTCTCATGCACTGCTGGTGGGTGCATAAATTGGCGCAACCTTTTGGAGAGCAATTTAGCAGTATCTACTACAAGTGAAAAATGTTCACATCCTTTGCCCTAAAAACCCGACTTCTAAGAATATTCTACAGAAATGGTCACTGAAGTGCCCAACAATGTTCACAGCTGCATTGCTAATAACAGAGAAAAAACTGGAAATAATCCAAATGCCCACCAATAGGATGTTGGTCAAATAATGAATACAAATATAATGTAAATAAATAATATGGTGGCCACCATACTATGGAATACAATGTAGCCATTAAAAAAATAAGGTAGATCTAAATAAAGTATTGATATAGGAAAAAGTCCAAGATATAACAGGCAAAAAAAAGGTAGGCTGTAAAAAACGTATATAGGATATGATTTCATTTTTGTTAATTAGTAATATATGCTTATATTTACAAACTAAAAATTTCACAGAATAATACACCTACATGTTAAGTCTGTAGTTTCTACAAAGACTTTCTATCTAGATTGCATAACTACACGTTGTTACATTTGTTTATAATAAGTGTCCCTTTGGTGACAAAAAATACAGAGATATTTGGTGACTAAAGAATACAAAAATAGAAATGCGGACAACAGCCTATGAACGAGTGAGCATGAGGTGTGCCCAGGTGATGAATGAAGATCCCATGGCACAAGAAGTCAGGGAATTAACAAGGCTGAGATTCAAAGGGAAATTCTTTTCAGCCCTGTGGTCACCTGACCCATGCCGTGCCATCCCTTCAGCAGGAATCAAACCTGTCTCTGGCCTAGCCCTGGCTGCTTGGCCTTGCTCATCCCACATTTACCATGTTTCCTTCCATCAGAAGCCCCGGGTCACTCATGGGCAGTTCAGGGCAGAAGGAAGATGAGAGAGTAAAAGGGAGTAAAAGGGAGAATTAAGACGACACTTCCATGGTCTCGCCCATGGCGGGAGAAGTAAACGCCTCATTGGCTCCAGCACCCAATGCAGGTGAGAAGACGGGCTGAGTCCAGTACTTCTCCTTACCCGACACGGGAGAGCCAGGGGCCTGCACCTCATCTTTCCATGTGCTTTTGTGATGTTATAGGCACCTTGAACCATTAGAGGTGCAATGCCCCCACCCTCCCTGATAAACAGATATTCCCAGATACGGAACACTGGGCCAGGCTAAGACACTGCTCTGTGTTGGGGATGAGAGCAAGAATGGGGCCCCAGAGTCACTAAAGAACTTGCCTGGGAACAGCAATGAATTGAAGTAGTCAGATAGGAAGGCTGCATATCATAAATATGATATAAAAGGGCACAGCTATTGTCCATCAAAGAAAGAGCTGTCAGAAAATTATGCCTCAAGCAAGACTGGCTGATACCATATAATAATCATGATACTCATACTAATGGCTAGCATTTATTAAGTGCCTACCTTTATGCTGTGCCCGGCATGGTTCTAAATGTGTTACATCGACTCATTGAATCTTCACAATAACCCTACTATATTGGGTATTTTATTCCCAATTTACAGATGAGGAAACTGAGGCATGAAACCAGCCCGTTATCACTCAGTAGGTAGTGCAGGTGGGTTGAACCAAGGTGTTCTGGCTCTAGCACTCATGCTATACTGTCAACTCAGAATATGTGTGCTTATCACTGACTTAACTCTTTCACTTCTTGCTTTACTCTATCATCTACACCAACTCTCATAAATGGAGCCAGTGAGCTTACGCCCACTGGAGAAAACGTCTAGCCATGGGTCTTGATACTAAGACACCTCCCAAGGGTACTGAATAGGCCAGGAAGTGCACAGAGCCTACAGAGCCCATTCTGAGGAATTGCCCCTGGAAGGGTCTTTCTGTAAGAGTTTGCTGAAGCCCCTGTCATATGTCATAAGCTAACAGAGCTCCCATGGCAGCAAAAATGAGCCTAGGAGGACTTCCCTGACACCACCTTCCGCCCACTCACTCATATCCTACCTAATAAGTCTTAGATTTATGTATTTCCTTAATCCTTTTGTGGCATTCATCACATTTAATAACTGACTGCCCCCTTTGAGAGCAGTGACTGCATCTGCCTTATTCGTGGCTATAATCCTGGAATCCAGCATAATGTCTGGCACATAAGTAGGTGCTCAGTTAGCATCTGTTATGAAATTGGATGGATGGATGGATGGATAGATGATGGATGTACAGAAGGATGGTTGAGTGTTTGGATGGATGGATGGATGAGGTAGCTTCGCATAAATTTTCCATACCAGATAGTATCAAATTAAACCAACTAGGGCCTCTCTTGGGTGGAAATGAAAAACACAAACAGATAGCTTTGGTGAGCTAGACCATACATGGATAGCCAGCCACACTCCCAGCTCTGGAAGCAGGTTGACGGGGCACCCTGTCTTGGAGTAACCATGTGGCTGATGAAACCATTTCTTCTCCATCCCATTTCCCCATACACACCTGCAGTTAACCCTCACTCCATCTAAGTTATTGTGGACAAGTCTTTCCTTTGCAACCTGAAGAATTCAGCTAGCATTCAGGGATGTTTCACTGCATTCTACCTTCGTACCAAGCTTCAGGCCAAAGGAATAACTCTCAGAAGAATTTAAAGCAAAGGGGAGCCAAGAAGGGAAGTCTTTCTAGAAGTCCTTACATCACACCAGGAGAGACGTGACCTACCAAGAGAGCTGGTCTTGCCTGTGAAAGGATCTCTATGGCCCCTTAATGCTGTCCCCAGATTCAGTTCTACCGTGCCCTGTGGTGCTGCCCCCCACCAACCTGACAGCTCTGGGCCCAGCAGAACTTGGTTTGGCAGATAGGAGTGACGGTGTGATTTGACTGATTCAGTTCCCACTAACTAACCTCTCCAGCCCCAAGTCCTGCAGTAACAACCCCCCCCGACACACACACACACACACACACACACACACACACACACACACACGCTGCTCCAGCCATACTGAACTCTCAGGCATTCCCCACGTGCATCACGCTCTCCCCTCCCAGCCTTTGTACATGCGATTTCCTCAGCCTGAAATGTTCCTCCTCCAATTATTCTTTGCCTGGCTAACTGTTTCCAGCCATCGCTGAGTCTCAGCAGATAGTACCCCTTGTTGGAAGGCCTCCCTGATCTAGTCCCACGATTTGAACAGATGTCCTCTATAGACTCTCAGAATTGCCTGGGCATGCTCCACTCATGGCCTCCTGACATTGTTTTGTAATGCCTATGTACATCTCTGTCTCCCAGTTAGAGCCTGAGCTCCTTGAAGGAAAGACTAAATATCATTCATTGTTGTAACTCCAGCACCTAACGCTCAATGAATATGTTGAATGAATGAACGAACGAACAAATGAATGACTGCTCTAACACAGTACATCTCCTGCTGCAGCCTTCCTTTCCTGCCATGAAGATCCTCACCCAACCACCCACAAATTCTCGAGACTACAGGAAGAAAATCCAATAATCTCAAAAGCTCTAATCAGCAAATGACAACAACAGCTAAAATTAAACGTAATTTCTAACAGAATGAGGAGCTGTCAGCAGACAATTCTCAATTAATTCCAACAGCCCCTGAGTGTGGTGCCCGGGGCTTTCTCCCAGCTGCATCATGGGGTGCCCAGTGCTGGCTGGAGAGCTGATGCCCCAGGTAAACTGTGCAGCCTCAGAGAAGCAGCTGCTGGAGGGAAGGGCTGCCCCTAGTCAGTGGCCAGATCACCCACATTTTCAAAAGAAGCTAGAAATTGTCTCCAGTTTCTAAATGTCGGCCACAAATTCCATTTTGAAAATTAAAACCCCTGTGGACGGCTAGTCAGCTTTCTCCGGGGTAAATCACTGTGAGGAAAGGGGCTGAGTAGTGAAGACTCAAGCTCCGGAGAGGCACAGTGGCTGAGGACCTTTGAGCAAGCTGTTCCAACTCTGTGCCCCAGTAAATCGGGAAGATAACGGCATCTCAGAAGGTCGGCGTGGGGAGGAAATGCAATAACACACACAGAATGCTCAGCACAGTGCTCTGCACGTGGCAAGCAATAAACGTCAAGAAACACGCCCTCTCGGTACAGGCTGACTGGGGACCCAGGTCTGCAGCCTCAACCGACTGCACTGCGATTCTAAACCCACAGCGCCCATTCTTAAACCCGCCGATTCAGGCAGCACCGCATCCCGGCTCACCCATAGCTCCTGAGCCGGCTTCCCTCCATTACCCGGATCCCTGTGCAGCGCATTTCCATGGCAATAACCTGCTCCACAAAAGGTACAGTAAATATTTACTATTTTTTCACACATTTCAGATTATTTGGGTCCAACAATCTAACTGGCACGCCCCCTGCTTCAGAAAATGACAATGCAAAAGCCAAGCCTCTAGAAACTAAACAGAAGCACCTTCAGCAACAGGGACATCAGCCAGCCACATAGACAAGCAAGAGCATCATATGCCCAAGAGACTTCTGGAAGGAGACTCGCAAGGAGCACCCCGCCCCCCACCCCCGAGCTGCTTAACCCCATCCTCCCAGCAGCGAACGCAAAGATTCTTAACACCCCCTTCCTCTCTCTCTCCCCCTCTCTCTCCCTCTCTACTCAGCCCCAACACCCACACACACACAGGTCCTCTCAGAGATTTTCAAAGCCTTGTTCACACATACACAACACATGATACCACTGAGTTTTAAATGATACACCCTCCACAAGTGCACACAAGCACACACGCGAGCGCACGCACACACCCCCCCCAGCAGAACCCCACTGTGCCTGCTCAGGAAGAAGCGGAGGGTCCCCTGGAACGAGGGGGGCTCTCTGCTCAGGCTTTGGAAATGTCAGCGGAGGCAGGGGTGGGGGGTGTCTCTGATTCACTGCCTGACTCACTCCCATCTCCCCAGCAGACCCCGTCTCTGCAGGCAGGGCAGCGCTCGGCTTTTTCATTCACTCCCTCATTCAGGCACAAAACCTGTTTTCAGCAAAAAGAAAAAAAAAAGCTCATTCAGGCACAAAACTCCATGCTCAGCCTGGCACCAGTCCCTGAAGAGAGAGAGAAGAATACAACGCAGCCCCTGCCCTCGACTTTCTCGGAGTCTGACAGACTGAAACAAACGGGTCACCACAAACCAACGTGATCAGTGCCATCAGAGACGAGATGAACCCAGAACCATTGAGAGGACTGGAAAAGTATGACACGGCATGACAAAAAATTCCTCAACACAAAGGAAAGAGACAGGACAGGCCAGGGGGATTTATTTTCAACATACAGCACAGATAACAGAGTGGTATCCACAGTATATAAAGATAGTTACCATCACTGCATCACAAAAAGCACACCAGAAAAATGGACAGAGAAATATGAAGAGGGAATTCCCAGACAAAGAAATACAAGTTGGCAACGAACCTATGAAGATATGCTCAGCTGCATGGATATCTGGGAAATAGAAATTACTACAGGATACTTTTTCATCCATTAGATTGGCAAAAATTGAAAAGATTGATAATTCCAGTGTTGGCAACCATGGGGGTTGAATGAACGGACGATGAATGCGTGAATGAAATACAGTAAGGCGCCTGCCATGCGAGGGAACGGGCATTGTATTAGTCGGATATTCCTCTTCCTCCTCCCGTGAGCTCCGTCCGGGGTAGACACTCAGCACCTCTGCAGAATCGAGTTAAACCCGGGAAGGATTGCTACATATCTGAGCTGCAGAGGATTTTGTTATTCAAACAGGCTTCCCTGTGGCTCTTCTGGGATCCTGGGGACGATTGCAAGGAGGGTGACAGGTGTGGGAGCAGGCATGGAGACAAGGCAAGAACAGGGCTTGCTCCCCAGGCACCAAAGTGCTTCTCTGACGATGGCTACTCCTCTTGTCCTCACCAGAGGGAACCAGGGGTGCCCAGGTGTTCCTCTCCCCCACAAACAGAAATGGGGACCAGAGAAAAGGGAGGGTCGTAAGTGACCGTTCCCTGTGGAGAACAGGGAGGAAAGAGATCAAGAGACGAGGCAAAGAGCAGAGCATGAGATGCCTTTGCTGAAGTGAAACAGCTGGGAGGCCCCACCCTCGAAGGCAGAGCCCCCTTAGCAGAGGGGGCCGCAGACACCAGGAGGCCCCTTCTGTTCTGCCCGTTAATGCAAACAGCCAACACGTACTGTTTCCTGGGTGCCGGCACTAAGCTAAGACCTTAGGTGCCTTATGCTACAGCCTTCTGACAGAGGTGTTCTCCTGCCTATTTTACAAAAGAACTCAGAGAGGTTAATCAGCTTGTTTGACGCAACACAGCTTGTCAGTGGCAGCACTGGGATTTGAACCTAAGTCTATCTGATTCCAGAACCCCCTATTCTTAATTGCACTACTTGGCTCTAAGAGCCGTAGTACTAGGAAGTCAGCTCTCACGGAGGAAGTCCTGCCCAACAATGGGTAGGGACCAGAAGAAGGTTTATCCACAAGAGAACAAGCAGAAGCACAATTGTGGGTGGGGCGGGGGAGGGTCCAGTGGGCCAGACATCTCAGAAGGGAGTCACTATTATCATTCGGGGCACAAAGAATCTGGAACTTGGGTTGCTTCCGGGCTTAGGTGAATGTGGGTGTGCCCCACCAGCCTCCCCACCCACATCTGTTTCCCCTAGAGGGATCAACAGGAAAAAAAATTTCAAATCTGAAGGGCCGAGGCTGCTGTTGGCAGAAACAGCAAGGAAGTAGGCAGCTGAGAGGGGGCCACATCCGCCCCGCGGCCAGGCTCCTTGGGGCATCATGGGTAGTGGCAACAGTGGAGAGAGCGGTGGAGGCTGGTGCCTCAGCCCAGGGGAGGAAGGAAGGAGAGGTTCTGGGCCTCATCCCAGGCTGAGAAGCAGTCCAGAGTCAGGTTTAGCTGGACTCGTGTGGCTCTGATACTCCTATATCTCACAGAGATCTGAGCCTAACCGTGAGACCTCAGGCAGTTGACTCAAGCTCTCTGGCCTCAGTTTCCTCATCTGTGAAACGTGGATAAGAATGGTATATTCCTAGGGAGTGGGGTCAGGACTGGGGGTAAGGGTGGAGAGACCGCCACTAAATCAAATTGCACCTGCTGGCTTTGTGCCCGCTGGACCACCTGTCTCCCACTAAACTGGAAACTTGCTGATAGGTGGTCTGCCTTGTTCACTGCTGTATGTCCAGCACCTAGAACCAGGTGTGGCACAGAGGAGGCACTCAGTAAATATCGGTTCAATCAGTAAATAGCAGGGGCTCCAAAATATTTGCTGAAGAAAACAAAGGAGAGACAAGAAGGAATGAAGAGAGATAGAGAGAGAGGAAGGGAGGGAGGGAGGAAGCTGGATCCCCAGGAAGGTTCTCAGCCATGAGAAGCAGCTGAGGTTGACCAGTTAGCTAGTCCACCTCCTTTGCCTATGCTGCTTGGTCACCGTTGACAGGACCAAGCACTGCTGGTCTGTAGGTGGTGGCTGGACTCACTTTCTGACCAGTCTCTGGATTTGAGCTAAGGCTTCCTTCTCCCTCCTTTTCTAAGGAGGCCCCAGATGATGGTTCTTTCTTTCTCCTTTGAGTTTCCATCTCATTCTCTTCCCCCAGTATCCACCTGTAGACTCCAGCAGAGTGTCACATTCTAATGTTCATCTGTGGTCTCACATGTGCAAACTCTGAGCCAAAGCCAGGTGTTGACACCCAAATCACCATCACTGGAGCAGCTGGCTCTATTACCACTCCTGGGGGAAAATGTGGGTTGTCAGTAAAAACCCAACAGGCCCGCCCAGCCTAGGCCTGGATCTAATGAGCCCTGTACCACTGACAAACGATCTGCAAGGACCTTGCTACACCCAGGAATCCCTTACAGCAGACACGTGGTGGTCAAGAACATCTGCTTTGGGGCCAAATGATCTGGACTCAAATCCTGGCTCTTCCATTTACCAGCCATGCATCCTTGGGCGAGTTAGTTCACCTCCTGTGCCTCCGCTTCTTCAGATGTAAGAAGAGGAGAAAAACTACTTCACTGGGTTACCGTGAGAGTTAAATGAGATGAGGCACGTAAAGTGTGGTAAGCAGTCAAGATTCTTCTGTACAAACAATGGAAACCCAGCCCAACCAGTTTAAGCAGGAACGGCACTTAATCTCTGGGAGGTCTAGAGATTCTGGCTGGGAGGCTACACAGCCAGGAGGAGCATCTAAACCCCGCCACAGAACCCAGCCAGCAGAGGGACCGCTGCCACCACCTGAGAGTCCAGACGAGGCAGTCTACACCACAGACGCCGGGAATATTCAACCCTCACATGGGGTAAATACTTCTAGAAGCCTTGTCACAGACGACTCTGTAGTGTGGATCTATCTACCACCTCCCTCTCCAGAATGGATCGCACAGTGTCTGCTCCTTCTCATCATTAGCCGCCAACTCAAACTCCAGCATGGATGCCTTCCATTGGCAGATCCAAGGTCACATGTCTGTGCTCCAGCTGCAAGGGAGGCTGGGAGGTGGGTTTCTGAATTCTACATTAAAGAGGCATGGGATCATAAGGTGGGGAATTCCCAAACATAAACAGTTGTTCAGCTGTGTCTGGCCAGAAAACACGACAAGGTCCCTTATGAGCTCTTGGCACAGCACCTGGCACATAGCTGCTCAATAGGTAGGAAGCATTCCCTGGAGATGTGGTTTAGGCCCCAAAGCAAGGAGGTTCCTGTGCCCCCAAACGTCCCTCTTCACCTCTCTGGGCCCAGACATTATCTTTCCAGAAAGTTTGGCTTAAATCCTTACCTTACTCCTCCTTACTCCTAACTCTATTCCTCGAAGTGCCTTTGGAGACTCCACTGGAAACCTAGAGCCCAGAAATGAAGTCAAACACTCTTTATGACCTGGGAAAAACACACCAACCAGCTGGAATCACAGATTCCCAGAACTTCAGAAGGCCCCTGCGGGAAGGTTATTCTGTCCTACCGCTTTATTTTGCAAATTTCGAAATTGAATCCTAAAGAGGGGAAAGGATTTGGCAAAGATTGCAAAGCTAAGTCCTGGCAGAACCAAAACTAAGATCAAGAAAAATGAAAAGGAGAGGAAACCAGTCCCAGATCCGCCCCCCCAGCAAAGTGTGTTGCACCGCAGCCAGATGCCCTCAGCAGGGCTGAGCAGGGGGCTGCTCCAAGGGAACCAGGCTAGAACAAAAAAGATCCTGTCTTGTGAAGAGCAATCTTGGAGGTCATGGGGACAGAGAGCAGAGAGTTTAGCCGCAGGAAGGTAAAATGCTCTGTCAAGGCATCCCAGCCCCTGGCTACTCAAAGGGTGACCCATGGACCAGCAGCATCGACATCATCTGGCAGCTTGTTAAAAATGCAGAATTTCAGGCCCCTCCCCTGACCTGCTGAATCACAATCTGCAGCTTAACTAGAACCCCAGGTGATTCATATGCACATTAAAGTTTGACAAATCCCAGTATAAAGAGGAATTCAAGAAGAAAAAATTAGGCTGCTGAGAATCAGCATTTAGGTGACTCTCATGCATCAGAGAGGATGTGAGGTGTTTTACATACTTATCTCATTTAATCCTCCTAACAATCCTTTGGAGCAGACAGTCAGGGTCCCATCTAACAGATGAAGAAACTAAGGGTTAGACAGGAGATGTAACTTACCTTTCACCACTATGTCCACCTGGTAACCCCCTCTGCTCATTCTTCAGGTGGCCTCCTAGGTCAGCTCTTCAGCAAAGCTGTCCCTGAATAAAGCCTCTCTCCAATACCGTCCTGGCAGAATTAGCCGCCCTCTTACTCTCCAGTATTCAAAGGTGCCTCATGAAACTCATCCCTTGACCTTGGACAGCCCAGTGGGTGAGTGGAGAGAGCACGGGACATTAGAATCCACTCTGCTGCGGATTACTGTAACAGACACACCATTTAACCCCTCTGAGCCTCAGTGGGCCCACCTGTAGGAGGGGGAAATAAATCCTGGATTCCGGAGTTGCCAGGAGGATAAAATGAGAGGATGTATGTCACACACACGAAGTTGTGCTGGGGACAGAGCAGACTGAGCTTTTTCTTGCTGTTTGTTGTTGCCCCATTCATCTTCCCTCCTCCAGTGGCGTGCATCCCTCTCAACTCTGTGTTCAGGCGTCAAGTGAAATTGACCCCGGTGGGATGTTTACAGCAAGGAAACGGGCAATCAGCAAGCATTACCTTGTGTTTTCGCTCTTTGCCAGAGGGCTAATTATTAAACATTTGTCAGCACACCACTGCTCCCTCCATCCCTCCCTGACCCACAGATCAGTAGGATCAGCATTAAGATTCTGCTGCTTCTGGTCTTTGACTTCCAGAAAGCTGAGAAGTCACTCAGTACCTCTCCCAAAGAACGTCCACAGCAGTCTCCTCATTTACTCACTCAACCAATAATTATCGGACACCTATTATGTGCATGCATAGTGCACCATCCCTCCACCAGGGTGGTAGGTGCCCTGCCATCTGTCATCCATCATATTAGAAGAAGGATTTTTCACAGCTATGACAAGTGGGGGAAGGAAATTAATAATAAGTCCCAAAGGTGGCGGGGGAAGGATCACATACATCATTTCCGTATCATCCCCCCATCTGTGGTAAATTACCTCCTGATAACAGGATAACCTTCCCCCTGGCTCGCCCACAATCACCAGGCACTGCAGAATTGAGTGAAATAAAGACAGACCCAGTCTTTCACGCTCTCACTGCCAGAACTGTCAGGTGCCTCTGGGGGCCTAGAAGGTCAAAAAGCTTGGAGCTATGGTCACTGAGCTTTTGGCCCCATGCCCCTGAGAATCTTTCTCTCTGCCCCTCAATCCCACCATGCTCTCTGGTCTCCTGCTGTCCCCTCCTTCCCATCAATAGCCTCCTCTCTGCCCTTCAGTTCCTTCTCTTCTTGCTCATCAGCAGCCCCTCCATGCGACCTCAGTCCCCTCCTCTCTCTGTGCCTCATTCTCTCCTCTCATTGCTTCTCAGCATGCAACAACAGGGAGCAGGGATGAAGACAAATCAGACATTCCTTAAAATGCTGATAGAAAACTAGTCAACTGGTATTAACTTCAGTGAATTGGCTTTTGCAAGATCGACCTAAAGCTGCACGATGAACTAGAAGCCCATGAGAGTTCATGAGCAGCTGACGGAGGAAAATTGCTCAGCTTCCAAAATCTGGCCCACCAAGACCTGTCTCTGAACCCAGAACACTGTCACTCTTTGTAGCCCGCCCTCCAGCCATCCAATGACACATGTCAGCAGGAAGGGGACCTGGCTTGAGTAAGACATGCATGCTTGAGTCCATCTGTACCCCTGCACCCTGCCGAGATGAAATGCTGGCAAAACAAAGAAACATCTGAGACCATGGAGACCCTGGCTTCCCCGGAACGGCCAGAGTGCCCTAACATTTGACTTTGATGACTCAAGCATTTGTCATTCCAACTCCCCCACAGCAGGGTGAATAAAAAATCTAAAGATTTAACTTTAAAAAAGTTTAACAAGTTAATTTTCTAAATTTAAAACGTTTCAGAAAGAAACACAACCTACAGAAGGATAATTTTAAGCTATATTAAAGCTCAAAGATGACATCATGGAATTCTAATTATATAGACTTTGAGGCAATAGAGTTTAGGGAACCTTTCTAGATAGTTCGAAATTTCTCACGATACGCCAACGCTATGTTGGTATCCCGTCTTCTGGATATACTAAAGGTCCTTCTCATTGATTATTTGGGAAAAGGAAAATAAAGGCACCCTTCTGAGACCTCAAGCAAAATTAGAGCTCTTCAGTTTCGCTGTTTACTCTCAATTTCTCTCCTAAGATGAGATTATTTCTAAGACTATATACGAAGATGAGAGTTGAGATCAGACTAAAACTATCGTGAGCTTATAGATCCATATGGAACCAAGCCGTTACCTTTGCAGAGAAGGGTCTTCCTCACGTGATCTCTTTCCTCTGTGTTGTGAGGGAAAAAATGAATTAATTCATCAACAAGATCCTAGCGCAGTGCCAGACATGGAGTAAACCCACAATACACGTTAGATTTGGTAATATTCGTGATGAGGAGGAAGATGCAAAAGACGATACAAATGATGGAACAACAGGAAGTACTGCATGCGGAGCTAGTGTGGTGTCCCTGCCTGTTGCTATTTCATGAAAGTGTTGTGTGTCAGGGTGGAAAACATTTAAATCACTCCATTCAATAACTTTTCCTATAAAAATGCATTCCCTATTTCTGAGATGTCTTATGCATCAGAAAGCTTCACTTTTTTTTTAAGGCGTGATTTTTTTTTGGTGAGGAAGATTGGCCCTGAGCTAACATCTGTTGCCAATCTTCCTCGTTTTTTTTTTTCTCCCCAAAGCCCCAGTACATAGCTGTATATCCTAGTTGTAAGTCATTCTAGTTCTTCTATGTGGGATGCTGCCATGGTATGGCTTGATGAGTGGTGTGTAGGTCTGCACCCAGGATCCAAACTGGTGAACCCCAGGCCGCTGAAGCGGAGCATGTGAACTTAGCCACTGCACCACCAGGCTGGCCCCAGCTTTAATTTTTTTTTTTTTTTTTTAAGGAAGATTAACCCTGAGCTAACATCCGCTACCAATCCTCCTCTTTTTGCTGAGGAAGATTGGCCCTGAGCTAATATCCGTACCCATCTTCCTCTACTTTATATGTGGGATGCCTGCCATGGCTTGATAAGCAGTGCGTAGGTCCACACCCAGGATCCGAATCGGTGAACCCCGGGCCACCAAAGTGGAACCTGTGAACTTAACCACTGCACCACCAGGCTGGCCCCCCAGCTTTAATTTTCAAAGACACATAGTCTGTACATTATATGAGCTATTAATATATAGGACTTATATGTGTGTCACATATTTACATAAAACACATTCACATATGTATGGTGTTTACAACAACACCCCAAGAAAGATGACATCATTTTTCTCATTTTACAGCCAAGAACACTCTGAAGCTTCAGAGCAGTTAAGAGAGCTTCCCATGAGACAAAGCTGGTAGATGGTAGAGCAAGGACTAGAAGGGTACCACTTCTGACATCCGAGGCCATGCTCTCTCCTCCCCACCATCACCTCTCCAATTACTGCTGTCCCTCTCTGCCCGACTTTATCTCTCCATTCCTATTCCCAGAATTACCCTGAATGCTCCAGGTACACAAGAAGGTGAAGAGACAGATTGTCCCCAAGAAAGGATGATTATGAATAATTTATTTTTCTCCTTTTCTGAAATGACAGTAAAGCTCAGAAGCAGGCAGCAGTTGAACCAGACAAGCAGCATAAGTTAAGATGCCTCAAACTCTAGGATCCATGCTTAATTTCCAAAAAGGAATTGAAGGCCAGGCTTCCTGGCATTTTTAAAAGGGCCAAAAAGGAATGAGCCGTCCTAGGAAGGCTTCAAAAAGGGAATTAACTTTTATTGAGCAATTGTCGAGGTTCTTTCTTTTACCAAAAAAAAAAAAAACCTGTATTTAACGCTACAATACCCTAGGAGAAAGGTTTGATTATCCTTATTATGTAGGTAATGCAACGGCGGCTCAAAGAAGTTGAAGAATACAAAATTAGAAAAGAAGTCAAAAACGGAATTTGAATCTAGTTGCCGTCCATATCCTTTCCAGCGCTTCTCACTGCCGTCATCAAACCACTTCTCAACCTCAACACTGCAAGCTCCGGGGTCCTTCCATGGAAGGAGAACACCATCGGTGAGAACCTAACTCTATATAAATGCCAAATATTTTCCCTGAGACACTGTGGTATGCTCTGATGGCGTTTGGGATCCAGCGTGCCAAGTGTGACATTTTTTTTAATAACCACTTTTCTGTAGACACATGGCAGAGGTGGCTTTGGCAATCCGTGGTTAATATTCAAGTTTCCCACATTCCCTTCTGTCATAGAGGGCTACAGCACTCTTCTCTGGCTTTCTGCCAAGAATGCAGAGGAGGAAAAGGAGCTGGGAGGCAGGGAGGTGGCAGCTGGAAACCAAAAGGGATTATTTTTCCATTATGTCATCCAACTAGTTAGGGCTGCTCTCTAAGAAAGTTATTGATTTGGGTTGGTATGTTTTGTAACCAGCCCCCTTACCTAACTCTTTATTAGTATAATAGTTTTTCAGTTGATTCCTTTAGAGTCTCCAAAGTAATAATGTAACCTGTGAATAATGTTAATTTGGCATTCTTTTTTCCGATATGTAATTACTACTTATATCTGTTTCTCTTCTTATTTCATTGACTAAAACATCCAAAACAATGACAAATAACAGTGCTGATAGCAACCGTCCTTGATTTATTCTTGACTTTAGTGGGAACACCTCAAGTATCACAAAATTAAGCATATTTTTGGCTGCTGGTTGGCCATAGTCTTTATCATGCTGAGAAAGTATATTTTTATTCTTAGTTCTTTCTCTAAGAGTTTTCACCAAGAATGAATATTAAAATTTTAACAAATGCTTTTTTAGCATCTATGAAGATGATCATATTTTTTTCCTTTGACATATTGATGGGACTTATTAATAGATCTCCTAATAATAAACCATAATGTATTTCTAGAATGAAACTTCCTTGATCATGATGCATTGTTCTTTTAATATCCAAAAGATTCAATTTGCCAAGATTTTACTTAGGACTTTTTTTCTCTGCATTTATAAGTGAGATTAGACTATGGTTTTATTTTTGGTGTTAACTTTTTCAGATATTTATGTCTGTAGAACACTAGGTCAGAGGACAGAACTGAGAAAGTTTTCTTCTTGTTATACGGTTCAGAGAAATTCTTTAAAAACCAAAAGGATCACTGGTCCTGGAGGTTTTACTGATGAGTTGGAAAACTTTCATCACTTCCTTCTTTGCTCTCGGTCTAGACCAGGGGCCAGTAAACGACAGCCTGCAGGTTCCACCTGTTTTTTTTAAATAAAGTTTTATCGGAATACAGTCATGCCCGCTTCTTTACAAATTGTCTATGGCTGCGTTCATGCTACAACGGCAGAGTTGAGTTGTTGCTACAGAACACCCCATAAACCTAAAATATTTACCACCTGGCCCTTTTGGAGAAACTTTCCCAAACCCTAATCTAGACAGGCTCTCTTTCACATTAGACAATTTGCGCATTTCTGTTTTCTTAGACTTTCAAATTTAATACCAAAAATTGACGACAGTTCCCATCTGAGTTCTACAAAGCGCCCAGCAATGGGTTGACCTCTACATACGTTACGTCACTGAATCCACACAATCACTGCATTATCCCCATTTTACAGTGGAGGAGATTGAAGCTGAGAGAGAGTAAATAACTTGCCTAAGATCAGACAGGGGTAGTGGAAAAGCTATGATATAAATCCACATACACCTATGCTGAACACTATTATAGTGGTATGTCTTAACCTCATAATTTTTTCTATCTCTGTATTTATGTCCTTTCTCATTCTACTTTGCATATTATGGATATATATTCATTATATGTATTATTTATTCATTTTATATATTTTATTACATATATTCATTTTATACATATGATTAAAGTAGATCTATTTTATCGGCTTTTTGTTTGTCTTGCTTTATCCTGTTTTCTAGGACCAATTCTTAGAGTTATCAGCACAATGCTTTTTATATATTCTAATGCCACATTGCATCAGAATATAAAATGTTATATATTCTAATGCTATATTCTAATTCTACATTCTTACTCCTGCTTTCCTTAGGTTTCTCTTGTAGAGTTTTTTCCCCTACCTCTTTGAGTGGAATGCTTAGTTAATTTATAGTCTTTCTTGGTTGGTTAATATGTTTAAAAGCACCTAGGACTATGAATTGGGGATATTGATTAGACACTGTCTCATAAGTTTTGATCTATAGCTTAACATCAACTATACTAAATAGCCTAAAATGAAATTTTTTGTTTTTTTAACTAAATTTTTTATTTTCAGATAATTCTAGATCTCCATGCAGTTATAAAAAGTAATAAAGAGATCCCATATATCTGTTACTCAGTTTCTCCCAAAAGCAACATCTCTCAAAACTATAGCATGATATCACAACCAGGATATTGACATTGACATAATTAAGATACAGCACATTTCACAACGATCCTTCACGTCGCCCTCTTGTAGTCACACCCACTCCTCTCTGCCCTGCCATCTCCTCACTCCTGGCAATCACTAATCTGTTCTCCATTTCTATAATTTTGACATTTCAAGGGTGTTATGTAATTGTAATCATACAGTATATAACCTTTGTGGATTGGCTTTTTTCACTTGACATAATTCTCTGGTGATTCATCCAGGTTGTTGAGAATATCAACAGTTTGTTCCTTTTTGCTGCTGACTAGTATTACATAGTGTAAACATACCACAGTTTGTTTAGCCATCCACCTATTGAAGGACATTTGGGTTGTTTCCAGCTTTTGCCTATTATGAATAAAGCTGCTATAAACATTTGCACAGAGGTTTTTGTATGAGGGTAAGTTTTCATTTCTCGGAATAAATACCCAACAGTAAAATTCATGGGGCATATCACAGTTGCATGTTTAGTTTTTTAAGAAACTGCCAAACTATTTTCCAGAATAGCTGTCCCATTTTACATTTCCACCAAAAATATACAAGAGTGATCCGGTTGCTCTGCATCCTCACTAGCATTTGGTGTTGTCGTTAGTTTTCATTTTAGCCATTCTGATAAGTGCGCAGTGGTACCTCATTTTGGGTTTTGTGTGTGTGTGTGTGAGACACTGAGTACCATTTCATGTGCTTATTTGCCATCTGTATCTCCCCTTCAGTGAAACGTCTGTTCATCTCTTTTGCCCATTTAATTGGATTGTCTGTTTAGTTGAGTTTTGAGCGTTCTTTATATATTCTAGGTAATAGTCCTTTGCAGATATGTGGTTTGCAAATATTTAGTCCCAGTCTGTAGTTTTCTTTTTATTTTCTTAACAGGGTCTTTCACAGAGAAATAGTTTTAAATTTTGATGAGGTCCAATGTATCAATCTTTTCTTCTGTAGTTCCTGCTTTTGGTGTCAAAGTCTAACAACAGGCAAAGGCCTGGCCCTAGATTCTAAAGATTTTCTCCTAAGTTTTGTTCTAAAAGTTTTATGTTTTAAATTTACGTTCACGATCTATTTTGAGTTAATTTTCATATAAGGTGTGAGACTTAGGCCAAGGTTAATTTTTTCACCCCTAGGTGGACAATTGCCCCAGCACTACTTGCCGAAAATTCATTTCCTCCATTAAACTGCATCAAAAATCAATGGGACATAGTCCTGTGGGTC
Organism: Equus asinus; assembly: GCF_041296235.1. Taxonomy (NCBI): domain Eukaryota; kingdom Metazoa; phylum Chordata; class Mammalia; order Perissodactyla; family Equidae; genus Equus; species Equus asinus. The sequence continues at coordinate 29,479,090 of NC_091803.1, forward strand.
TGTTTCTCAGCTCTCTGTCCTGTTCCATTGGTCTATGTGTCTATCCCTCCACCAACATCACAGTCTTAATTACTGTAGCTGTGTACTAAGACTGATTCCTCCCACTTTATTCTGCTTTTTCAAAACTGTTTTAGCTATTCTAGCTCCTTTGCATTTTCATATAAATTATAGAATAATCTTGTTTATAGTCACAAAGTAATTTTGTTGGGATTTGGAAAGGAACTGCATCAAACCTGTATATCAGTTTGGGGAGAACTGACATCTTTCCTACGTGGAGTCTTCCATGTTCATTGCTAGTATATAGAAATACAATTGATTTTTGTATGTTTATCTTGTATCCTGCAACCTTACCAAACTCACTTATCAGTTGTAGTAGAGTTTTTTGGTAGATTCCTTGAGATATTCTGCATGAACAATCACGTCATCTGCAAATAAGGGCAGTTTTATTTCATCCTTTCTTATCTGTTTGCCTTTTATTTCCTTTTTTTTTTTTCCTTTATTACAATACTTAGAACTGGCTAGAATATCCAGCACGATGTGGAATACATCCCAGGGTTATTAAGGAAAGTGTTTCATTTTCAAGTCCTTGAGTTTTATAACCTTTGTTATTAACTTCTAGTTTTATCTCACTTTGACAAGAGAAAGTTGATGGTATATTTTCTGATTAAGTCTTCCATATAAAAGACAGTAAATTAAGTAAATTTTCCTTACCCTCACTCCCCTACTACCTACTTTGCAGTCTTTATTAACATAAGCTGGCATTTTAGATTCAAATAGATTATGAAGGTATTTTTATGCCATATTGCCTTTCATTCACGAATATCTTTGACATCTATCTATCTTATCTTATTACTAAGACTTTATTTTTTAGAACAGTTTAAGGTTCACAACAAAATTGAGGGGAAGGTACAGAGATTTCCCATATATCTCTGCCCCTATACATGCATAGCCTCCCTTATTATCAACATCCCCCACCAGAGTGGTACATCTGTTACGACTGATGAACCTTCCGCCATCTATTTTAACATGAGACTTAAAGTGATTATTTGGACTCAACATTATGTTTAATTACTGGAAGTGTTCCTCCTGGTTCCTCCAAACTATAACTTCTTCTTCCATTCTTAAGTTCCTAATATTGGATCTTCTCTCAATCAGATAGAGGATATCTTCAAATAACTCTTTCACTGGTGGTAGATTTCCAGAGCTTTTTTATATCTGAAAACTGTCTTTGTGTTGCCTTCACACATTAATGACAGCTTGACTAAGAATCAAATATGTAGATTATAAAATTTCCCCTCATAACTCTGTAGACACAGCTGCATTGTCTTAAATACTGTATTACTCATTGCAAGTACATATCCAGGCCCTGTATTTGCCAAAAGATAGGTTGAATAGGTTATCCTTGGTCCTGCCTTCTGCCTATTTTGGTGATGGTCAAATCCCCTTCTCAAGCCAAGGCTGGAGAGCAGGATAATGTGCCCAGCACCTGGTGTCTGGCAAGCACTCATCCACTGCAGCTCTGTTGTCCTGAATCAGACTCTCCTCCTTCCTCCACTACCTAGTTCTCTGATCCCAGGATGCACTCACACCCTAGTTCCTTTGGTCTCTCCTATGCGCCTTCCCTATGCAAGCCACACCACTCAAGGTTGGGTTCACCACCAACAGTTAGTTCCCTACACAAACAGTGCACGGGTAAACTGCCTCCCTCCCCTTCCTGACTTCTCTGCATGAATCTAGGAAGATTAGGGGTTGTAAGAAGCCTCTAGTCATTTCAAAAAGTGATTCTTGAGCAGAAGAAGGCTCACTTTTCACTTGGTACAAACTTGGGTGTCTTAGTCTAGGAATAGGACAGTGGAAGAGAGAGAAATGTCTTCTTACTGTTTCCAATTGGTCTTCATTTCCGGAAGTTATGACTGGAGTGAATGGACCCAATCCAGCCCCATCTGCCATACAGTTCATGGAGATTTCACTGAGATGCCAACAACTGGCTATCTATTTTCAGTGCTGTCGACAGCGTTCCTCCTATTCTATGTTATCTTAGGCATATGAGGGCAAAGTTGGAAACGCTGCATTAGGCGCTGACAACCAAATGTTATTTTCAACCTATGCCAAGCCTAAGTCTTTACTTGGAATTATAGAGCTCTCGATGGCGGTTGCAGATCCTGTCCTGGATGAACCAGTGTGGTCCTACTGTGCTAATCATATGGAAGAGTTTCCACCCAGGGCGTTGCTCTACAGCAAACCCCCTAGAACAGTGGTTCTCAAAGTCCAGTGGGCAGAAGCATCACCTGGGGAGCTTATTAAAAATTGATCAGGGTCCTCCCCAAAGACTCTGATGGAGTCCAGGGACCGCATTTTTAACAAACTCCAGAGGATGCATGTAGGTGGTCCAGGAACAGCCCTGGGAGAACTGCAGCACCAGAAGCATCTCTTCTAAAACCGTCAGGTGTGAACTTTTCAGCTGCCCCATCTGATAGCTCCTCAAAGCCACAAAGGGAAAGAAGCAAATATAATTCTGCACCGACTACAGCTGCTGAAGCAGAACTGCCTGGTGCAGAGCACTGGATAACGTGATACCCTCTCAAAATTTCTCATTGCTAGTTAGACTCCGGAAAATGCCCTTTCACCAAGAAACAGCACTTGTGGGAATTCTACAGATGGATTTCTACACATCTGAAGTGATACATTCACCACATTATTCTTTCTTTTATTTTTTTTTAGGATTGGCACCTGAGCTAACAACTGTTGCCAATTTTCTATTTTTTTTTTTCCTCCCCAAATTCCTCCAGTAAATAGCTGTATATTTTAGTTGTGGGTCCTTCTAGTTGTGGCATGTAGGATGCCACCTCAGCATGGCCTGATGAGCGGTGCCATCTCCACGCCCAGGATCCGAACCGGTGAAACCCTGGACCGCTGAAGTGGAGCACATGAATTTAACCACTTGGCCCCGGGGCCGGCCCCATACCACATTATTCTTAATGGCATTGTTTGTAATGGCCCCAAATCGGAAATGATCTAAAGTCCACCACTGGAGGATGGCTTAAAAAACTAAGAATCATCCATACAATGGATTTTTAAGTATAAGGAAGCTCTCTTTGTACTGATATAGAAAGATCTTCAAGATGTGGTGTCAGGGGGTGGGTAGAGGGGAACAATTCAAATATGTAAAGATTATCACAGCATAAACCCCTGCCAATCAGCGAGGATACCCAACAAATCAGAACAAATGGAGCCATTACACCACACTGGAGCCTATTAACCAGATATTAGGAGAAAAAAACCCAGATATTAGCAGAAAAAACAAAGTGGAGAATATGGGTTGTAGTGTACCATCTTTTCCCGTGAAAACAACAGGAGTAGAAGAAAAAGCTTCTGGAAGGATACCCAAAGAAAGGGTAGAAAGTGGGTGGATGGAGGACAGAAGTGAATGAGAGACTTTAAAACTTATATTTTCTTGTATTTTCTGAACCATGTGAATATATCACCAAAATATTACATTTTAAAGCACTCTAAACTTTTTTTTAATTTAAGAGACTTCGATGAGGAGGAGGGATATGTATGCCCAAGGCTGGTGTGATTTAATTTTAATTTTATATTCCTTTTGGGTCCCTGTGGTTTGGTATTCTCCAATGTGCCCCTTAGGAAGCAGTTTGCTGCAGTAACGAAGGCGGGGAGAGCCTGCCCTGCCTGTGCTGATAAGCAGCTACAGTCCAACCCTGATGCTCAGAGGACTTACTGCACCGGGCTTTACAGAGAGTACAGATTTCTCCCCAGTGGCTCTCAGACCTGGCTGCTGAATATAATCATCTGGGGAGCCTTTAATGAATGCTGCTGCTGTGGCCCCACCCCCGGAAATTCTGATTTAATTGGTTTGAGTCAGGGCCGGGGCACTGGGACTTTTAAAAGCTCCCCAGGTCAATCTAACACGCAGCTACTAGTGACAACCTCCTGATTTGGCAGATCTGAGGTGAGGTTCTGAATCCGTACATATAAACATGCCCCTCAAGAGATTCTGTGTTCAGCCAGGTTTGTGACCAGTGGCTCCAGATGTACCAGCCACCCAAAACAAACCCCTCCTCTTCCCCATCCATCACCACCTCAAGCAAGCACTCAAGCATTTGCAAAGGTCGGCTCAGAAAAGAAAAACAACTTTGTTCAAGAAGTCAGAACTCCAGGCGTCGGCAAGGCACAGGCTGGCAGGATTTCCACATCGATTAGTCAAGAGTGGACAATCTGAAGGGACATGAGCAGGAAAAAGAAAGGAGACCGGGCCTGAAGAGCGAGGCAACAGCATGATGGAGAGTAGCCCTCCTACTCAGACTCCATCTCCTGTGACCCGAGGGACCAGGGGAACATAGCCCCCGACATCCAGGGAGCCTCCGAGGCTGGGAGTGTGAGGAAGCTGGCTGGAGACCTGGGCGAGCTGGCACTTAGAGGATGGAAGGGCAGATGCAGGTGGGCACCTCAGACAAGGAGGCAACCAGCCTGAGAACAGCGATGGGACCACCTTGTCTTGAGTTTGACCTTGCCCAAGGAGGCTAGAAGAGAGACCTGCTGTCCCCACCTGGACAGGGAGCCCTGGGACTGGCCCAGCTGCTTCTTGTCTGAGCCCCGTGTCCCAGGCCAGAGTGAAGGGCACCCCCAGAGGCCACTGTGACCCCAACCCTGGGAAGGCCGCCCCCCGGCGGCACCCACAGGCTGCATGCTCCCACCACCTCCTCCCCATGCCGGGTACACTTTTCAGACACCGTAACCACAGGATGTTATTGATTCGGCAGACACCAGGACTCAGGGGTTGCGGCCTGCCCACCTGGGTGAGCAGCCCACCCAAGAACGCTCCTCTCACGGCAGCCTGGCAGGGACCACAGCCCACTGTGCCCCCTCTTCTGCAACCCAGCCTTCTGGGTCAAGACTTTCTTATCCTTTTTTTTAAAAAACACTCTAAACTTTTTAAAAACTAAACCCTTTTTCAGCAGAGAGGGAGGGAGCTGACAATCAATTCACTTTTTTTTGGAAGCTACTGTAAACTAAACTCTGATCTTCTAGGCAGCTCCGAGGTCCCCTCGTGGAGTTTCACAGGTCCGTTTTTAGGGAAGAGATTTTGTGCTCAAAACTATCTGATCAACTCTTTGCATTTTCTACCAAGACAGATGACACCCAGGACCCAGGAAATAAATCCTGATGATTTCTCTCAAAAAAAGAATCAAATACATTTATTCCTGAGAGTGCAGCTCACACTCCTACCACCTGGTTTCTTCCTCCTCCTCTTTCCTCCTCATACACAACCCCAAGGGCCTCAATGGGCAATCACACTGAAATGCTACCAATGCTGTCACCCCACCCTCTAGCACCCCCCTACTAGCACCCCAGAAACCAACAGACCAAGAGCCAGAAGGCACCCACACAACACATTCCATTTCTACCCTGAAGTAGGTAACGGTCTAAGATGGGTAAAAACTTTATAAATTGAAAACGTTTTATAGAATTTACTATTGCAATAAAGACCAGAGCATCTACTTGAGAGAGCACAATTCCTAAGAATCAAAAAAATAAAGATTATCTTCCTCTTAAAATTACTATTAAAATAGTAATTATTTCCTGAAGAAGGCGTTCCTGATGCGATTCCATAAGATTTCTCTGCAGACATACACTGGCCCTTTCCAGCCAACAAAGCCAGGCCTAAAGCTGACAGAGCTTGAATATGTTTGAGGAAGCTCCAGGGAGTAAAATAAGGGGAAGTGAGAGCTTTTAATGTCCTAAAAACTGAAGAAACACTTTTTTCCCCAACGTCTAAAAATCAACACTTCTCTTAAAAATGCCAGACACTTTGGAAGGCAAGACATCCCTAGAGAAAGGCTGTAGCAGAATCTCCTTCACACCCTGCTATGACCACCTAATCTCGTTTCTCTACAGGTGACCTAACCGGAGAAAGAAAAGTATTTACACTGAAACGATAACAAATAGAATCAAGCTAGGTCAGGAAGGAAATCCTCCATTGCCAAAAGGGAAACTTCCATAAAAAGAAAGTTAAATGGAGGGACGGATGGATGGATGGATGGATGGGTGGATGAAGGATAGATGGATGGATGGGTGGGTAGACGGGTGGGTGGATGATAGATGAATGGATGGATGGTTGGATGGATGACGAATGAATACATGCATGATGAATGGATGGGCGGATGGATGGACATCAGCTCACACAACTCTCAAAGTCAGAGCTCTATAAACCAGGCTATAAAACCAGAGCTGAAGGTCTTCATGTGGAAAAGTGTCAATTTTCTGCTTAAAAAGATTATTTTCCCCAACTGTACATGCTCTTTCACCTTGTTTTCCTCCCAAATCTCCAAATCATAAGGTCAACTGTATCAGTTAAGATGCTTTTGGAGTCAATTAACAGATCGGCTAACTAAATGCAGCTTAAACAAAAGGGGCTTATGAATAATCTCACACACACACAAAAAAAAAGTTCAAAGCAGGAGGTTTCTGGGGCTGTAGGAGTGACTCAAGGATGCCAGCACTCTTGCTCGGCGTCACTGCAATTCTAGGCATCTGTTTATGGTCACAAGGTGGTTGCCACAGCTCCAACCATTATTTTCACATTCAACAACCTCCAAGGCAGGAAGAAGGAGTTGAAGTGAAAAAAGAGTTCTCCTTCCTTACGCTGGCCAAAACTGGGTCTTGTGCCCACCTCTAAACCAATCACTGAAAAGGGAAATAGAATAAAACATGGATCACTCATACTTTGTCACTTGGGCACATTGTCACTAAACAACAAACCTAAAGAACAAAGGAGAAATGGCTGTTGGATGGGCCAATACCATCAGCTACAGCATCTGTTCCCACCTCTAAACCCCCAGATATGCACAAGGCCCCCTCCAATCAGAAATGTACCCTAATACTTCCCATAACGTGCCCTCCAGAGAGAGTCCAACAACCTCATTCCCTTTACAGCCAAGTTTTCCACCTTCATCTCGTCAGCCTCTTATCCAGGGCACTTAGGATTACAAGGGACAGAATCTCACTCACACTAGCTCAAGCAGAGAAACAAGTGTGTTATAAGGAAACAAAGTGTCTCACAGAAACCAAGGGCAGTAACTGTAGTTCAGCTTCAATGCAGGATTGTCAGGAACCAAGGCAGCCACTTCCCCATCTCTCTGGCCCACACGACCTCTGAGCGTGCTCCACTCTTCTTTGTTTCTGCAGTTAAGCTTTCTCTGCTTCTGGATGCACACTGCACAGACCCTGAGATGGCACAGCCTTCCAGGCCAGTGTTGATGGAGACTAGCTGGCACCTCTCAATGCTAAGTCCAAGTTCCCAGAGAAAGAAGGAGGTGGAGCCATGCCTGGTCCATCAGCAACAGGCAGGAATGCCAGGTCACATAGTTCAAATGTGGGTGCTAGGGACCATCCCTTGGGGCCTGTTTGCCAAAAAGTAGAGAATGCACGGGCCTCAAAGCCACCCTTAAAGGGTCTGTACAATCCCTCTTTGCAGGAACTTTATCCTTCTCCTGGGACATCAGCCTCCGAGACCAGAAGGATGGGAAGGAAAACACAGCAGTCATCCCAGAATGACCACCTGACCTCCGGTCTCTTGGTAGCACAGCTGGCAGAGCACAGCTGGAGAGGAGGGAGGAAGCCATACAGGTTGGCACCACATCGTGCCCGGCAGCTTCTCTTTTCCCTCCTCCCTGTTCTGCCTCAGGTTGGCTCCTGCCCACGTCTCTTCTCACACCGTCACACCACCTAACTACACTCATCCTCACATTCAACGCTCCACTCTGGGCTCCTCTTTGCCAAAATGCTTTCCCACACAGGGGTCCCTGTCTTCCAGCTCACTCTCCACGCATACGTCTACCTCAGAAGGGAGCTCGGTCTATTTTAAACTCCTGTAGCTGTCTGCCATCTGTCTCGTCTGGAGGCCTCGTGGTCTGCAGAGGGGAGAATAGAACCGAATTTGGAAACCCAGAAATTGAAGTCTGGTCCTGGCTCCACCATTATCTCCAGAACCTTGGGACAATCATGGCATCCTTCCCATCGCTCATAGAGAAAAGTTCCCCCTGGTTAATTCCTGGGCTGTTGGGAGCATCAAAGGTGATGAAAGATAAAAGGCTTATACAGTGGATGACAGCAGACAGTAAGGTCTTTGAGGGGGTCTTCACTGACCCCAAGGCAGGACACTGTTCAGGAATTAACGGCTTCCTTTACTTCTCTGACCAGACACTCCCTGTGTTCTAGGGGACCAGCCAATGCCAGACCAGGAAGCCTCAAGTCGATTCTTGGGCACTGAGGCTTGGAAATGGTTACCATGGCAATCAGTTCTGCCACTTGCTTCGTGAGTGATCCTGAGCAAGTCATCAACCTCTGTGAGCTTCAGATTCCTTCAAATGTGACTAGGCATCTGTTCACAGTCACAAGATGTGACTCGAATATCACCAAGGTGTGTCTCTATTATTGACACAGTAACAGTGCCTACTACATGATGCTGTTGTGAGAATTAAATGGGCTCAGTGCTAACCAATAACAACAATAATAATACTAAATGTTTTCTGTATATTCGGTACTGGGCTAAGAGTTTTGCATGTATTAATTAATGACAATCCTATGAGGCCCATAATAAAGCCCATAATGAATACTAAATGTTTTCATTTGGAGGCATAACAACAAGTTAGAAGGAAGAAATCCAGAAAGACTGCAAACCAAATTTAATTTCTTTCCTAGAATCTGCAGACAAGTCATTGGAATGCTCTTCAAAAGAGCAACTCCATAAATTCAGGTGGGAAAAAACCATCCACCTTGAGCACCTGCCCATCCACACAAAGTGGAGCTGCCTCAGGGCGTTGGAAAGACCAGCCCCATCGATATTCCCCCACACACTTCCTGCCACCCTTCCTCAAGCTGCTATCTTCCCCCAGAGGAAAGCTTCCTACGTCCAGAAGACACCAGCTGGCTGGGACAGAGCTGCCTTCCTGTGTAGGGAGACGTACAAGGAGGTCTGATAGTCACCTGAATCCTTACAAATCCCATCTCGACCACAGCAGATGGTAGATGGAAGCATTACAGATGCAAAATGTTACAGAAGATTTCTAGGGGGGTCCACGGAGGGAGCCACACTTCACAGGACACAGCCTCCTACGACCTCATCGGTTCTCTCCTCCTTCCTACCTCCCTCCCGATGGTCTCAGGAACCCCAAAACCTTCTGTTTCGCAGAAGAGTCAGCCTCTCCTCTCTGAAACTCAGGCACTGGAAGAAAGGGAATTTCATCTTCGCCCGAAGGTTTTATCAAAGTATTTTTCCACATAAAAACAGGTCCCTTCTAAAACAAAACTGGCACAAGTCATTTCTTATCCAAGAAATATTTATTGAGTATCTACTATATGCCAGACACTAGCCTAGGCTCTGAGGCTACAGGAGTGAACAAGTTGTTAAGATGATACACAGTTGCCTCATTTTTGCAGGTCTGATTATGCATAAGGTATAATTATGTTAACATGTATTAAAGATTTCTGTATTCCAGACACAGCTCAGTGCTTTCTATACATATCTTACTTCATTCCTCACAATCCCTTAGGCAGTATTTCAGTCCTATTTGACAGATGAGAAACTGAGGCTCAGAGAGGCAAAACTGAGGCAGAGTTCAAATTCAACCCCTGGTCTGTCTGGTTCAGATGCTCACACTCTGAGCCAGGATGCTCTGGAGGCCGTATAAGTCTCTAGTTCCTAATTGCTCAGCAATTCCCCTGTGCCTCCATAACGGACCCCAAACTGCAGCATGGTTCTCAAAACCACCCTACTATTTTCTATCATGATTTGCCACAAATGTCTTTCAGCCACCTCGATTCCTACCAAGGTGAAGGACTAACTTTTCCCAAAAACATCCCTCACGCTGTCCGTCCTCTGGGCCACCCCTCACACAGCACCGTCTCACCTATCTGTCCATCCCCGTTCTCCTTCATTCCCAAACTCTACCTCCATCTGACAAAAGATCTCCTTAAACACTAAACATAAAAGTCACCTTCTTAGTTTTGCTTACGATAAAAGAGCAACTACAATATTATTCATATCCAATGCCAGGTCAGAGTACCAAATTAAAATCATGTATTAAGGTTATTATTCCAGGTTTTTTAAAAAAAGTCACCTACTCCAGGAAGCCCCCCCAGTCTCCCTAACAGACGTGTGTTTTCCAGCCTATTTTGCTCACTGCCCTCTTTTTTGACCTCACCCCCAGCCCTTACCACCAACTCTTTCACAGTACGGGCGTTTATAGACATCTTCTCTGCCCCTAATGTCAATAACTTCCTTATACAACACCTGAGCTCCATTCACCTGAGGGTCCCTCACAGAACACATACCACAGAGCCTTGCACAAGCTCTTGCTCAATAAATGTTTGCTGAAATAGCTCTGTAATTTCTTTCATTTCCACACATTTCAACAACATTTGCAAAGCCAGTGTCCTCAGCCTGGGGCCCACTTCTCCTCTCACCAGAGCCTACACAAGCTCTTGGGGAAAGCTCGTTACACTCCATGACTATAAGCACCACTGATAAGCAGCCGAGTCCCCAGTGTCTGTCCCGACCCCAGATCCAAGCCCTAAGCCCCAGGTCTGAAGAACCACATGCCAACTGGTCTGTGCCATTTGGACATCAGCTAGGCACCAACAAGGGGAACTCAGGATTCCCTCAAAACATGCCCCTCTTCCCATGGTCCCCATCTCTGTGAACAGCACCACCAACCCACCACCAACCACAAGCCAGAAGCCTGGGAGCCATCCCTGACTCCTCCCTCTCCCACCCTCCTCCCACACTCGATCTGTCCCCACGATCTCTCGATAACACTCCCTAAGCATCTCTCCAACTCTCCATCCACCTCTCCTCACTGCAATCCAGGCATCCTCAGGTCCTGCCTAGATTCCTACAGCCACCTCCCAACCCAAGTCACTTCCCCCAGCCTTGTCACCTGGAAATTCCTTTTTCAACTGCAGCCAGAGTGGTTTCTAAAAGGCAAATCTAATCATATAATGCTTTATTAAAAAACAACAACAAAAAAAAGACCTCTGTACCGTCGGAATAAAATCCACACTCTTTAATTGGACATCTGAGCCACTGAGGATGGAGTTCCTGCCTTCCTGTCCCAGAACCACATCTCCCACCTTGTAAATATACAAACACAGATGCTCTGCACCAGCCACGCCAAGTCGATTTAGGTTCCACAATCCTCCTCTGCTTTCGTATATGCTATACCCTCTGCCTGGAACTCTCGTCCCCTTTGTCCCGCACCCTCCTTTACTTAGCAGACCTATCATCCTTCAGGCTGGCTCTGATATCATTGAGTCCTGGAGGCCTTGCTGATGCCTTCAGTGAGGTACCCCACCACAGGATCCTGCACTTACAGTGATCACAGTACGTAGGTGCTATGTGCGCACCTGCCTGCTTATGTGTCTGCATCCTTTCCAAGACAACGCTTTCGTAATGGCTGAGACTGTGCCAATTGTATTCACTCTTGGACGCCACCATCTAGCACAGCAAGTATTCAATAAATACTTCAAAGGATAAATAAATCAACTAATGTATATATCAAGGCTTTGGAGAAAACTCTGGATTAAAATAATCTTGCAGGGCAAATTTTGGAAGTCTGGGAGCTGCCTGGCAGACCGAGATCCTTTATTTAAGTTTCGAGAAGTCTTCCCATTTGGAAGAGAGACGGGACAATCTCAGGCAGGGATGCTAGGGTCCAGCATCTCAGGGCTGACAAGACAGTGTCAAGAACAGAGTCCTTAGCACTAGAAAGTGTGGGAATATGAGCTTTCTTTCTAAGGACATACATATCGTGATCAATGAGGGGAGAGTCAAGGCTTGGAAGGGAGTGAGCGTCCATGGCCACAGATGCCCAATGAGCATCTCAATGAGCTGAGAGTGCCCCAGCGGGCACGTCCTGCAGAACGAAAATGGAAAGAATGCCTCTTCATGGGTAGTGATCCACTGAGACGGTCCCAGGGCAAAGGACGGGGATCCCAATGGAAGGTCCTCCAGACAGAGATTTTACAAGGAGAAATAGCCCCAAAGGGGACAATTTCAAAGCTTTCCCATATTTTGCAACTTCCATTCCATTCCCCTTTCCCCCATCTCTCATTATCCTTCTAGGAGTTGTTTCCCATTCTTCCTCCACTGAGGGCTCAAGATTTGAGGTAAATTAGAAAATGGTTAAATAACTATACCCAAACGTACTAACAATCAGACGTTGACCTCAAAGGCCTTATCTGATGGATTGCAAAAGAGTCCAAGGAAATAGCCAACCTCAATAGCCTGTTCGATGGTTTTACGAGATCCAGAAGGAAGCTACATGGCGTCTACTCGTCAAATGAGCAGATGATGGGCAACCAGGGGCCTGCAGAGCCTTTGGGTTTTAGAATCAGGATCTAGAGATATCACGGTCTATTAGGAAGTAAGAAAACAAAGATGAATCTTAGAGCCTTGTCTTTGGGTCTTGAAAACTTAATTATATGTCACTAGAGGACACAGAAATGGGTTAAGAAGAGAAATGCGGAAATACAGAAGTCGAGTTGTGTGGTGGACAGTGGTCAAAGCCTCTGCTTCTCCCCTCCTCCCAAGGATACAGCAGTGTGGTATCTGCCCAGCCCTTTGAAGTCGTGTGTGGCCACATGACTTGCTTTGGCCAATCACAGGTGTTTGCCAATGACGAGTACTTCCAGAGAGAGCTTCAAGAGCTGCTATGAGACTTGCCAAGGTCCTCTTTCCTTCCTCAATGATTATGGAAGCACGCCTCAAGTTAGAGCATCTGGTGTTCCAGGTCCTTTTTGTGATCACAGTGAGCAACCCTTCCTACCTAGCCAGACCATGCTGAGCATCATTGGGACTAAAAATAATGCCAAGAACTACAGAGATGCCAACATTAGCTCTGTATTAAGAGAAACTCTGGGGGCTGGCCCAGTGGTATAGTGGTTAAGTTCACACATTCCGCTTCCATGGCCCGGGGTTCGCAGTTTGGATCCCAGGCACTAACCTACACACCACTCATCGAGCCATGCTGTGGTGGCATCCCACATACAAAATAGAGGAAGACTGGCACAGATGTTAGCTCAGGGACAATCTTCCTCAAGCAAAAAGAGAAAGATCTTGGGAAAACTGGACCGCCATATGTAAAAGAATGAAAATAGACCATTCTTTTATGCCATTCCCAAAAATAAACTCAAAATGGGTCAAAGACTTAAAGGTAAGACCGGAAACCATAACGCTTCTAGAAGAAAATATAGGCAGTACACTCTCTGATATCAGTCTTAAAAGGATCTTTTCAGACACTATGTCTTCTCAGACAAGGGAAACAATAAAAAGAATAAACAAATGGGACTTCATCAGACTAAAGAGCTTCTAAAAGGCAAGAGAAGACAGGATTGAAACAAAAACACAATGCACCAACTGGGAAAAAATATTTGTAAATCATATATCCACCAAAGGCTTAATCTCCATAATATATAAAGAACTCACACAACTCAACCACAAAAAATCAAACAACAATCAAAAAACGGGCAAGGGATATGAACAAACATTTCTCCAAAGAAGATATATGGATGGCCAATAGGCACATGAAAAGAAGCTCATCATCACTGATCATCAGGGAAATGCAAATCAAAACTACACTAAGATATCACTTTCCACCCATGAGAATGGCTAAAATAACCAAAACAAAAAATAACAAATGTTGGAGAGGTTGTGGAGAAAAAGGAACCCTCATACACTGCTGGTGGGAATGCAAACTGGTGCAGCCACTATGGAAAACAGTATGGAGATTTTTCAAAAAATGAAAAATACAAATACCAAATGACCCATCCATCCCACCACTGGGTATCTATCCAAAGAACTTAAAGTCAGCAATTCCAAAAGTCCCATGCACCCCAATGTTCATTGAAGCATTATTTACAATAGCCAAGACATGGAAGCAACCTTAGTGCCCATCAACAGACGACTAGATAAAGAAGTATGGTATATATATACAATGGAATACTACTCAGCCATAAAAAAGGATAAAATCGTCTCATTCACAACAATATGGATGGACCTTGAGGGTATTATGTTAAGTGAAATAAGCCAGATAGAGAAAGACGATCTCTGTACGACTCCACTCATATGTGGAAGATAAAGAAACACATGGACAAAGAGAACAGATTAGTGGTTACCAGGGGGAAGTGGGGGCAGGGGGTGGGCACAAAGGGTGAAGTGGTGCACCTATAATATGACTGACAAATAATAATTTACAACAGAAATTTCACAAGGTTGTAAACTATCATAACCTCAGTAAAAAAAAAAAAAAAAGAGGAAGATCTTCCTCACAAAAAAAAAGAAAAACTCTCTCATTACTAGAGCAGTCCAAACATAGCACTAGAGAGCAGTACGCTACTAACTGAAGACTGGACCATCACCAGCAATACGCTGTGAAGGGGAGTCAAGCATTAGATGGCACAGTGAGTACTTACTTAACCTTCTTTTAACAACAACCACATATCCTTCTGAAGAACTATCCCTTTTCCACTCTCAGTCCACACGATTCCACCCTGAACTCAAGGGTACAAGAGGCTGGCCATCAGATCATTGCTTTCTCACTGGCCCTGGTGGCCAATTCAGAGGCAGTGAGATACAGGAGAGACAGAGGTACTGCTCCATGCATAGACTTGAACCTAGTGGAAACATGGGTAGAGCTTCCACTCCCACCTGGCCACAGTGAGGGGAGGCTCTTCTATCTGAGAATGGAGCCAATAGAGAAGCAGAAATGGAGTGAGAGAAACCACATCTTGGTAACATAAAGAGTCCCTGGATCAAACTATCCCTGAAGGCAGATACCCTTGGACTTTTCAGTTATATGAAGCAATGACTTCCCTTCTGCATTAAACTAGTCTGAGTTTTCTGTCCCCTGTAACGAAGACTCCTGCCTCATATGAAGGGTAGTTGGAATAAATGAATGTTAATGTAATAATAATGGAATAATGAATGTTAAGGTTCCATCCCACTCAGAGATTTTGATTCAAATGTCAGTATTAGCGAGCTTCCTTCAGCATTAAAAGGTGTAGGTAGCTACGAGCAGAAAAAGAAAAAAATATTATTCTAAAGAGCAGGCAGACCCTATAAGATTAGTCAAGTTTGTACAAAGCTAAACTGTGTCTGCCAACACTGGCTATCTGACATAAATGGCTGCCCTCCAGATGTTAGCCACTGGGGGTAGCTCATGCAGACACTAGCCACTATCCCAGCTGCGCAGCCATAACTGTAAGTCAAATACACCTCCTGACCCTTCAATAAGGTGCAGCACTGGGTTACGGCAGCAGGAGCTGGCGGGACTAACATCCTGGGAGAAGGACGGTGTGCTGTTTTTCTTTTGGAGGATGTGTTTTCAAAGCAAGCGTGTCATTTAGAGAAGATGCCACTGAAGTTTGTGCAGAGACCGTGCTGTAATGACCACTACAGTCAGTGTACGTCCTCCAACGGTGACTCGTTCAAAAGTCAGGTGCTCTCACCACACAAAGACTTAAGCAGTTCTGCTAAATAAAGCTCGCATACAGCCTAAAAAATTCAAACGGGGAACAGGTAAGGTCACAGAGTGCCAGTCTGCAGACGTCTTTTATACGGTCCATATCATGTCTTAAAAAAAAAAAAACATGAAATTTCACATAAAATCCAGCTTCCCAGCTTCTCTTGAAAAATTAGAAGAGGTGGCAACCCTGAGCTCACATTCCATCAGAGCAGAAATTCCTATTAGGTGCCCCTTGTAACGGGGCGCCACTCTCCAGCCCAACACGG
This sequence comes from Equus asinus, assembly GCF_041296235.1. Classification (NCBI taxonomy): domain Eukaryota; kingdom Metazoa; phylum Chordata; class Mammalia; order Perissodactyla; family Equidae; genus Equus; species Equus asinus. The sequence continues at coordinate 29,494,895 of NC_091803.1, forward strand.
GCCCCACCACCTCCACCGTTTTACACCCAACCCACTCCCCTCGTTCAGGTCCCCTGCCCAGCTCCTGCAGGATTTGAGTTCGCAAACCTTCTACATTTACATATGTGGCCACAGATGAATATTAATACGTCCATTTTAATCAGTCATTGCCTTTTTTGAACACGGAATTTCAATGTTTTTGTGATCTTACAATAGTGTTCCATGCACCATGACACCAAACATCTCAGTCGGTAATTAACCATGAACTCTTGCGCCTCAGGGCCTTTGCTTACGCTGTTCCCCTGCCTGCCCTGCCCTTTCCCGAAGCCTTGCTGTTGGAACCCAACTGAGCCTGTGAGATTCAACTCAAATGGCTTCTACTTGTGAAGCTTGCCTTGATGCCAGCCCAGGAACAATGGTTCCAAATTAATGGTTCATTTCCTAGCATTCTGGTATGATGAGGGCATATCACATCCTAGCCCTTAGTTCTTCCCATTTTGCATTACAGTTCTGCATGGACCAGTCTGTCTCCTCAAGAAACCGATGGCATCCCAAAGACAACAACTAAGTCCCCAGTACCTTTACAATAACTTAAGCACTCAATAGGTACCAGCGTTTTACCTGCCTTTTCTCACTTACACCCCACCACAACCCTTATGAGGTGGGTCCTATTAATGCCCCCACTTGAAAGATGAGGAAAACGAGGCCTACAGTGACTCAAAGTCCAAGAGAGGTTTTCTTAACCACCTGCTACCTGCGCACGCTGCCTCCAGTACCCTGCACTTAGAAGGCAACAGAATCCGTTGGGGGAACAGAACTCTTCCACCAATTTCTGCAGCATCTTGAAGGACTGCCTTTCTCCTCTTCCATCCCCCTTCCCCAGGCTCTGCCCTGAGCCCTCAGGGGCCTGCAATGGGCCTTCTCGCCCCCTCCTCCCCCCAAGAGCCTGCAGAGAACCACCCCTTGCTCCCACCTGCCCGCCACCCGACAGTGGAGCTGGTTAACCTGCCTTCATCGCACAAGCCTCTCCAGCAGCTCTGCTTCCCCCTGCAATTACATTAAATTGTTCCATTAGTGTCAAAAAAAGGGGAAGATGCATGATACTTTTATGAATTTCCTTTTTTAAAGAAAGTTATCTTCAGAATTGTGCTCGTGCTAACTGCTTCCAGAAAGTTGGAGGTTATTTGGGGGCAGAATTTATTTGCAGAAAACCACAAAATTGGTCTAAACGCCAGAGTTTATTCCAGTTGGCTTGCCTGAATCAATATAGATGGGATAATGCAAAGTCATGGAAGATGACTTGAATAGACATTTCGCCAAAGATGATATACAAATGGCCAATAAGCACATGAAAAGATGCTTAATATCTCTCATAAGGAGGGAAATGTGAATCAAAACCGCAACGTTACCTCACACCCATTAAGATGGCTACTATCAAAAAAATAGAAAATAAGTGCTGGTGAGGATGTGGAGAGATGGGAAGCCTTATAGACTGCTGGTGAGAATGCAAAATGGTGCAGCCACTATGGAAAACAGTATGGAGATTCCTCAGGAAATTAAACATAGAAATACCATATGATCCAGCAATTCTGCTTCTAGGTATACATGCAAAAGAATTAAAAGCAGGGTCTTTCATTGTTTTTTTTAATTTTTACTGAGATTATGATAGTTTACAACCTTGTGAAATTTCAGTTGTACATTATTGTTTGTCAGTCGTGTTGTAGGTGCACCACTTCACCCTTTGTGCCCACCCCCCACCCCCCCTTTCCCCTGGTAGCCACTAATCTGTTCTCTTTGTCTACATGTTTAACTTCCACATATGAGTGGAGTCATACTGAGATTGTCTTTCTCTATCTGGCTTATTTCACTTAACATAATACCCTCAGGTCCATCCATGTTGTTGTGCATGGGACGATTTTATCTTTTTTATGGCTGAGTAGTATTCCATTGCATATATACCATATCTTCTTTATCCAATCATCAGTTGATGGGCACTTAGGTTGCTTCCATGTCTTGGCTATTGTAAATAATGCTGCGATGAACATAGGGGTGCATGGGACTCTTGGAATTGCTGATTTCAAGTTCTTTGGATAGATACCCAGTAGTGGGATGGATGGGTCATTTGGTATTTGTATTTTTAATTTTTTGAGAAATCTCCATATTGTTTTCCATAGTGGCTACATCAGTTTGCATTCCCACCAGCAGTGAAAAGCAGGATCTTGAACAGACATTTGTCCACCCATGTTCACAGCAGCATTATTCACAACAGCCAAAAGGTTTCAGCAGCAACCCAAGTGTTCATCGATAGATGAACAGATAAATTAAATGTGGTGTATACATACAACAGAATATTATGTAATCTCAGGAAGGAAATTCTGACACATGCTACGACATGGATGAAGTTTGAAGGCACTATGCTAACTGAAATAAGCTAGTCACAAAAAAACAAATACTTATATGAGGGACCTCGTGTCGTCAAAATCATAGAGACAGAAAGCAGAACAGTGGTTGCCAGTGGAGAATGGAGAATAGTTTTTTAATGGGCAGAGAGTTTCAGTTTTGCAAGATGAAAAGGGTTGTGGAGACAGGTCGCACAACAATGTGAAAGTACTTAACACTGCTGAACTGTGCGCTTAGAAACAGTCACGACGGTAAATTTTATGCCAAGTGTATTTTACCACAATTTTTAAAAATCATGGAACTCAGTAAGTATCCTTTCTTTATGATAAAATGGTACAACCCAAAAAGGACCTCAGGAGAGCCTCACCAATGCCCTGGGAAGTAGAGAGGTTTGGGTTGGAGTTGAGGAAGGGTTGGAGACAAATTGCTGGGAGCAAAGTGCTATTCCCAGTGAGCCTCTGTCCCCAAAACCGAAGACTATGAGGGTCAGAAATCTCACGGGAGACCCTGCAGTCCCACACACCACACACAGAGGAGGAGGGATGCTGAGCTGAGCAGCGGCACAGCTGGAGAAGGGCCGCCTGTTCCAGTGGTTTTGAGCTGCGAGGGCAGAGAGGGAGGGAGGGCTCACGGAGACTGAAGAAGGAAAGCATGAAGCTAAGGCTGCCCCCTCCATCTGAGCTCCCCGGTCCCCTTCCACTTCTGGTATCCACGCTGCCAAAGCCAATTCCTAGAAATCTAAACTTCTCCTTCTCCTTTAGTCAGAGACTAAAAAACGGTGACAGTGCCCAAACTCTGGCAAAATGCATCTCAACGGTCAATACTGGACAGAGACCATCTCTGCAGGAAATAGGAAAGAGGAAAAGCCCTGTGTGCATTCATTCACTCAAAAGTGCTCACTATCTCCAGCTACAAATCAGACACAATCCCTGTCTGATGGAGAAAACAGATTTCTGGCTGGTAAAAATTAATAATTATAAAACTGCAGTGTATAGTAAGTGCTAAGAAGGAAACAAATTTGTCACAAGGAGGAAGACTAAGGGGAGTCATTCTGTGACAGGTCTGCTAGTCGCACACCCAATGTCCATCCCCGCTTCCCTTCTTACCAACAGAACCTTGATGTTGTTCAATGTTCCCAGATGAAAATATTCTAACTCCTAGCCTCACTTTCAGTCCCAACTAATAAGATATAGACAGATTCCCAGAGAAGAGTATCTCTATCCCTTCTCAAGTAAAAAAGACAAAATCTTGTAAGGAAAAGGGTTTTGGCCATTTCATATTCTTCATGCCTGGAATGTAGATTAAATGCTTGGAGGTTCTGCAGCCATTCTGTGACCATGCTAAGGCCATCCTATGACCAAACTACCTGCCAAGCCTGATGGAGCAGGACAATCAAAGGAGCCCGAGTCCTTAACAATGTCATTTATCCGCTCCACAAGTTCTGGTTTACTGACGCTCCTACCTGCCTTTTTTTCTTCTTTTTGCTTGATCCTCCTTTCTTATTTCTGCAATGGTGGTACGTTGCTTTTGTGTAATAAGAAAAACTAACAAAATACACTTCATTTTGAAATATATAGATACCCAGTTATATAGGAGAGATCGTGAAAATATATTTGGGAATTCTATCCAGTACTTTTGTCAGACTCCAGAAAACCTTAGAGATTTTTTCCAAATTCTTCCATGACTCTAACATGAACCTCAGTACTCAAAGCGCCATCACACAGTTTCTTCTCAGGTGCGGTTTGTAGGTAGTTACTCAATTTGGTTTTAAATGCATCCTGGGAAACATTCCAAAAGTGACAGAGCTACAGTTACTTTCTTTCAGAAACAATTTTCTCTGTGTATCCTCAACAATTCATACCCCTTCCATCACACTGTGATCACCGCTCAAAAATATATTTCATGGATAATACTGTTATGGGGCTTTTTAAACAAACACCTGTGAATTCAAACAACAAAATGAATGTTATACCTTCAAAATACTCACCTTAGAAGGTTTAATAAGTAAAACTGGGTCTGAATGAAGCTCCTAAAGAGGTCCCCCAGAAACATTTTCAAGCTGTGACAGGTTCATCAGAATAAATGAGTAGCCACATGTTCAAAGCACAGCATCGCACCGATCTTTCATCATGAAAGGGTTCAGGCTATGAACTTCTCTCCAAGCACAGCACTGGCTGACCTCCTAAGTTATTTTATACAGCACTCTATTTCTCTTCATTTATAGCCTCTCTGCAATTGCAGTTTTGAGTCCTATTTGATCCTATAGTTATTTAAGAAGGTAATTTTTAACTGCTTGATGGTTAGGTTTGGTTGGATATTTGTTTCATTCCATCCTTACAAAATAGTAACATAATACAAGAATGAGCCTTTTTCTTTTCCTGATTCTACTCAATAACAAAAACTTGGTCAGGTGGAGTTGACTGAAATTTAGGGGGAAAGTTATAAAGTAAGTCTCTTCTAGTGGATCTAACCTAATCCGTTAAGGACAGATCGTTACTTCCTGGGTTTCCCACTGAAACCCTCTCAGCTTCTCCATACCACTATCCCAGTTTCCTCTATATCCTTACGAGCTCCCACCCATCCTCCGAACGAGGGAAATCCCCCATTCTCAAGTCAAATCACCCCTCTTGTTTGGAGAGTCACAATTCTCATTTGCTTATACAAAAGACCCTGCCAGGCTCTAGGAGGTCTTTCACTGTCCTTGCTGACAAAGCCCACTCATTAAGACCCCACATTTTCCTCCCATCACAGTCACTTGAAGCGTTTCCTCAACCTATTCAAAACATTCTGGGCTAGTAACTTAAGACCACCAAGAAAGACAAATAAGACAAATGTGAAATCGATTTGCAGGCAAGTGGATGTTTCCAAGGCAAACACAGAATTCTTTCTCGCTTTGAATCAGTTTGATGAGATCACTTACCCTCTGATTCCCCTCAACCTCCCGCCAGAAATTGAAAGAAGCATCTGATCCCCTCTCTGGGCCTTTGCTGAAACATTTTCTCAACCAAGTATAAATGAAGGTCAGTGCCTCTGTTTTAAATGTGGTCCATCTGGAGAACTGCAGATAAGTCACAAATGGCCTTTTGCCAGTGACCGCCACCTGCCATGTGGCTACCAGCTCTGCTCTCTGTCTTTGTCACTCAGATCTGTCCAGGCCAATCCCATTCATAATCTGGACCTGCTGTCCCACCTAATCTCTGAATGGGCATCCTTTCTTTAGCTGCTCCTAGCCAGGCCATATGGACAGGGAGCTTGAACAAAACCACAGGATAGGTTTCTCCGAGTCAAAACATCCTAATTTTAAAAACACAGCGGGATGTCCATACCATGGACCACGTCGCAGTCATAAAATAGAACAAGGATATTCTTTATGTACTGACATGGAACAAGCTCCAAGGTATATTGTTAAGTTAAAAAAAGCAAGGTAAGCTAACATTTGAATGTGTGTGTTTTGGGGAGAGAAAAATAAGTGTATATGATTTGCATGTATATTGTGGACTATTTCCAGAAATATACACAAAAGATTGGTAATATCAGCTGCTTATAGGAAGAGAAACTGTGGCTAAATGTCAAGGTTAGGAGAGAGACTTCTCAAGGTAAACCCTTCTGTAGCTTTTTAATTTTGAACCAATGAGTGTATATAACTATTCAAGATTTAGTTTAATCAAAACTTTCTCAAAAAGAGATCAAAAATACAGCCACACAATAGGAGACAATGATGCTTGATAAAAGATGCCACTGATGTATAGTTCTCACCTTGGACAGATGTTCACAATATGTTAATTGTGGGGGATAAAAAGCAGATTTCAGGATAATGTGTTTTAATTTTGGTTTCTAATTTTAACTTAAAATACATATAAATGTTGATTAAAATCTGCAAGAATATAAACCAAAATGTTAATGGTTGGCTTTTTCCCGAGTAGCGGAATTATGGGTGATTTTTATCTTCCTCTCTTGGTATATGTTCGTTTTTCTAATTGTCTATATTGGGCAAGCATTTGAGAATTTTTTAACGTATTTTTAAATTTAAAAAATGAAGAATCTTTCTTACGCTTCCGCTCTACACACTCCACTCCTTGCTAGGCAAGGCAGTGGTTCTGAGGCCGCAGGACTTCACAGTAAATACCATATTTGGAGGAATGGCAAAGGGCCGCCAGGAAACATCCCCGTGGCCAGAAGCAGAGGGAGGAAGGCAGAATTTTAAAAGGCAGAGTCATAAACCTCAGCATAAAATCAGCAGCCAGGCTCTCATTTCAGGCATGTAAACAGTAGTGTGTATTCATTAAAACTGCATTAGTCTAAGGAGTCCCCAGAGATGTGGTGGGAGGGGGGGGGCAGGGGGGGAAGATGCTGCCAACTGCACCTGCTGTTTTCTAACACAATGCAAACAGGCTGAAAACAAGTCGCAACCAGAGAAGGGCCACCCAGAGGGGCTTCACAGCTCTCATTGGTCTCATCAAAGGTAAACAGAGATTGAGAAAAGGGAAGCAGCCAGGCCCCCAAACATCTGGCTTGCCTGGCCCCAACCTGTCCTGCTAAATGGTTCTCGAGGAAAATGTCTGCCCCAAAGTTGAGGCCTGTGGGCATTAACAGCATGGTCCGCTGCAGAGCTGGACTGCACCATGCAGAGGACGTCACAGACAGGCTCCTCCTCCTTCCCCTAGAGGCCAGGCCTAACCTAATCTTCTACCCACCAGGTGAAAAAGGCGTGGCATGTACTAAGAACTTACTGTTCTAAAGGCTGTGGATGTCTTAACTCATTTAATTCTGGGTACTGTTATCATCCCCATTTATGTGTAAACGAAATGAGGCATGGAGAAGTTAAACAATTTGCCCAAGTCACCTAGCTAAGTGGGGGTGTCCAGACTCAGAAACAAGTGTCACTCCAGAGCCCACAATCTTAGTCAAAACACCCTTTCGGTTCTCCCAAATCTTGCCAAGCATCCAGTTCAAACTGGAGCTTTAAAACGGTGACCTGCGACCCTGTGCCAAGGATCTTCTGGGTAGCTAACCAGTAGGAACCAGCACTGTCAAATCCACAAATGCCAACGATGGGCTGCATGTGCCCCGCTGTACAGATTAAGTAACTGAGGCTTAAAGGCTTGGAAATATTTCCACATACTGGGGAGCATTCTCACTCCCAGGAGTGGATGGAATGGAGACAGGAATGGAGAGTGGGGCTACCCCAGGCAGGTGGCACAACTTAAGCTAAGGAAACCCAGAGAGAGGAGCGGGAATAGCCCCCAGAAGCAGGGAACAAAGTTTCCTTTCCATTTCCCGTACACAAAGCCAAAATTCACCTGAGCAGGAATTCTGAGATGCAGGACAAAGAGAAGGAGCCTGGAGGTTCCAATGGCTCTACCTTCGCCCACTGAGCCAGAGGAGGGAGAAGAGCCTCCCTACCCAGAAGCGGGAGCAGACCAGCAGCTTCATGCTCACTCCTCCCGCTCCTAAGCTATCTCTACTTAGAGCTTTCAAGGTTAGCAAGTCTGATGTTAACTGTTTTTGTCACATCATGCTCTTTCCCCACACTCACAAACGACTTCCCCAAAGCCTCAGAAAGAAGGAGAAGCTGAGGTTCCTGGCTCCAGAGCTGCCTCTTTACCCAATAACGAACGCCACTGAGGACTCAGGAACCTGCGATCCCACCTTGACTGCCTCCCTCCCCCACAGTACTGGTGCTATATGATCCCACCCCTCGCTCCAGTTCATTGGCCACCAGATCTAAGCTGGGCCAATCAGATTCTTTCACGGACTTCAGAACGGAGGCTGAGATTCAAGGGGATGGACACTAGGCAGCTAGGGGACATCATCTTCCATCTAATATGTAGAGTAAGAAATAAGGAAAGCCAGTGTGCACAGAGGCAAGAATGATGAATGGAGACAAGGAGAAGAAGAGATGAGAGATGGCGAGTCCGACAGTTTTCCAGTTCCCAGTTCTCTTCTCTCCCTCCAGCCAGGCTGCCCAGTCCCTTAGTCCCAGGCAACGTCCCTGAATTCTTATACTAGCTTCCCCCTCTAGCTTTAGCTGACTCTAGTTGGTTTCTGTTACTTGCGACCAAAAAAGCTTAACCAACACACACCCCTCTCTCACTCTCCTGGGACATGAAGACCTCTGGCAAATATACCCAAACACCTGAAATAAGTTAACTGAAGAGTAACCACAAGCCAAAAGTAACAGCAAGCAGGAGGACTGAGGACAGTGGGGCTGGCTCCAGGCTGAGGGGAAGCTCTGAGTTCTGCAAGCGTCTATTAAGCACCTATGAAGTGAGGGGAACCACGGAGCACTCAGTGTAAACCCTGCCTTCAAGCAGCTTATACTAGAGAAGAAAGATTCACCAACAAAGCTGTCAGTGAGAAATGAGCGAAAATGCAAGTAAGGGTTAAAATGTTGATTCTAGACAAAAGGTGACTTCAGAGAAGTCTAGCTCCCTGGGGTCTTGAAGGGGGTGGACACTTCCTCTCCTTTGAGGAAGGAGAGATACTTGGCGACAGTGAGAAGACTAGCTTGGCTAGAGAGATGAGTGGGAAACTGCCCACAGAGGGGGGCATGTCCAAGCAGAGTGCCTGTTCTTCCATCATTATACACCACCTTAGTGACATCCGCCATAGCCACACACCATTTGCAATACTATTAATATTTTTCTTTAAATTGACTTATCCTAACTTAAAGTGTTTTAAAAATGGAAATGGTCTGGAAAAGTTAAACACAGAACAGAAATCATATGACCCAGCAATTGCATTCCTAGGTAAATACCCCAAGAAAGTTGAAAACATGTTCACACAAAAATTGTATGTGACGGCTCATGGCAGTATTATTTATAACAGCCAAAAGGTGGAAACAACCCAAATATCCATCAATTGATGAATGGATAGACAACATGTGATATATGTTGATGGAATATTTTTCAGCCATAAAAAGGAATACTGACACATGCTACAACATGGATGAACCCTGAAAACATTATACAAAGAAGCCAGTCACAAAGGACCACATATTGTATGATTCCATTTATGTGAAATGTCCAGAATAGGCAAATCTAGAGACCAAAAATAGACTAGTGATTGCCAGGGGCGGGGGAGGGAGAAATGGGGAGTTATTGCTAACAGGTACGAGTTTCTCATGGGGCGATGAAAATGCTCTGGAATTAGATTGTGGTGATGGCTGCACAATACTGTAAATATGAAAAGCACTGAATTGGACATTTTTAAATGGTGAAATTGGTGAATTTTATGTGATGTGAATTTTAATAAAATTTAATAATTTTAATAATAATAATAAATTATTGGAAATGGAATGAACACCAGCATCTCTCAACATAACTAGAAGTCAACCATAAAAATAAACACAATGAAAACAAAACAACGTTAGTTCATTCTGGCTTGACATCATTGCCTGCCCTACGCCCTGAGCCCGAGCTGCTTTCTCCCTGCTAGGATGCGGGTTGGGGAGCTGGTGCTAATTGAAGGCACCAACCTGAGGTTTCCTGCTTGGCCCAACCAGGATTGGAAGAGAATGGAAAAGGGAATAGTCCCCCACACTGTGATCTCATGTTAATTAGTGTCAGGTCTTAAGGCACTTGCTGCCCGTTCCAGACCCACCTGGCGCTTTGGGAACTTGGCTCTAAAGGATGAAACCCATGTGCACGTGCTGCCTTCTGTATGCCAACCGATGCGCCTGATACTCTGCATGGGGTCATCAATCCCTCACAACAAGCCAACAGGGCCAGCGGGGAGCCAGGAGGGGACTCAGAGTAGAGGGGGTACACATAACGAGGCATCAGGACGTGCTGGAGGAGAAAAACTTCAGAGCAAAGATTTCACCACAGGTGCTTCCCCATGGCAGCACTGCTTGTTGCTATGGACTGAACGTCCGTGTCCCCCCAGAATTCACATGTTGAGGCCCAACCCCCGTGTGATGCTACTAGGAGGCGGGCCTTTGGGAGGTGATTAGGTCATGAGGGGAGAATCCCATGAATGGAATTAGTGCCCTTATAAGAAGAGACCCCAGAGAGCTTGCTTCCTCTCTCTCTGCTCCCTGCCCTGTGAGGAGTCATCAAGAAGAGGGCCCTCACCATGCTGGCACCCTGATCTCAGACTTCCAGCCTCCAGAACTGTGAGAAATAAATTCCCATTGTTTAAGCCACTCAGTCTGTGGGGTTGCTAGAGCAGCCCAAACTAAGCAAGACATTTGTGATAGAGAAACGTGGAAAAAAACTCATCAACAGCCGGAGGACTTGGCTGAGTGAAGTATAGCCCATCAGCCCAGTACAGGAGTCTGCACCATGACAAACGTGTGTCCCGGAAAGGGATCTACTGACACGGAAAGTGGATCAGGAACCATGACGTGAAGAGGGCAGGTGACATCAGGTTTGCAGTCCCCATGTGTTCATTCCACAAATGGGTACTGAGTGCCAACTGCGTGCCAGGCACTGTTCTAGGCTCTGTGCATGAAACAAGCCCAGCCCTCGGGGGGCTTCTATTCCAGTGGGTGCGAGGTGAGCACCCTAACAACGTGCACGAGAAACAGGAAGGTGCTTATGGCGGCGGTCACTGCGTGGGTGACACCGTGCAGCACTGTCTTCGTTTGCACACCTCTAGTTTATGGCTTTTCTATATTGAGTACATGAGGGGTGTTTTGAAATAAAGAGAAAACCCAAACCCCTTAGCAAGGCATCCAAGGGGCCCCTGAGTTCTGGCTCTGTCTCCCATCATGACCTACATCCTGCGTTGGAGCCACACCTGGCGATGACTCGTATTTATCCAACATGCTCCACAGAGGTGTCTTTGAAAAGCTGTTCATCTGCCAGAGTTGTCCTCCCTACATTCTCTGCCTGGACCAAAAGCCCCCAGGGGACCCCCTTCTTCAAATCCTGCCTGTCCACCCCCATGCCACTCAGCAGCAGCGTCTCTCCTGTGAGGCGCTGTCATGAGCAGTCCCGGCCCCGCCTCTAACCGGTGAATCTCCAGAGCCTGGGCTCAAACCTCAGCCGCTTCCGCTCTGTGTTTCTTCCTCCTCCTGGGCTCCAGAGATTTCACCCACTTCTCTTTCCTCTTCAGCCTCACTCCCACACCTACCTACTCAATATGGATTTCCTCTCCCCACCTGCCGCCTTCATCTCCCAAACACACGTGCTTCCGTGCTGCCCCCAAAGACAAGCCCACGGACCTCTTTACTCTTAAGGGAAAGGCAATAAACTGACACATTGTCAAATCACAAAACTTCTGCCACCTCATATCTCAGAGCCATTGCTCCCAGATCCACCGGCAGGGGAGGCCCCTTTGCCTGGAGGTGTGGTCTGCAGGGGGAATGGCTCAGGCTGGGACCGAGAGATTGTCTGCAGGGCCTGATGGGAACCTTTGTTCCACCCACAGTTGACGTGTTGGGCCCCACCGTCCCCAGACAGACCCCACACTCACACCAAACCTGGGGCCTCTGGTCTCTGAGATAGAAAGACACCTCCCTTCCTGGCTCCCAGACCTCTGCAGCCCTCGATATCGTGAATGACGCAATCTCAGAACAACAAAGGGCCTCACATGCATCTAAACAGAGAGTCTGCTCAACCCAGGCCTGAGAAGCAGTGATTCTCAACCTGAGAGCATCTGGGCCCCTGGAGACATTTTGGCAACGTCTGGAGACATTTTTGATTGTCATAACTCAGGGCGAGGGTTGATACTGGCATCTAGTGGGTAGAGGCCAGGGATGCTGCTAAACATCCTACAATACACAGGACAGCCACCAGTAAAGACTCATCCAGCCCAAAGTGTCAACAGCGGGAAGGTTAAAAAATGCTAAACCCGCCCCATCATAGGGAACTCACCTTCCTCTTCCCCCAGGCCCATCCCCACCCAGCAACCCACTGCTCCTAAACGCAGCATTTCCGGCTGGATGACTCCCGGTGGGCCCTGGTCCCACATCCTCCTAGAGGTCAGGGCCTCTGCTTCCACTCGGCTGAAACCCCCTAAGGTCCCTGCTGCCTAGCTGGTTCCGGAGGCTCTCAGAAATGAGCACAAAATCCTTCCTCCACAATCTAATAGATGATAAAGGCGGCATTTCAATTCCGTGGGAAGCGATGGATTATTCAATAAATGGTATTGGGATGACTGGCTGGCCATCTGGTAGAAAATAAAGCTGGATCCTCACCTCCCTCCTAAAACCAAAATAAACCCCAGAAAGATTAAAGATTCAAATGCAAAAAAAAAAAAAAGTTTAAGTAGTAAAAGAAAATATGGGAGAATTGCTCTCTAATCTCATGGAGGGGGAGGCCTCTCCAAGCAAGACACGAAATGTAGAAGACATGAAAGAAAACTCTCATAAATTTGACTATTTAAGAATGTTTAAATATCTCCAGAGTAAAAAATTCCATAATAAACCAATTTTTCAAAGTTAAAAAAGAGCGTTGTATACTATTGTTATACATAAAACATAGGCCATAGACATGTCCATTAATAAATAAAAGCCTGTTAAAAATCAGTAAGAGAGCAGAAAAAATTAGGCAAAAGACAAGAGGCAGTTCACAGAAAGAGAAATACAAAGAGCTTTCAAACACAAAGGGGTTCTCATAAGCAAAGAAAGGCAAATTAGGATGAGACACCAATTTTGCACCAATCAGGCTGGCAAAACGAAAAATCGGATAATATTCTGCGCTGGTGAGGATAGAGGAACAAGCTGTCTGATGGAAGCGCAAACAGACCCACCATGGAAAGCAATTCAGCGGCGTCGATCCTCATTTTAAGGCACGTGCCCTTTGTCCAAGAGATCCCAGCGCTACATCTATCCTAGCACACGTAGCTAACCTCACACAGGTAAATGTACATAGGAATGTCACTACCATATTGTTTGTAACAGCGGAAGACCGTCGGCATCGCCGGTGCCCATCTTCAGGGGGCTGGTTAAACACATTATCATGCGTTCATAAAAGGAAATACTCTGAAACTCTTAACAATAAGTGAGGCAGTGCTAAGCATCAATCCCCGTTATTCAAAGGAAAAGCAATGCATGAAATGGTATTATAATATACTTCCCATTGTGTAAAGAAAAATGGGTGGGTGCATCTTCAGTCATTCAACCAATATTTATGAAGCACCTACAATGTGCCAGGCCCTGTTCTGGGTACTGGGGATTCCACCAGGAGTAAGTCTGTCAAAGTAGCCATGGGTTGCACAAGCTTGGAAAACTACGAGCAGGAAATTAATGAAGGGGAGGCTCCGGGTTGTCAAATTTGACAAATAAAAACACAGTACACCCAGTTAAATCTGAATTTCATATAAACTGTGGATACTTTTGTAGTCTAAGTTTGTCCTATGCAATATTGGGGACATACTTATACTAAAAAGATTATTCCTTGTTTATCCAAACTTCAGATTTGACTGGGCCTCGTGTTCACTGGGCATCCTACGCTGGAGATGCAGGGAGGGAGCAGGAGCAACTAGCATAGGAGAGAGATTTCCTTTGCGTGCTACTGTGCATTACTGCAGTAATGTATTGCCTTGTTTGGAATTACAATCAGATGTACGTATTGCTTTTATTATTATTTTTTAAGTTGACACAAATGAATAAAAAGAGAGAAGAAATTCCATAGACCGAGGCCCAACTCAGCTGCAAAGTGCATTCCTGGCCAGCTCGGCCCTCAGAGGCAGCCTGGCAGCCCTGCAGCCACATTCCAGGGCCGGCTGCTTCTCTAAATGGAAGCACTCTGTCCCACACACCAGCAGCAGCAAGTTAGCCAGCAAGATTCGGAGCTGCGCTATTTTTTTAAAAAACAGGCCCAACACAAAGAAAGAAATGTAGAAAGCAGTGGGGAAAAGAAACAGAGGGCATGCTGGAATCTAGCCTTTTCCAAGAGAAATAAAATGTTGCATTTCTTAAACAGTCTGGTTGTAAGGACCTCGGGCCTCTGGGATCATCTCCTTCTGTCCTGACCCCTTTCTTAGAGGAGATTTTATCACTCAAAGAGGGGAAGTGTCTTTATGTAAAGACCCCCAACCTTTACGTCCCAAATATTCTTTGAGTACCAACAACTGATAGTTATGAAACACTTACTATATGCCAGGCACTCTTCCAAGCATTTTAACCAATATTAACTCATTTAATCATCTCAGCAACCCCATGAGACAGATGCGATAACTATCCCTTTTGTACAGATGTGGAAACTGAGGCACAGAGAGGCTCAGTGCCTAATGAAGATCAGCTAGCTGGGAAGCAGAAGAGCTGGGATTTGAACCCAGGTAATCTGACGCCAGCACCCACACCCTTCATCACAGGCCAGGCCTGTCGTCGGCATAAGACACATACTCCTACCCTCCTGGACGTTACGGTTTGTGAAGGAATCTGACCCTCCAGCAAGGAAACAGACAAGCTAATACAGAAGTGCTAAGTCCTAGAACAGACACAAATAAGGACTGGAAATAGACCGCTCATTCATTTATCCAACCGTTAATAAGGGCCTAATATGCACCTAACTCTGTTCTAGGCCATACAGAGTGCAGCCGCGAATAAGACAAACAGGTCCTTGACCTCATGAAGGTCCAGTAAATATCTGGGAGGAATTTTAGACAGGATGTCAGCCCAGGCCTGCCTGAGGCAGGGAACATTTAAAGCTGAGACTACAGAGCAAGAGCTCAGCACCTGAAAAGTATTCCAGGCAGAGGGAAGAGATGCTGCAAAGACCCTGGGTGGAAAGTTCAAGTTTATCCCCAATCCCATGAACCCTGACACAGTTGCTCTGGCCTGTAGCCTTCCCCTCCTCCTAATCTAGAACCCACAGTTCAAACTGTTTTTCTACTGATTTCCCCTCCTGGCTATCTGGAAGATCTAAGGCAGAAAGAACTCAGCCTCTTACAGTCCCGAGGCATGTGCTTGCTGATTAATTGAAGTATGATTTTCTTTGACTTTCAAAACTAAGTCACTTCTGACTGTTCACATTCTGACCAAGCTTGGAGAGTCTTTTCTGCTGTCGGGAGAGAAATGAGGTGGCAATACCAGTGCCCAGATGTACAGAGCAGACCTGCCATTGTATTTATACAAATGGAAAACATCTAGGACAGAAACCAGCAGATTCTCCATCTCTCTCTTTCTCTCAGACACACACACACACACACACACACACACACACTCTAAGGTGCTCTTCCTGCCCCTACTCACAAAATCTTGGGGCCATGTATTTTTGTCCTAAGCAGGACAATAAAATCAGTGCTCTTCACCACAACCCTCTGAGTGAGAGGGAGGGTTTGGAAATAATACGTGTAAAACTTTGAATCCAGTTCCGGAGCACACTGTCATCAAGAGATGACAGCTATTATTGTTACTGTGCAGAAAGTAACAATGAAGGGTGAGAACCTGGAGCCAGACAACTTAGGTCTTAAATACTAGCTGGAGGCTAGCTGTGTGACCTCTCTGCCCCACCGCTCTGCCTCGGCTTCCCCATCTGTAAAATGGGTACTGTTGTAACAGCACCCCTACCTCACAGGACGCAGAAAGGGTCAAATGAGCTACTGCAGGGCGGGCGGAGGCTTAGAACCAGTGCTTGGCAGAAAGTACTATCTTAATTGCTAACTTCTACTGGTCCTGGTATTATTATTATCATTTCACTGTTATTATTATTAAGATCCAAATTGAAAAGCCACTGGTGAATTCCCGAAGGATTTCTGATCAACCCCCCAAAACGGCAGGGGCAAATGACCCAGAGTTATGTAACATCAGCATCAGGGGAAACTGAGTGACAGGGATTCAGGAATTCTCTGTATTAACTTTGCAACTTTTCTGAAAATCCAAAAATGTTCCAAAATAAAAAGATGATTTTTTTAAAAGGCAGAGGCGAACATTTTCTCACTGCCTCCTCAGGTCTTCTCCCTTATCAGCAAAGAAATCCAAATGGCCGAAAGGACAGAGCATGGTGCCCATCCCACCCCACACACCCTGGTTTCCCTCCTTCTGGTCCACGAAGCTGCGTATCAACTGGTTGTGAGTTAAAATCAAGACTCTCTGCAGGGGTGAAAATCCCAACAGGCCCAGACCTCTATCTGCCGTCAAGTTTTCTCTTTCTGTCAATGAATATTTATTGAGTGTCTACTGTATACCAGGTGCCTTTCCAGGAGCTGGGAAATACAATGAACAGGACACACAGGCAGCCATGGTATCTTTTTGCACCAGCCACGGGAACTTAGAGAATGCATTTGCCAGGCCAGAGTTCTTTTGTAGCCCCCAATGCTGGCTAAGGGTCATTACTCAGTTGCTTTTTGACCACTCGAATCTTTTGGATCTCAGAGAAGGTGCTGCTATCAGGCAACTTGTGCAAAAGAGACTTCAGGGGGCACCCTCGAAAGCTCAGACAACACCCTGCAACCCAGGGAACCCAATAAGGCTGGTTCCTGGGCAGGTGTGGCAGAAGCAACCCAACTCCCCATTCATTCCTACTGGGCATTCCAAAGCGATGGGCAGGAGAAAACTGCCACGTCTGTCTTTAAAAGAAGACATTTCTCCCACGGCTTCCTCTTCTCCTAACTCCCTCATCTATCCATCTATTTCACTCCCCTTCCGCTCTGAGCTGTTTCCTGCAGATAAAAACACCCCACAACTCCCAGTCTGCAAAGTGAGATTGCAGCCAGCAGGCTATAAATGCCGACATCCTCCCAATCAAGCAGCAGGCGCCCCCGTGGAGTGAATGATTTTTTTAAGCAAGAGAACCCATGCCTTCTCCTTACCCTCAGGAGAAATCCCATTGGGGAAGGGATTGGATGCGATCGGTCATGAAGGATGGCTGCAGGGAGAGAGGCTCTCGCTGCACTGTATGAACTAGGACCAATTTGGAAAACTTATACCCTAAACCCTCACCCTCAGAGCCTCAGAATGACAGACACAGTTTTATATTTCCAAACCATCCTTGGGAATTGCATTTTGATTAGGAGAAAAAAGTTCACCTGGTAGATTAGAGAAATAAGTTCCAACGGGAGGAAAAATAGAGGTGCCCCTCTCAGCTCAGGAACCCTACAGGAGAAGGGGAGGGCCAAGAAGGAGAAACACAAAGAAAGCTTGGTGCACAGGATCCGATGCCACCGAGAGACATCTCCAGCCAAATTCAAAATGCATGTGCCTTTTTACCCAGCAATTCCATTTGCAGGATTTTGGGTCATAGTTGTGCTCCCACGTGTATGTCCACAGTGAGTACAAGGATGTTCACTACAGCACTGTCTGTTAGAGCAAAAGACCGGGAAGCACCTAGTGCCTGTCACCAGGAGACTACACGGGACTGTGCGGCTGGGAAAATGACTGAGACGGCTCTTCATGGGCTCTAAGATCTCTACGATATGCCATCAAGTTAAAAAAAGGCAATAAGCGAAAAATTGTGCATAAAGTGCTACTGAAGGTATCAAAAAGATTCACACGCGGAATACCTCTTCACTAGCGTATGCAAACTAGTATGAGTGGCCTCCCTCCAGAGCAGGGAATTGAGGACTTGGGGACAGGAAGGAAGGGATAGATTTATTGTATATCTTATGGCACCTGGAGGATTTCAAACTTTGCATTACGGAGGCAAAACAGATTTATAATTGATAATAGATAAGTAAAATACCTAGGAAAAGAAGATAAAGGAGGTCATATCAATTAAGATCAACACACACACACACACACACACACACACAATTTCCTATAAACAGTGATAACTGATACCCACCATGCCTGATTGGCTTTACCAAATTGGTACTTTATGAGTGAGATCAAGGTTTCTCAACCACGGCACACTGACATTTTGGGCTGGACTATTCTTTGTTGTGAAGCTGTCCTGTGCACTGCAGGATGTTTAGCAGCATCCTTGTCCTCTCCTCACTAGATTCCAGCAGCAATCCCCCCTCCTCCAGTTGTGACAAACAAAATGTCACTAGACACGGCCAAATGTCCCAGCAAATCACCTGTAGGGTCCTAAAGTGCAATACCTGTGCCCTGTTTATTTCCTTCTCTGTCCATACTTAATAATTCACAAAGAGTTCTTATGGATAAATAATTACAAATAAACAAAAGTAACTTACAAGTCTTGTTTCAAATATTTGCACACACACAGTTTGGCACTGGGGCTGTTGGAATGCTGAGAAGGCACATCCATCATTCTGTTTACCTCAGTAAGTTGATATGTGATATTTGTAACCAGGGAAATGGCCCTGGTTCTCAGCAGAGATTCAGGGAAAATGTCTTCCCAGCAGTTAAAGAACAGGAACTATATTGGTCTTACCAATAGACAAGGAATGGAATGTACTGTTTCCCCTAAGCTGTCTCTTCTTTGAAAATTATTACCCCTGACCTTCCATGCCCTCTACAATGCCAACCAACGTTGCAAATGCCGACAGCCAACCCCGATGTCCCTGCTGCCTGGAGGCCAACCCGGGGCTGACATCTCCGCCCCCTTCTTCCTTGGGAGCAGATGGAGAAGCAATTGTTTCACATGCTTGGTCGTACTGAGTGGCAGACTTCCACTTCTGCAGAATCTCCAAGAGTGACCCCAACAAAGAAATCGTCAGCAGGACCAAGCACAAGCCCTGAGCCCCAGTAAGAACTCCCTCTCACTCAAGACCATTCATAAAAAGAATAGTAACGACTACAGTCTTCCAGACACTTACTATGGTCCAGCCATAGTGCTAAGGACTTCCAGACATTACTTAACTGGATCCTCAAAACAACCCAGCGAAGTAAGTACAATCATTATCACCCCGCTTTACAGATGCACAAACTAAGGCACAAGGAGGTTAAATGGCTTGGTCAAGATCACACAGTTAAGGATTGCATGGTACCTGGAAAATAGCAGGTTCTCATTAAGTAGTAGCTACTGTTATTATTTGCGTTATTATTCTACTGTGAATTTTTACCTTCCTCCGTGCTATCTTTATCCTTCCTCGCTCAGAGCCTTTGCAGAGGCTGTGCCCTCTTCCTGGAAGGCTTTTCTGCCAATCTTCACCTAGGTTTTGTTTCAACTTTACTTTGTCAAGGAAGACTTCTCTGACCCCCCAAATAAGACAGCTGACCAATCACTCACTCTATTCTTCTCACTTATGGCCTTATCATAACAGTAATTATATTATTAACTGTAATTATTTGCTTGTCTGTCACCCTATTAGATGGTAAGTTCCAGGAGATAAAGACTGTGTCTAATTGGGGTGAGCACCAAGCACAGTGCCTGGCACACAGCAGACACTCAATTAAATACTGGATAGATACATGGAAGGATGGAAGGAAAGATGGGCAGGAGGGAGGAAGGAAGGGTAAGAAAATAAACAAATGACTAGACTTTAAAGATAGGCAGGGTCTCAAGAGACCAAGTAGTCCAATTCCTTCCTCATCTCACAGTTGAAGACAGTGAGGTTCATGGAGATGAGGGTCCAATCAGACAGGAGCCAGGATCAGAATCTGGTCAGATGCAGGAAATTGGTCAGTTCCAGGAACTAGAGGACATGAGCTTCCAGGTCACAGCTGGATGACCCAATGTCAGGTGCCCAGGAGAACCTCCAACAGGTGATAGCTGCGTTTGATTAGCGCTCCCCCCCGATACGAGGTGTGCATTTAAATTCACCCCAAGAACCTTTTTCCAGGCTTATAAAATTGGTCTGATTATCCCTTCACAAAGTCTGAAAAAGCAAAAAAAAAAAAAAAATTCTTTCACACATCAACAAGCTGTAGTCTTTAGATTCAAAATGCCCTTGCAAACCCACAGGAAACGCTGTTCTTGTGTATCATATCGCAGCACGAAGTCCCCACTTCCTTCACGGGGAAGAACGAAGCCATCTGGCAGGAGTTGCTCTCAGCTCTTTCCATCACTCTCCTCCCTGCTCAGGGCTCTGCAGAGCTCATCACATGCGCCTTCCCCACCCCCTGGTCCATCCCACTCCAACAGAAGCACCAAGCTTTATCCTCAGGAGCCCTCCTGCCTGTTCACACAACCGGGCTTTACACTCCAGGGAGCGCTTATATTATTTACATGGTAAACATCTGACACAGAGCATGGCACATAGTAGGCACTCAATAAATGTTTATTGGATGGATGGATGGATGGATAAAGAACATTCCATCTGGCTTTCAGGTGACCTTTCCAACCCTTCATTTGATAGCCTACAAGGGACTACCTGTGTTTATATGTATTCCTTTCATTCAAAAGCTAACTGTTCAACATAAACAAAGAATTAAATGGGAGCAACATTAGAATAAGGCTCTTACCTCTCTCAGGCCCTTTGCACATGCTGGACCTTCTGCCTGGCATGCCCTTCCTCCTCCTTTCACATTTCTCATTCCAACTCTTAAGGTGCCAGAATAAATGCCATCTGCACGAGAAGCCCCCCCCTGATTAAACTTCCTAAATAGAGACCCCATATATGCTCACTATTCTCCTTGACCCTCTCATCTATTTCTTTTATATTTGTTTTAACTTGCAGTCTACTTTTCTGTTTACTTCTTTTCTGTCTCTCTCATCCTCCAATGTAGGTTTGATGAAGACACAGACTAGCTCTATATCGCACATTTTTCCCCCGGCACCGAGCATGGTGCCTGCATATAGTATGTGTTCAATAAATATCCATTGATTGAATTAATGAATCAATCAATTAACTCCAAAAAAATAAAAGGTGAATAAAGAAACAAGCAAATTTTAGGAGGCATGTCTCAAAAAGTCATCTTAAATGGCATGAAATAACACAAATATCAATAACAGTTCATGTGAAATCAAATGTATTTAAATTTTTTCATAAAATTCTGGCTCTAAAATCTTCAAAGGCAGGAGAGTAGATTGGGAGAGGGAAGATGTAAAGTTTGAAAAATGCCTTGTCTTGCAAAAATGTGAATGGGTTGAATCATCCCATTAAAAGACAAAGATGCAGGGGCCAGCCTGGTGGCACAGCAGTTAAGTTCATGTCCTCCACTTTGACGGCCCTGGGTTCACAAGTTCAGATCCCGGGTGTGGACCTATGCACCACTTATCAAGCCATGCTGTGGCAGGCGTCCCACATATAAAGTAAAGAAAGATGGGCACAGATGTTAGCTCAGGGCCAGTCTTCCTCAGCAAAAAGAGGAGGATTGGCAGCAGATGTTAGCTCAGGGCTAATCTTTCTCAAAAAAAAAAATACAGATTCACAATTTGGAGAAAAAAATCAAAATTCAAAAATATGCAGTTCACAAGAGACTTGCTGAAAATGAAGAAATGAGAAAGCTGCCATGAGTAGAAATATTAATATCAGGCAAATAAAAGTAAAGCATGAAAATATTACACAGGACAAAGATGAGTGTTTTGTATCATAAAAAGTACATCAACAATAACAAAACCAATCGTGACGTGCATTCCATGTGCCTGGCATTATGTTAAGCACTTTACATTGATTATATCATTTAAGTACCCAAAAAAAGTTACACTGGCATTATTTTCACCACCAAGCTTTTTGGAGGATATAAAACTAGCCCATCATTGCTAAGAGCAGCCAAGAATGACGTGAGCTCAGATCTGTCTGCCTTCACAATGAAGACTGGAGAATCACGAAACTCTGACTCCTACAACAGAAAAATATGTTCAAAAGAAAGCAAAATTTGTTCTAAAAAACATAAATACATGTTGAAAAAAATCACTATCATAGTTGGAGACTAGCATACTATCCATTCTTTGACAAATCAGTAGACATAATGAAAATTATATAAAGGTATTTAGCTCAAGAAACTAAGAAGATGTCATAAAACTGAGAAAAGAGTAGAGGATAAAGCAGGAATTAATCAACAGGAAACAAAATTGAAGGATAAATTTAAAGGCTGGATATTTGAGGGGAAAAATAAAACAGTCACATTCTGGCAAAGCTCATCAAAAACAATCTCAAAAAACAAAAATAGGAACCTCTCAGTAAAAATGAGAAAAGAGATGGAACTGCAAATTGCAAGGAAACTTTTCAAATCACTACAGACTAATATACACAGCCCCATACTGACAAGTTAGAAATTCAATTAAATGATTATTCTTGGGAAAACATATTTGAAAGTATATCAATAACGATCATGGAATAAATTGGAAAAATTGTCAAATAAGTAATCTCAGAAAAGTCACGAGGCCTAAAAAGTTGTTTTATTTTGGGAGTATGGCAAATTCACTCAAACTTTTCAAAAATGTTATACATCCTTTGCCATTTAGACTCTTCCTAAGTATTAAAAAAAGAAAGAAAGAAACAAGAAAAGATAGGTTTCCCAGATGTTTTGATGAAAATAGCAAAAACTTGTGAAAGATAACAGACCAAAAAAGGTAAATTTCATGAACAGACCAATTTAATGAATGAATATAGGCTCAAAGATCCCAACTATAACACAAATAAATTTAACCAAATATAGTAAAAGAATAATGCCAGAATGAATCAAATACTGGGGAAGATAGTAACAATGAAGGCCATACATTGTTTCGGTGTTTTACAATGAGCCTGTATTTTTCAAAAGCAACAATGTTATTTCGTGGAAGAAAATCAAAACAATGATTATATGGCGTGATCAAGAGAATTTGGAAATGCACATGCTCTAGGTAAGTGTATAAATTACTTACAGCTTCTCTGAAGAGTAATCTGGCAACAAAAGCCTTTAAAATGGCCATAGTCTTTGACTCAGAAATTCCAATTTTGGGAACTGCGATGGGTTGACTACAATAACGGTCCCAATTTTTTGCCTCCTGCAGCCGTGCCCTTTGGGATGTCCTCTCAAACTAGCTCTGGGCTTGGTCATGTCACATGCCTTTGACTATGTGACAGAAGCAAACTTGACACCAACACAAACTTGAAAAAAGTCTGTGCATCATGGGCCTTCTTGCTGCTCTTACAACACTAACTGCTCTGTAAACAAGCCTGGCCAGCTGGGAGATGAAACACTACAGTCATCCCAGCAATGCGCAAACGCAGGAGGGAGCCTAACCTACAGTCACTGATTCTAGCCCAGACCAAAAGAACTGGCTGACCCAAACTGCAGCCCTGCAGAGCCAAATAAACAGCTCTTGTCTTACACCACTACTTTGTGGGATGGTTTGTTACACAGGAAAAGCTAACTAATACATGAACTCACCCTTAGGAAATATGCAGAAATAATCATCCATAAAGATAAGTACACAAAGATGATATTTATAATAGTGGTTAAATAATGTTAAATAATAGGGGCTGCTTAGGTAAATTTTGGTATATCCATTCAATGAAAACCCACGCAGTTATTAAAAATCTCTTGTAGAAAAAGATTTGATGTGGCAAAATGTTTACAATATATCACTTAGTGCAAAAAGAAGGCTATACAACAATGTTATGGTATGAGACTATTTTTGTACAAAACTGAAAATAAGTACACATATTTACTTGCATGGAAAAATACTGGAATGACATAAAAATGTTAACAGTGTCAGTCTTTGAACATGATGGTTTTTTCCCTTTTTTTCCTACAGTTTTCGCATTTTCTGCATTGATCGTAAGTCAAGGCTTGTAAACAGTCCCTGGACTGCTCCAGGAGCTGAACCTGGAAAACTCTGAGCCCACGGAAGGCCACTGCTGAGAAATCAGACAAGGCCTAATCCAGGCATGGCTGCTAGAAAATCTTCCTAGTATAGTCACTGTCAAACCAGCCTAAGCATGGTGCTTGTCAGCACAGCTGAGAAAAGCAAGAGGAAAAGGGGCTGTTGCTGGCAAAGGTCTTCACACCATGGCCAATTTATTGACTCCAAGTCCAGCAAGGTTTCCTTGCTTCTCCCTTCTACTCCTCAAGTCTCATTCTCTCCTCCAGCCTCTCCTTCTCATGGTCCCTTCTTATCTTTCCCTTTATTTAATCTCTATTTGGATTTTCTGAGTCCCTTTGAGGGGAAGGGGAGGGATTCAGGGAGGGGGCTGGAGGAGAAGTACCCAAAGATGAAACACCTCCAAGGTCTCAGCACGGCTTCCACATCAGACCATCCCTATCGTGCAAGAAGCAGCAGAAGGGCCATTCCAAGCTCACCCTCTAGACTGAGTGACCAAGGGAGGTAGGTTTCCAGTCCTGCTAAAAGGATGATGATTCCATCCCCATGTTAATAAGCTGGCTCCACTCACATGGCATTGTGGAGAGAGGACGGAGTCAGACAACAGGCTGAGATCAGGCAACTTTGACAATATAGTCTAGTTCGGATGCTAACTTGATACTGAACCTGAGAATTCACTTCACCTGCTGTACCACCTTTTCCTCCTCTGCAAAATGGGTCTAAGACATCCCCTTAGACTGTGTTAAGCCCCCAAAAGAACTGATGTTTGTCTTGTTTGTTCAGTGCTGTATACCAACAGGCACTCAATACACATATGTTGACGGAAATAAATAAAACAACCTATCTGCTCACTCACACAGGGGGCTTTGCATCAAGAACTGATAAATGGGCATGTGAGTACTATGAATGGAACTACTTTGAATAAATCACATTACAAAGACGACATAGTATCTTAATGTTTTTTACTAACACGAAATAGAAATAACATTGTCTGGGAAATGACATGCTCATCCCCTGAGATAAAAGCTCTGGGGCTTTGCAAAACAAGGTCTGAGAACCACTGAAGTAAGAATTAAAGCTCATGACCTTAAAACGATTTAATCCACCAAATCAGCCAACACTGCATCCTGAAGCAACAGAGCTCTTTAAACCAACCACGTTTTCAGTCTTTAAAGTCCAGGACATAAGGCACAGAAGGGCAAAGGGGTGCTATTTCACAACATTCTTACTGAAATGGAAGGAAAAATAGAAAAAAAGGAAGCTGTCCCAACACATCTGTCTACCACCAATTAAAATGTTGGGTGTTGAAGCCCTCACCAAAGATCTCCTCTCAAGGGCTCCCAATAACAGGTACATCTTCATCATTGAGACCAAGGGAGTCATGCCACTTATTAACAGGCATTTGTTCCAGCAAATGTCACAGGGAGATGTGGGATCCAGCCGTCTCCCAATTTACACACACTTGAAAGCTGTTGGTGACACAGCTCTGGGAGGGCGTGGGCAGGGGGCCTATGGTTTTTCACACATTACACTGGAAAGGCTTCTAACTGTACAAGAAGGTAGGTTGTGGGATGCCAGCCAAGCTAAACACTGACAAACTCCCTTCTGGTCAGAGCCTGAACAATTTCTATGCTGTCTTTAGTGAAAGCTCCTTTCCTGGGTCAATGTGATGGGCAGACATGTGACATCCTCTTTCACAAATGGTTTCATCAAGATGCTTATCAATCTACCCAGGTCATTCAAAACAACACAGCCCCTTGCAAGTGGGCAATGGATCTAGCGCTGAAATCACCACAAGTGATTGGTTCCTCTAGTTAAAAACTCATGCCTCGTCCTTTGTTGAACTGGGGATTCCAGAAAAAGTAATACTAATAACCCCTGACAAACTCCTCTACTTCTGGAGACACACCCAACATAGGACATTGGGCAACATACCTTAGGAAATGCCCAAGAAAGCCCCTGCTCCTCAGTTATGATTTTTATTATTTTCAAAAATAATATTTACTAACACATGCTCAACAGGAAAAAACTGGAGAACAAAGATACATACACACACACAATGGCACTCATAACTTTACCAATCAATGATAAGCACATTTAAAAACATATAAGAACATCTTACGTTCCTTTAATTTTTTTCCCAGGCATACAGATACACATAAAGATAAACATCCTATTTCATAACCTGATTTTTTCCTACCTAGCCATGTATCATGACCATTATTCTAGGGAAGGCGACAAGTATTTTTCACGCCAGTATAATAGTCTATCAAGATGCTTTAACATTATTTACCTACTGGATAGTCTGAATATTTACAATTATTCTCTGTTATAAATAGCACCATAACAGCCTTCCTAGCACACATCTTTAGTACATCTCTGTTTCTTAAAGGGGCTCTGGAACTGAAGATAATTTAAGTAAGGAAGTACAAAAATTACAAGGCTTGGTAGCAGAAAGGTATGCCTTCATGGATGTTGAAATATCCTAAGGTGATGGTAGATACTGATGTGGGAAGGAAGATTATGAATCAGGTCCCAGTGTCTTCAGTAAATGGGAGGAGTGACTGGTAGCCTATAGATGAAAGTGAAGAAGCAGCAAGAGGGCAGAACGGTCATTAAAGATGAGCCTTAAAGGTGAGCTCTTAAACAAGATGGGGGTCTCCAGGAAGCAACAATAAAGAACAAGAGGAAAGCAGACTCCTGACTCCAGAAGGGTTGTCGCTCCTGAGAGGAATGAGGTCCCCAAGAGAAAGTCAGGTTCCTCTTCAGGCAGGAGGAAGAGAAAGTCTTCAACAGAAGCAAGTCCAGAGGGTATGGTGGAAAGAGTCAGCAAGGGGATCAAGAGAGCAAGGAGCCAGGTATGAGGAAGGTGATGGCATTGGGACCAGAGCTTGCCTCTCAGCCTACGACTGAAAATTACAAAGATGGGAAGCATGGTTGGAAGTGACCAGCCTCCTCAATCTTGGAAGGGGCACAAGCCATTTTGCTTCCAGAAATAGTTAATGGTCCTGGAGAGTGTCTCACTTAGTTTCAAAAAAGTGGCAAAAGATATGCTAGGCTTACAAAGGCATTCTGTTCTGGGTGATGGCTGTCACAGACAGGGCAAAGGCCCCTATAAGGTTCAGAGCAAGAGAGCGAACCTTGATCTGGACGAGGACTGTCTTACAGGGTTCAGGGAAGCTTCTTACAATGGACTAAGGGCATTAGGAGGTTTGCAGAGAGACAATGAGGTATATCTCAGGGAATTTTTTCTTGATTCAGGCAATAAAATTGGAGAATGAAAGGTCACTGTGTTCCTTCTCAAATATTCGCTGCCTCAATAAGGATTTTCAAGGGAGCTGCAGAATTCAGCAGAACTTCCTAAAAGTTAAACAGATCCATTCATTCATTGATTTATTCATTTAAAGAATACTGAGTGTGTACTGTGTGCAGGGCACCACCTTAAACACCAGAACCAGAGAAGTGAACAGATGAGTCCCTGGTCTTATAGAGCATACGTTGCATATAACTAACAACAAACAAATATATATATAATAAAATACCCACTAGTAATAGGTGCTATAAAGAAAAGGGAAAGAAAATAAAACAAGACTGTGGTGTTATTGTACATAGATAGATGATAGATGAGAGAGAATTAGTTAGGATTGCCGGGTAATACTGCTGTAATAAACAAACCCCAAATAGGCAAAGGTTTCTTTTTCTTTCATATCATTCAGGCCAGGTCAGCCAGGGGACCTGTTCCATGTCTCCAGGGTCAGGTTGATAGAGAAGCCTTAACTCAAAGATTGCTCTGGAGAGTCCAGAACCAGTAATAAAATGCTCCAGCATAAAAGTGACATACATCACTTTGGATTACAACTCACTGGTCAGAACTACTCATATGGCCCTACTCACCCACAAGGGAGCCAGGAAGCGCAATCCTACTATTGGCCTGCAAAGTCAAAAACCAGAAATATTTAGGGACGAGCACTAGTGATTATGAACAATGACAGCTAAATAGTGATGGACAGATGTAATAATAGTAATGGCTAACACTCATACAGCACTGCTATGGGCCAGGCACTCCTGAAAGCACCTTACATCTAGTGACTTACATAACCCTCATAACAACACCATGAGGTAGGCTCTATTATTATTTTCAACATTAATCCCATTTTACAGCTGAGGAGGCTGAGGCAAGGAGAGGTTAAAAAACTTAGCCAAGATCACAAACCAAGATCACTTGGTGAGTGGCAGAGGTGGAATTCCAGCCTAGGCAGGATTACCTCAAAGTCTACGCCCTTAACCATTACACTCTGTTGAATGTGGATAGAGGATAGATGGATGGATGGATAGGTAGATGGATGGATGGACAGATGGACAGACAGACGGAAGAATGAATGAATGGATGGGTCAGTGGGTGGGTAGGTGGATGGTCAGTCATGTTGACTGGTAATGATAGCATCTACTAGGAAAATAAGAGAGCTTGACTCATGCTCTCCCAGTAGAAGGGAACTCACACAGACGCAGGCCTCACATTTGTCTCACCAGTCTTGGTCATCCAGCTATGTCACCACTTACATTCTCAACAGCTCCACTTATAGAAAAGCTGTCACAGGGCTCTAAGCAGAAGGCCAGAGGCCTGTATAGACATAGCATGTGCTTGCCACTGAAACTCTGCCAGCCATCTTGTAACCATAAGCCTGAAACCCAGTCCCCACACAGAAACCCCTCCTTGGCAGGTGGGGAGGAGTAACTCCTTACAGAAAAAGACAAGCAAGCCCAGGCCAAGAAAGTCAGCCCATACAGGCCATGGTTGGAAAAAAGCAGACATGACTAGGGCAGTGGAGGGAGGAGGGAGAAACTGGCGGTTATGGCAAAACCAATGGCGCCTGAGTCAGAAGTGGTGGCTTTTGAGGATTTCCCCTTCTCTGGCACCAGCCTATACTTAAAACGCGAAATCGTTACCAAGCAGCATTTTTCTTGCTAATAGCATTCAGCTTCCTGGATAAGGAGAATACAGAAAGGCAGCGAGAATGTCAGCCTAGAATGCCGCACATCAGGAACTTGAGCCTTGCTTTGGCCCATGAGGACCCAACATCCAAAGAGGGCTTGTCTGCCAACCCATGGAGCCACCCTCCCACCCAAAGAGCTTTTACAGACCTGCCTTTAGTTGAGTCCAACTGTGCCTTCCGCTGCTCGGCCCAAGTGTCTCATCAACTCAACAACCTCAAAAGCCACTCAGATTCAGCATCTGTCCCAGGAGACACAGGCTGAGTGGAGAGAGAGGATTGATTTATCACTGAGGTCACAACAGTCCACCAAGGGGAAAGGACTTGCCTGAAGTTCACCTCTAGTTAGGCCTTGCCATAACCAGCCTAGGAAAATGGAAAAGCCAGGCCTGATAGCCTCAAGGAGAGGGGGGGAAAGGAGAGCAAAGCAAGCCAGATTTGTGCAGTAAGCCATATGATCTCAGTGCACTCAAGAAAAAATGGACCTGGGAAGATGCCTGGGACCCAGTTGGGGAGAAAAGGTCAAGGCCACACAACTGCTGGCCACAGGGCCCGGCACACCCAACTAGAGCATCATGCAAGGGCGCTGCCTGCCAGCCTCTCAGAAAGCCTATGTGGTACCTTGGGATTTGGAGATTAGTTCCAGAGTCACCTTTGGAAAGGGAATGGAATGGAAGAACATCCATTGTCCCAGTGACCCCTGGCTGAACACAGAACTTCTTTTCCTAAAGTCCAACATGACACGTAGAGAACTGAGTGACGCTGAAACGTAGGAATGTGGGAAGGAGAGCCATGTACCAAAAGAAAATAGACCATCTTCGTGGGGTGCTAAAAGCAGACAAGAAGGGGAAGGATGGACATGAGGCATAAAAAGAGAAAAGCGGTAGCAGTAACCATGCTAATCCTTACGGAGCACCTACTGAGGCCAAGAGCTCTGTTCACCCGTGTACATGTTATATCCCAAGCCTCAGAGCAACTCTAAGAGGTACGGTGACACTGAATGCCTTGCCCAAAGGCACGTAGACCAGGATTTGAACCTCGGTCTGTCATGTTCCAGAGCTGAGTTTCCCAGAGTAACAGAAGCAAGGAAGAGAACCAGGCAAGAGAAGCCTCAATCCATCTACCAGTCAAAGAGCAGAGCCAGTCAAATGCCCACAGACAGCAAAGATGGTCGTTAGGGACACCTTTCGGTGTAAGGCTTAGGTTCAAAGCCCAGCTCCTTGACCTTAGGCCAATCTGTCCACCTCTTAGAACCTCAGTCTCCACATCTTTAATACGGTAACAATAATATCCTTGTCGCGAAGGGGTGGTTTGGGGCTTAAAAGAGGAAACAGATGCAGTGTTATTTAGCACAGCACCGGCACGTGGCAATCGATCCATGAATGTTTGCTATTGCTAATGTTATTAGTATCGTGCTCCTCAGACCTGCTGGGGCCCGGTATAGAATCAAAAAGAAATACACTAGGACCAGGGTCACTTTACTACAAGGTCAATTTGGCGGGGGCTCTGGAGATTTCAAGGGCTCTAAAAAGACATCCAAAAACATATCCCCCACTAGCTTCCTCATGTCTGAAATACACATTTCCCACCACATGATGGCTTTCACCCATTTAAAAACAAATCCAGTGCAGACACAAGTTCACTCTAGGGGGAGAAACGGGTACCATGAGCGGCAGAGTTGAGGGTGAACCAAGAGAGTGAGGAGGGAAAAAAAAGAAGCAGCTGAGAAAGTGGTAAAAAGCTTCAGGATCTCCAGTCTGCCTGAGTAACACAGGATTGACTGGGTCAATACAAAAGTGTAATGCTTAGTAAATTTCACTTCTAAAGAAATAATGAGAGTAAGAGGAGGGAAGGTTAATACCTTTGGGATAGTGTCTGGCACATACCAGGCTCTAACAAACAACATTAATAATACTAATAATAATTACAATGATAATATTTTTATTGTTATTATTACTATCATTATTGTTATTGATTTCTTTGGATGATACTTTACATGTATCATCGCACAAAATCTTCACAATAACCCCTGAAAGGTGGGTATTGTTATTTTCTTTAGTTAGCTGATGAGGAAACTGGAGTCCAGAGAAATTAAATAACCTGCCCAAGATCATCCATCTATTGGACCTGGGACTCGAATCCAGGTTTGTCTGATCCCAAAGCCCCTGCACCTAGTCTCCACCCTACTCTATCCTACCCCATTCAACCATCAATATCTGCTGAACGAATGAACAACCCCACAGACAGAAGAGCTGCTAGAAGGCCCCAAAAGAAAAGGAGATGGCCAAGCTCCCCAGGGTCCTCAGGATGTGGTGGTCAAACAGAAAGCCAAAAGGGGAAGACAAAAGGGCATGTTCACATTTTTCTAATGAAGAAATGTTTGCAAAGAGGAGCTTGGGCCGACGAAGGAACTGCTCTCGAGTCAGTCTGCTCTGGAAAGAAAAATGCAAATATGTGACAAATGCTAGTCCCTGGGTCCACATGTCTATGATATGGGGGAAGTCTGTGCAACTTCCGAGGAGATTTGCTGACATCGAGAAGACCTCAGCCACTGGGGATGGACACAGGGTTGTGAGCACAGTATGGGGACCAGAGTCAAGCTGGGGTTCAAATCCCAATTCTGTAACCTTGAGTGAGTCATTTACACTCTCTGAGCCTCCGTTTCCTCACCTATAACTGTGCCAACATGGCAGCCACTAGCCACATGTGGCTACTGAGTACTCGAAATGTGCTTAGTTCAAATTGACATGTGCTGCAAGTGTAAAACATATACCAAATTTTAAAGACTTAGTACAAAAAAAAGTGAAATCTTTCACTAATAATTTTCCATTGATTACATGTTCATAGGATAACATTTGGGATTACCAAGGGAAAGGAAACATTACAAAAATTAACCTCACTTGTTTCTTTTGATTTTTGTAATGTGGTTACCTAGAAAATTTTAAATTACATATGTGGGTCCTGTGATATTTCCACTGGACAGCACTGATCTACAAAATGGTGTTATGAAGTTGATACAAAGTTCAAAGAAGCTGTCATACGTAAACTGTACTAGGCATCCAGTTTTGTGTTCATTTTCCTCCCCTACCTTACATCTGATCCACCAGCAAGTCCTTTCAACTCCTAAATCTGCCCACGTCTCTCCAGACGCATCATGTCTCTCTCATCATCTCTCATCTGGATGTCTGCAGTAGTCTCCTCACTCACCTTCCTAATTCAACCTCAGCCACCTGAAAATCAAGTCTCCACTCAACAGCCAATGGGAGATGTTTTACATATAAATCCAGTCTTTCCATCCCCTACCTAAAACCCTCCAGTGGGCCCACTGCACTCAGCATAGAAGCTTATCCTGGCCTCAAAGCCCTCTGTGATCTGGCCTCTGCCCACCTCCCCACCTGCTTCTCCATCCCACCCCCACTATATCCCAGCTACATGATCATGCCAAGACGGTTTCCTCCTCAGGGCCTTTACATGACTCATCCCAGGGCCCAGAACAGTATTTTCCCCAACTCTGCATGGCTGCCTCCTTCTCAACTTGTAGTTCTCATGTCACCAGGTTAAGAAGGCCCTCCCTATCTAAAGAAACCACTCACCACTATCTAAAGAAATCACTCTGTTGCCTTCTCCTGTTCAACCTATTCACGACATTTATCACAAGCTCAACTCATCCTGTTTTTTCAATTTGCTTACTTGGGTATCCTCTGTCTTCTAGTTGGAATATGAGCTCCGTAGAGGCAGGGACCTGTCTCAGCCATTCCATTGCCACAGCCTAGCTTGGTGACTGGAACATGGCTAGTGCCCAATAAATGTCAAGTCAGCGAAGGGATGTGTCAGCTAGAGCTGTAGAGGAATGAGAGGCCAGGTCCTTAGAACAGTTTGTCCAAGATGCTTCCACTCCCTTCATTCCACTTCTGGATATATAGCCAAAAGAACTGAAAGCAGGGTCTCAAAGAGATATTTCTAAACCTAGGTTCACAGCAGCACAGTTCACAATAGCCAAAAGGTGGCTTTGAAAGATGAATGGATAAGCCAAATGTGGTATATACATAAAACTGAATATTATTCAGCCTTAAAAAGGAAGGAAATGTTGACACATGCTACCACATGGATGAACCTTGAGGATATTATGCTAAGTGAAGTAAGCCAGTCACAAAAAGACAATTACAGTATGATTTCACTTATATGAGGTACCTAGAGTAGCCAAATTCACAGAAACAGAAAGTAGAATGTTTGTTATGAGGGGCTGGGGAGCGGGGGAAACGAGGTGTGGTTTCCTATGGGCACAGAGCTTCAGATTTGCAAGATGAAAAAGCTCTGGACATCTGCTGCACAATAACATGAATATACTTAACACAACTGTACTGTACACTTAAAAATGGTTAAGATGGTAAATTTTATGTTTTTACCATAATTTTTAAAATTTTTAATTTCTTTTTTAAAGATTTTATTTTTTCCTTTTTCTCCCCAAAGCCCCCCAGTACATAGTTGTATATTCCTCGTTCTGGGTCGTTCTAGTTGTGGCATGTGGGACGCTGCCTCAGCGTGGTTTGATGAGCAGCGCCATGTCCGCGCCCAGGATTCGAGCCAACGAAACACTGGGCCACCTGCAGCGGAGCGCGCGAACTTAACCACTCGGCTACAGGGCTAGCCCCTTAATATTTTTTAAAACAATAAAATTTCCACCTATCCCAGAGTGCAAAGCTGTAACTAAATCCGGTAAAAGGAGGGGGGGAAAAAACAACTGGAATTGGAGAATGAGCCAGGAGAGGAGGAGTTAACACAGGACACCATCAACTGTCCTGTCCACTCCTTGACATCCACCTTGGGAAGATGGACGCAGAGACCTCGGGGCCTGGGCCCCCATGAGCATCAGGGGAGTCAAGAGGAAAGGCAAACATTCCTTTTGGCATCACTGCTAAAGACTCCTAGAAATCTGCTCTGAGGACCTAATTAGGGATGCAGGCCCAGGATGTGTATTGGAACACTGCTTATAATAAATAGTGAGAAACAGAAACACACTCAATGACCATCCTCGGAGCACCTGTTAAGTAAAGAGTGGTCAAGCCATGCCACAGAGACTACAGAGTCACGTGAAAAAACAATGATGAAATCTGAACTGTCCAACAGGTAGTCTCACATGTCATCATGGCTCCATCCACGTGTGCGTGAGAGCAGAGACAGAGAAGGATATACACCAAGGTATTAACAATTTGTGGAGGGTGAGATTATTTGCTTTCTCTGTACTTTGTAATGTTGTGTAATGATTACATATTGCTTTGGCCATAAGAAAGAATTATTTTAAAGATGAAAATGTGGCAGAAAAAAATATGTTTATAAGAAAATACTAGGGGATCCCAAAGAAAATTCTAGTACCCTAAGAGTCAAATTATAGCACAGAAAGAACCCCCAGTAAGGAAGATAAAATATAAAACCTCACTTATATAATTCAGAACGACCTACAGAGGCTGCCTGACAGCCACAGAGACCCAAACAGACCTTTTGGAACTCAAACCAGGGCAGAGAAAACACACAAAAAAGTAATAGGACCCCAGAGAGATGAAAGATTATGCGTGCAGAATCTCACAGACGAAAGTGAGTGTCAAAAAGAGGGGGCAGGAAATGTTCACACTTCTTTCGGGTACCAGTGCCGACTGTGGAGGAAGGAGGATTGGTTCTCAAAGTGCACTCCCCATTCCCCCTCCTAGGGGGCCCCTATCGTTAAGCTAATGCTAAGAGGAAGGAGCTCTTCCATTTAGCTGGCATCTGCGTGAGCACAAGAGGTGCGGCAGGCAGCCCCTCTGGGAGAATGGAAAAGCCGCAGGAGCCAGCCAGCTGACCCAGCTTCCACGGCGATCGCTGAACTGGCGGTGGGGATACACATAATGATGTCTAGGAATGTGACTCTCAGAGCTGGGGACAAATAATAATAACAGTAAACACTTTTAAGGCACATCTTACGTGCCAGGCACTGTTCTAAATGCTTTATAGATAATATCTCCATCCTCATTTAATCCTCTCAATGACTCTATGAGATAGTTATTACTATTATCCCCATTTTACAGACGAGAAAACTGAGGCACAAAGAGGTTAAGTAACTTGCCCAAGGTCACAGAGTTAATAAATGACGGAGTCAGAATTCAAACTCAGGAAGCTGGGGCTCCAGAGTCTATGCCCTGAACCACTCACCACGCTCTGCTCTCTTGGAAATCCAAAAGACCACAGGCAAGTGTTTCTCCCAGACTACTCTGACATCTGTTTGTAGGAGATTCATCTCAAGGAGAAGTTACATAGGAAACCTCAGAGTCGAATACCGTTGAACCTCATCACAGGCTACGAAAGCAGCCCAAACTTACTCAGGAAACCCACTTTCCCACTCCCACCTCCCCTACTGCTTCAGTCCATGGCCTCAGTCTTCTCTACTTCCTAAGTGCCCACAAAACATGAAAACTAGCTCTCAGCAGGGGCCACACTGCACTCAACCACTATACCACCTGCCTCTTAAGAACACAGACTCTGCAGGCAGGAAAACTAGCCAGACCCTACTCTACACTCCCTGGTGGCATTACCTGCAGAAAGCTAATTAATCTCTCTCTACACCTCCTTGTCCGATCTGTAAAAGAGGGATAATAGTATTAAAGTCGATACGAATTCCATACTTGCAAATTTGCCTACTTGCTAAAATTTACTTGTAACCCCAAAATCAATACTCATGGTACTGTAGTACTTTCACGATCATTCTCGGACACATGCAGAGTAGCATACATTTCTAGCTAAGGTTGAACAAGACGATGGGCCTCCTTTTTCAGTTTTCACGTTGTAAACAAATATTCTTTTTGTGGTATATTTAGTACCATGCTTTTTGCATTTTTGTGCTTTTCGTTGGAAACTTTCCTGTTTACAATGGCCCCCAAGGGTGTGTTCCTAAGTGCAAGACGGCTGTTACGTGTCTTTCAAAGAAAATACCTTTGTTAGATAAGTTCCATTCAAGCATAAGTGGTAGTGCTGTTGGCCATGAGTTCAATGTTAACAAGTCAACAATATACATTAAACGCATGACTTTAAACAGAAACACAGATAAAACAAGGTTAGGTATTCATCAGTTGACAACAATATCACGGCCAGAGGCTCACAGGAACCGGACCCTGTATTTCCTCTAGGAGTGATGGCTCAATATTCACTAATTCAGTGTTTGCAGCAACTTTATGGAACATACCTACCACAAAAAACAAGAACTAACTGTACCTCATAGTATTGTCAGTCTTAAATGAGCTGAAATCACTAAGGCA
The DNA here is from genome assembly GCF_041296235.1 of Equus asinus. Taxonomy (NCBI): domain Eukaryota; kingdom Metazoa; phylum Chordata; class Mammalia; order Perissodactyla; family Equidae; genus Equus; species Equus asinus. The sequence continues at coordinate 29,531,036 of NC_091803.1, forward strand.
CTCAGAATAGCGCTTTGACAATACTAAGTGCTATGCAGGCATTCTCTATTACCACTTTCACAGATTCTTAGCCTGAAGACTGAGATGAAATAAAAGAGAACTAGGACAACAGAACAACTAGTGTTCTTGACTTGAGCTGAATGGAATAAATGAGTAGCCCAGACAAATATTTAGAAAAAGAGCTTTGATGGTATGGCACATCATTGGTGATGAGCTCAGAGTCAATAACTGGTTTTAGGTTGAGGAAAGAAGGTTCCAGGGAACATCTATGGGTTGACTTGCCTAAGATCCACTCCCCTTGGTTTTCCTCCTTGGTTTTCCTTAAGGAGTATTACATGGGGTCTTGGTGGAGACGGCAATGCCAGGATGTGACCCAAGATAGCCAATCAGAAGCTCCCTCCCTGGATTTTGCATCTTCAAGAGTTATTCGTCCTGTCCATGGTGTCTTGAAGGAATGGAACTAGGTCCTGCTTCCTAGACCCCCAGAACTTCTCTGCTTCTAGAACTTTCTAAAGCCTAAGTCTTCATCTTTTCCTTCACATCACTGATTTCTCCCACATCCTTCTAATAAGCTAATTTTTGCTTAAATCAATCAGAGTCTATTTACATTACTGGCAACCAAAGGATCCTAACTAAGACAGGAGTTTTCCATCCACCCTTCCCAGTGACTTAGAGCTTCAGAATAAAAGAATTTCCAGCACTAACCACTTTCCCCAACTGAACACTTTGTTTTGAGTGGTGGTATTCTGAAGGGAGAAACCAGAAAAAAACACATCTATGAAAACTCAGACGCCCTCAAATGAGTTCAGTTCTTCAGGCCCAGATAAATTCCTTACCAGTGTTGCAAGAGATCTCACAAAAGAGATCACAAACCACTGCCTAGGACCCCAGAAGAATCCTGGAAAACAGAAAAAACACTAAGAGGTACACCAGCCTCGTTCTGTTTTTCAAAAAGAGAAAGAAACCGTGGATTCTGCAGATGAGAGCTAGCATAAGGAGGGTGAGACATAGCAGACCAACCTCATTCCCCTTTTGTGTGTGTTTTGGTTAGTTTTTGGACAGTTGCTAATCTGGTGGACAGGGAAAGTATGATATGAGATATGTCTCTGGGCTTTAGCAAAGTTTTCCTCAATGCTACTCCCAATAGTCTTTTGGGAAAGTCAGAAAAGTCTGCTCAGCCTTCTCAGATAATTTAATGGATTAGCGACAAGTTAAACTTCTAAGCCAAATGGTACCATAATACAATTTGCCTTTGTATATAAGTATAATTATTTACTCATACTATATACTTATATAAACTTTACTTTAGTATATACTTATATATATATTTACTTATAGTACATACTTACATGCTATAAGTATATAATTTTTTTGTATCTAACCTCCCCAATAGATTGTGGGATCCATGAGTGAAGGGATAGCGTCTGTTTTGCTCATTATTATATCTCCCACACCTAGTATGGTGCCTGCCACACAGATCAGGGTTCGAAAACTACTGCATGCATGAATGAAGGAATCAATTAATTTATGTCAACCTGGTGAGAGACCTCTACAAGAGCTTCAATCATAAATGCCTCCAGGGCCAGGCCAGTCATGAAAAATGAGGCAAATAGAGAGACTGGAGGAACCATGTCCATCCAAAGGAGTTAGCTACTGTGCTGTGGGTTCTAGCCCTGGTGGCTGATGGAATGCAGAACCTGGGCTGCCAGTGCTCATGACCTTTCAAAAGGTGCCTAAATACAGGTATTTTATTATGAAATCCTATTTTTAAACATAGGTCATTAATTTCTTTTTAATATTTTTTAACTCTATTCAGTTGAAGCCAAACATGTCTAGGGCAAGATTCCATCCTTGGACACCGACCGGTGAGCTCTGCGAAACAGGGGCCCTGGCTCTCGGTCCAAAGTCCTGTCTCACTCAGTATTTTCATCATAAGACTTGCAGAAAGGACCAAATGGGTCAAGTTTGAAAACAACACGTAACTGAGAAGACTAGTGACCATGTTGGAAGACAGAAGTAAGATCTTAAACATATGTAACAAAATGGATTTCACACGAGCAAATATAGCGTCCAGAAACCCAATTTCCAAGTCCAGGAACCCAACTTGGATTAAGAGGTTTTCAGACCAAGCACTCAGCAATCACTTAAAGATTTCATTAGACAAAAAGCTCAGTGAGTCAGGAATATGAGAGGGCTGCCAAAACCAGTTACTGAGTCTAGACTAACCAATGTATATCAGCCACATCAGCGATTGTAGGTATATATTGTTTGACCCGCAAATTGTTTTTTAGTCTTCAAAACATAAATAAATTACCAACACTCCAAAATTAGGAGATTTCCCATAAATATTCTGATTTCCTGTCTCTCTTTAAAAAAGTTAGGAATCTGGCAATGCTAGGCCTGTGTTCCCACGCTGGCAACAACTGGCTTAAGCTGAGAAGTGGCCACCCGTTGAGATGGGGCATATTCCCTCTGTTTTGCCAAAGTCTCCACCACTCTCTGTGGATTCCCCATCACCAAGACTGTCAGCTGCCAACTCTCATCACACTTAGACTGTTATTCTCCCTATGGTACACTTAAAAGAAAACATTCTTCTGTACCCATATGTCTATGAAAAGAGGGGGAAATAAAGGCTACATTCAAAAAAACGTCTGTTTCAAAGAATTATACACTCTTTTGTATAAGTGAAAAAACTCTTATGGCTTAATATGTAGGTATTTCTTCTATCTAGGATGTTTCACTCAATTAAGTTATCTGCCTGGCTCCTGGAGGAATTTAAGTTTGTCAGCCCCAATCTATAACATGAGAGGTGACGGTTGATCTCTACTCAGCAACAGGCAGATTCCAGCTGAAGCGTTACATGGGAATTCAGAATCTGTTACAAAGCACATGGACAAGCTGGGAAACTGAGGACAGGTTCAAGAACTTTTAGTTCATGCATACAATGAAATTCTATGCTACCAATTTCTCTTACCGTCTACATGTTTTCTATGTTCCGATATAGAAAGACAGACATTATTGGTGAAATCAGAAAGCTGTGGAACTGAATATTTGGCCTAATACTATTTTAGTAAATACATGAGTCTGTGGGTGTAGGTGCATATCTGTTACAAGCATAGAAGAGCAGTTTTCCCACCCAACCCTGAAATTGAGGGATTCTGTGAAGTTTCCACACTCGTGACAGACAAATATAAGATCAGGAAATGACCAAGTGATTTACAGAGGCAGAAGCCCGGTGTAATCAGAGGTACGTGTGCCAGGGAGTATGTAAAAAATAGTAATTTGGGTGAAGCTGAGTGGGAGCTTATGTTTGAGAGCCTTGAAAAGCAGGCAGAGGAGCAGCCTTGCAGCAGATATAGTAACTGCCTCTCGCTGACATCTTTTGGGGTCTCTGGCCATCCCTGGTGGACTTCTCTGAAACCCACAGGGGCAAGACCCCAGCTAGAGTGTCTGCCATGTCCACACCAGCTGCCCACATCTGAATGGCCCAGGGGTGGGGGGCACCTGACCCGAGAAGGGACGATCAGATTATCCCAGAAACTTGGAATTAGACCTAAGAGATGATACCTGTCCCAGGTGGGAAATAGTGAGACTATGACCAGAAAGAGCATGGTTGGTCCAATGCAAACACAGGCCAAGAAAGACAGAGAAAGGAGAACAAGGCAGATAAGCAAGAACAAAAGAACCCACGACCTGGAGACAAAGAGGGCCTGACAGAGCAGAGCTGCCTGTGTTCCCAATGGTTTTCCAGTTCTTCTGTCTGGTCGCTCACGAAGCCCGGCTGAACTTCCTGCCCTTCAATCACACATGAGACCCTCCAATAGTAATAGTAACAGCAGCAGCAGCTCACACTCAGAGATGCTTACCATCTATGCAGCAAGAAGTGCTTTACATATATGACATCATTCCTCTTCCTGAAAACTCTACGAGGCAGCAAATACTATTAACCCCGCCTTCATCTTTTTGAGGAAGCTGAGGCACAGAGAATTTAAGTAGCTTCCCAAAAGTTGCCCAGCTAGGAAGTGACAGAGCCAGAATCTGAATCCAAACAGTGTAGCTCCAGAGGTTTTGCACGTAACTATTAACTTATTCCCCCTCTTGACCTAAGTTTGATTGAGTGAATTTCCATCACTTGTGCCCCAGAAAGTCCTGCCTGAGACACAGAGAGGCCACATGGACTTGGGGAAAAGCAGCCACCTGGAAGGCGCTGTGACAGGAACCCGGCCAGTTCCTCCTGCTAAGTTGGCCAGCGAAGGACTATTTGCTCCAACGAGGCTGGCTGCTGGCACCAGGGCCTGTGGCCACAAGGAGACCATGGGGAAGCCACTCGGGCCCTGATTTAACATCCCCTCGACAAACATGGTGAGCACCCACTATGTGCCAGCTATCGTCTAGCTACTGGAAAAACAGCAGAGGACAAGACAGCAAAGGATTCTGCTCTCCCAAAGCTTACTTTCTAGAAGAAGGAGACGTACCAATCATTTTAAACACAGATGCCATGAAAGAAAAAAAAGATGATGTGATGGAGTGTTGAAAGGGATACTTCAAGGGTAGTCGGAGCAGGCGTCTCAGAGAGGTGAGAGTTGAGCTGAAATGGAAATGATAAGAAGCGTGTGGTGGGTAAGAGTCAGAGAGAGGCACTGAGGTGGGAACAAGCTTGCAGAACTCAAAGAACAGACAGAAGGCACAGAGCTGGAGCGCATATTCATTCCACAATACCTATTTTGTCACTTTCGTGTGCCAGACATGTGGAGAGAAAGGTGTCCGTGCTTTGCTCCCCTGCCTGGTGCAACTCAGAAATTAGCAAAGGAGCGAGTGTGGTAGGCTGCAAAAACGGCCAGTTCTTCATTCCTCCCTGTGTCCACACCCTGTGCAACATGACTTTCAGCTTCTCTCCTGGAGAGGTAGAGCCTATTCCCCCACCTCTTGAACCTGGGATGGCCCGTGACTTGTTTTTGGCCAGCAGAATGCAGCAGAAGTGACAGTGTGCCAATTCTGGTGCTAGTTCTCAAGAGTCCTTGCACGATTGCACTCTTGGAACCTTGGAACCCTGTCCAAGTGCCAAGTGAACAAGCCCAAGTAGCCTGCTAGATGAGGAGACAGACAGGGCCCAGTCTCCCTGTTGGTCCAGCTAACCTGCATCTGAGTGCTGGACATGTGAGTGAAGCCATCCTAGACCAGCTAGGCCCCAGGTAACCTGCTGGCTGACCAGAGACATGCGAGTGAACCCAGCCAAGATCAGCAGAACCACCCAGCTGACCTACTGACTTTTGTGCAGTTTAGGGGTAGTTTCTAATAAGGAAGTAGCTAGTGCATAGACCTGGGGTGGATACCCGAACAGAGAGAAGCATAGGGGACCACCGGGCCAGGTGGAAACAGCCCATGAGAGGCTGCTTTGTGGCTGTGCCTGGCAGGCCTACCTACCATGGCAGAGAGGCTCTGACACGCCACAAGAAAGAGAAACACCTAGTAGCTCTATTGAAAGGTCCCAAGTCAGCAGTTTGAAGGAACTCTATTTCAGCCTAATAGTCTGGAATCAAACAGACTGGGCTTTGAATCCCCACCCTGCCTTAGTAGCCGGGATAAGCCGAGTAACCTGTCGAATCTCTGTTTCCTCACCTAACAAAGGAGTAAATAAGTAAAGCACGTAGGAGAGTACCACAGCACATGCTATCTAAGCATTTACGATTACTCCATATAAACAAAAGAGAGGGAAAATCCCTGTGTGAGGCACAGATCACTCTCCGGTGGTATGTGAAAGAATTTTAGGGGCAACACAGACATGGGATTCAATCACACCAAGCCACATCAGGTGGAAACTGTTCCCATTTCAACTCTTTCTCACTCCCCCTGAATTCATCCCAGGACAAAGTCTCAGTTTGGTGCTCATATATTTTGACACCACTCTAATATTTGCTAAACTTCCTTCTGGAACAAAGAGGGAGGATGTTTCAAACTTGGATCCTTATCAGCCAACAGTACCTAGCTAGAACTTTATAATATTGTTTTAATTATATTCATTTTTATAGTTACTAATTATGTGTGGTGACATTGTTTTTCCATTCATACAGTGATAACGTTTCCTTTAAAATAAGTGTGTTGAAATAAAACTGAGACCATTTAAAGAAAAATGTACGTTTTAAAGAAAAAAAGGACAGGTAGCACAGATAGAGCAACTATTGTGAAGAGGGGAGTATTAGGGAAGACTAAAATAAGGAAAAGAACATGGATAGGATTTGGAATTCAACCTGGTTCAAACTCCAGCTTAGCCAAGTTACTAGCCATATGACTGTATTGGTCAGCTTTTGGTAAGGCTGTAAGCAATCCCAAAATTCTAGTGGCTTATGATATGCAAAGCTTAGTTCTTGCTACATGTCATTGCAGTTGTCTCTAGCTCTGTGGCTTTGCTCCATGTGTCTTTTATATCCCAGGATATAAGCCAAGTAAACAGCCCTTGCTTGGTCTTATGGCAGAGGGGGGAAAGAGCAATGGCCAAACCACACAATAACTCTTAAAGCTTCTGCTTGGATGTAGAATATATCACATCTGCTCATCTACTGGCCAATGTGTGTCACATGACCAAACTCCACATCAATGGAAGAGGAAAGTACATCCCTCCTATAAGTAGACACCATAAGTCACATAGGTGGGTGGGGATGTATAATCCTCTCACAGGAAGAAAGAAATGATTGATTCAATAATATAATAGACCACAGTGACCTTGGGCCAAGTCATCTCCCGTCTATTTCTCCATCGGTGAAATGAGAACACCTACTTCAGAGTCAAGCTCAATAAATAGGAGTTCCCTTCCCCTTTCCCGTCTTCTGAGATTCATTCAGGGCAGCTCAAACCAAATTCAGAAAGACCGTGGTAAATCAGTTGTATTCAACTGTTTGGTCTAAGATCTGTAAGGAGCCAAAGACAAACCCAGTGGACCTGACTATTCATGTGAGATGAACGGTCCCTCGCAAGCAGGCCATGTCCCTTCTATGCCACTCATGCCACAACTTTATGAAAATCTTATTGGACAAACACGAATTCTGGAATTAGAGAGAAAATGGAGAGGAAATGCTTCTATTAATTGATATCATAACATTAGTGTAATGAGTAAGAGCATGCAATTGGGAATTTGAATCATAACTCTGCCATGTATTTGCTAAATGACTTTGAGCAAGTTAAATAACTGAGCCTCAGATTTCCATAAAATGGGAACAATAAACTAAGTCATACATTACTGTGAAAATTAAATGAGATAATTCATATGTATGGCTTATTCCTGTGCCTGGTCCAAATAAATGCTCAATTAAATAGAGACTTTTATTAATGCTGAGACATGTCCCAGAGAAGAGATGTTCAAGTATTTCAGATCAACGTTTGGCATCGATGCAGCAAAGTCCTTGCTTATACCCAGTGTATAAATCTGAGTTGAATTTTTGTTTCCCATTCTGCAATATGGGTCAGTGCGCTGCTCCCTGGGAATCCCATAGAGATGCCCTGACCTTGCCTCTGTCTGAGAATTGAAAAGAATTTTCAATTCTTTCTGAAGGACCTGAAGAAATAAGAAATGCAGAGGTCATTCCTGAAAGTGATGAATGGATGCGGCCCATAGCAACAACAGTTTCCCAAGTGTTCACAGGGCATTTCAGCAAATGGCTGCTGTCAGCACACAAGGAGACCCTCAGAAAACAGGCTCCCAAGGAGAGGATCTCCATTGATTAGTCTTTGCAGCAGGATCCTGTCTTATATGCGGTGGATGTTTTTAGCAACAAAGCTTATTCCATCTTCCAGCTAGAGGACTTGTCACCAATTACTTGGAAAAGAGGTGAATAATTAAACAGACTTTTCTCTCCAGATACCAAGTGGAAGTGTCTGGGTAACAGTGAAAGGTTACAGGTATGACTCTCGCTGAGGCTCACAGCAGTTCGGTGTATTTCTAAGTCTGCTCAAGCTTTCAAAGTTTACCCAGGACAGCACAAGTTGTGACCCTGAGTTAATCGCTTAATCTCTCTGAGCCTCAGTGTTCTCATCTTTAAAGTGGTAATAATGGATTGCTTGGAAACACTTTGCTAGGCTTCAAGAGCTAAACCAAGGTCAGGGAGGCTATTATTCCAGACACCAGAGTGACACAGGACTCAGGACTTGAAAATCAACCAGAACAAACACAAATACAAATAACTAATGAAAGACTGGTGTCCAGTAAATTGAAGTATAAATTCGTACAAATCAATAATAAAATGTGAAAAAAAAGGCGGGGGGCGGAGGCGGACATTCATAGAAGATGAAATACAACTGTCCAATAAATATGTAAAAAGATGCTCGACCTCACTAGTAATCAAGAAAATGCCTACTAAAATCAAATACCATTTTTCTCTCATCAGATTGGCAAAAATGTTAAAGCTTGACAATGTGGGGAAGATAGAGTGAAGTGGAAACACACACTGCTGGTAGGAGTGCGCACTGGTCCAGCTACTCTGGAGAACATTTGGCGATACCTATTAAAATCTGAATCGTGTATACCCCATGAGTCACTCTACTTCTCAGTAACTGGAGAAACATAAGCCTTTACGTGAGACGTGTGTAACCACAGGCCTACTAGGATCAGTTCAACCGACCCCATTTCATCAACAGAGGAATTAAGAGTTGTCTTTCTGTAACTGAGACCCCTCTTATCCAGTTCAGGCTGGCTGAGACCACCAAGCCACCAACTGGGCCTGAGCAAACGCTTGATAAGTGACCTTTCTGATGTCGAGGGGCTGAAACTCCACCCACAGATCATACTAACAGCACCATTTTGTGAACACGCGCCCCATGAAGAGCCGTGAAGCTTGACTACACGCACACAGATCATCAATTACCCCACTTCCCCTCACTTCTAATCATCTAGCTCCACACTTCGGACTGCCCTGCCTTTCATCCCATAAATTTTGCCCCAAGCTCTGGGTCAAGGAGACAGATTTGAAAGTCTTGCCTCCTGTCTCCTTGCAGATCGATCTCTCAATAAAGCCTTTCTTCCCTCAAAAGCCAGTGCACCAAGGTGTCGGTTTCTGTGCGCACTGGGTGGCGAGCCCTTGCTTAGTAACACATGTATAAGGATGTTTATTGCAGTACTGTTTGTAATAAACACCACCCCTGAAAAAAGAATCTAAATGATCCTCAACAGGGGAATAGCCCCAAACATGGAAGGAAGTTCATACTGTGAAATACTACAAAGTAGCTAAAAGTATAACAACAGAGACTGCTCTTAAATACACTGCGAAATGAAAAAGCAAGTTGCAGGATGGTGTGTGCTGTATGACAGCATTTAGCAAAACACACACACACATAAATCTATCATAATCTGTATGTGATGCAGGCTCAGTGAGTCAAGGAGTCGAAAGAAAGATTTCTTGGACTCTTAAGGTCTGGCGGTAGTGCTCCTTTATTCAGAGACTAGCATGGGGACAGGACCCACGGGCAGTGAAGAGCTGCAGGCATGGGGACAGGACCCATGGGCAGGAAGAGCTGCAATGTGTTGAGGGTTAGGGTTACATTTATAAGGCATGGATATGTGACTTATTTTTACTAGACAAAGAAAAGATAATGTAAAAAATCATTAAATGGTACCAGTGCAGGTGGGGGTCTGGTTATTGTGTGGTCATACAACTTTAGATATGTATTGGGTCATAGAGATTGGCAGGTAGGCCAGGATGCCCTGGGCTTCTCTCCCTGGGGCAGCCTTGATCCACATCATACAGATGTAAATATGAACAGAGAAAAGGTTCTAAAAGGAGACATCAATGGTGACCTCTGGGGAAGGGAGAGGGGACACCTAGATTAGGATGTCAAAAAGGCCAAAAAGGTCTTTCACCTTTATCTATGACATTTCATTTATCTTAATGAGATGGTACTCATGCATTTCTTATGGACTTAATTTTTTTTTAACACAGCAGGACGACTTCACTGCATCATCCATGGTGGGTGACAAAATCTAGCCGACTCCAGAATCAATAGAAGAGACATGCTTACTGAATAAATACGGCCATAATTATTAGCACATGACTGAAGTTTCTGTCTCCCCTGATGCTTTCTCTTTACTCTGAGAAAGAAACAGGAAGCTATGGCACACCTGGCCTTTTGCTATTCTAACAGCCTAAAACCTACAGGCTTAATCCCTTCCCAGGGGCGATAATTAACATTTTTAACGCAGGCACTTTACAATCAATAGAGCTAACAAGTGCTGCTCTTATCTACTCACACTTAGGTGTGAAAAGCAGGGGAACTGCTTTAAGGGTGGAAGAGAAGTGGAAAGGATAGAATCCAACAGGAATCCCCAGAACCTGGGCACAATTTGGCCAGACAGGGGTTCTGAACTGGGGAGAAGAGGATGCAGAGTGGATACAAAGCCCACAAGGCAGATTCTTTAGCATGACACCCAGAGCCTGTCATATTCTGGGCTTAAATCCACTCCAGAACCTTCCCTCAGCTCCATCCAGCCCAAAGGGCAGAATCTGTGGCAAGTGTAAAGCGTATGACCTACGCCAATGGAGGGGAGTGACCAACCAACCTAGAGGCTCCAGACAAAACAGAGTGGCCAGCCCAAGAAGAGCCCACTCTGCTGCGTCCACCGTCTCTCGCATTAAGAGACATCAGAGGCCCGATCATAAGAAACAGCCTGTCTCCACTTAGGAGCAGAGGGACGGAGGGAAGGCTCCGCCTCACGCTTCCTGTTTGATCACAGCACCCCCAAAAGGCAGATTTCTGCTTTAAGAAGTCTCTATATTTTTCTCTTTCCCAGCATTGATCACAATCTATAGTGATCTTTTTTCTTTATTTACTTGTTTGTTTTCAGCCTTCAACTAGAATGTAAGTTACACGAGGAGCAAGGACTTTCCCTGCCTTGTTCGCTACTGTATCCCCAGTATCTGGCATACAGCAGGCACTCGAGTATTTTTAATCTTGAAGGTGGGGCTACTCCCAGAAATACAGCAAGAAGCTTGAAACATAGCACCTGCTGGTGAGAGAGATGGCCGAGCAGAGAGGGTGGTTGAGAAAGAGAACTGGCAGGGACGCTGTTTCAGAGGAGACCACTTCTGTTCCTAAAGTAAGGGGCATAAAACAATAAGATTTTATGAGGATTCTTCTCTGTGACTCTACAGGTTATTTAAAAGTCAGAAACTTCATGCCAGTGGCCCTACAAGGAGAAAAGGAGACCCTTATGACTAACTCAAAGCTTGACTTAAGCTTAGCTAAGATTTTACTCCACATCCATTAGTGACAAGGCTGGTACAGAAATGAGAGCAGTCACTTCCTCTTTTATTAAAAAAAAAAAAAGAAAAAACAGAGAGGAAAAAAAAACTTACTGAACTCTGAACTTCCTCTCTTTTAACCACAACTTACTACTGACTTACTTTGGTAAAATGATTGCCAAATCAATAATAATCAGGTACTTCACTGGTGCTGACTGATAAGTTTCCATCCAAAACTCCGCCTGGAACATTGCCTACTGATTCCAACCTTGTAAACGAGCCAGTCCAGGGATCCTGATTAGAAGGGGACAAAACCGACCCCAGGCTGCCATGAAACTCCCCCGTTCAGCTTTGCGGCTGCTACCGCTCCACTCACAGGGCAGACATTTTCCACGCCAAAATGAAACTGAGCCAAAACTGGCAGACTATTTTGAGGCACAGATCCACACTCAGATACCCTGGAGGGAGCCTGGATACTGGGTGCAGCAGCCTGAGTACGGGCCCAGGCTCTCTATTTACCAGCTCTGTGATGTTGGAGACATGGCTCAACCTCTCTCAGCATCAGTTTTTCCAAATGTTAAAAAGAAGGAAGGCTTTTGTTTCTGGAAGAGTCAAGCAAACGCCAACTGGACCCAACCTTCCTGTAAATAGCAAGTATAACTCTGGGCAAAACTTTTTTATACAATTTTTTTACCTGAAAGCACTGGAGAGTAAACAAAAGAAGGCAGATTCAGTGTTGGGGTGGAGGTTGAAGCTTGAAAGAAGAGAATGGCCATTTTACAGCTCTTACCCTGAGAGCGGACTGCAGTCAGCACCAACCAGTAGCTAAAACTCCAACACAAAACCCTAGGTCTTTCTGGCTTGCAGAGCCAGACGACAGATTTCAGGCCAACCACAGCTACTGCAAAGTGCGCAGGAAATCCAAGGACAGAGAGAACCAAAAGAGAAGGAGCCTCAAATTCTGTTATTTACTCTATTCAAGTGTCTGACTGACTCTTAAATCATGCATGCATGGGGCAGCCTCAAAAACAACTCAAAGATAAAATAAAAAACAGAACTGACAACTGAGCTGATGTCCAAGAGACAGTTTACTGTCCAACCAAGTCAAGAGCTTACCAAGACCAAAAACATCAATGTTCTTCAGAGAAATACAACAGAATCCAGGGTCTCCACAACACAACACACAAAATGTCCAGGATACAATCTGAAATTACTCAACATACGAACAATCAGGAAAATATGACCCAATCTCAAGAGAAAATATAATCAACCAAGGAAGAAAAAAGAAATAAGTCCTCCTAGGTGGGGGCAATAATCTGAAATTGCATGATACAATGCATTCAGCGGAAAGTAATAGAAAACCCATCTTGAAATGGTTTAAGCAGTAAGAGAATTTATTATCTAATGAAACAAAATTTCCAGAGATAAGGCTATATCAAGGTTAGTTAATTCAACGTTTCAATGACATCATGAAGGACACAACTCCTCTCCATCTTTCCACACTGCCATTCAAAGCAGGTCAGCCTTGTTCCTCACGGTCAAGACAGCATTACCACACAAAATTGGGGTTCTCTTACTACCATATGACCCAGCTGTCCCGCTACTGGGTATCTACACAAACAACTTGAAATCAACAATCCAAAGTAACATATGCACCCCTATGTTCATTGCAGCACTATTCACAAGAGCCAAGACGTGGAAACTATCCAAGTGCCCATCGACTGATGACTGGGTAAAGAAGATGTGGCATATATATACAATGGAATACTACTCAACCATAAAAAGGACAAATTCATCCCATTTGCAACAACATGGTTGGACCTGGAGGGAATTATGCTAAGCAAAATAAGCCAGACTAAGAAAGACAAACACCAGATGATTTCACTCATATGTGGAATATAAACAAGCAAATGGACAAAGAAAACCGTTCAGAAGCTGACCATGTGGCCGAGTGGTTAAGTTTGCACGCTCTGCTTCGGCGGCCCAGGGTTTCGCCGGTTCAGATCCTGGGCGTGGACATGGTGCTGCTCATCAGGCCGTGATGGGGTGGCATCGCACACGCCACAACTAGAAGGACCCACAACTAAAAATAAAAAATATACAACTATGTACTGGGGGTGCTTTGGGGAGAAAAAGGAAAAATAAAATCTTCAAAAAAAAAAAAAAAGAAAACAGTTCAATGGTTACCAGGGGAAGGGAGGTGGGGGGTGGACATAGGGGGTGAGGGGGAGCACTTACATGGTGACAGACAAGAAATAATGTACAATTGAAATTTCACAATGATGTAAACTTTTATGAACTCAAATAAAAACAATTGGGGTTCTCTTGCCCAATATACATAAACAGCAAATTAATTACAGCATCAGCTTTTGGGGGAGAAATCAGCTTTATTCTGTGAGATTAACCTGCAGGGGGAGAGAGGGCATGTGCCCTCAGATCTGTCTCCCTGATTCAGGATTTGGGGTGAAATTTAAGAGGTTGAGGAGAACAGGCTGACATGCAGAAATGCTGGCAGGACAGGCTTCGATTGGTGGGTTTCAAGCACTTACGGTAAGGTTTTAAACATTTATGATAACGTTCTAAACATTTATGATGAGGCTCTAAATTTTTAGGATGAGGTTCTAAACATTTATGATGAGGTGGGGAAGGAATTTTAACACCAGGCCTTCCTGAACGAGGGGCCCCTCACTCCTGATAAAAATCCAACTGTCAAGTTCCAGTCGAGTCCTGGTCCTTGGGTTCCGTGGGAGGAGGATCTTCCGTTCTGTGGTCACTTCAGGTCAAGATTTCTTCTTCTCTGGCTACGTGACTTTGCACATTTTCTGAAAGGCAACTCTTAATTACTCTGTTGATTTGAGATGGGGTCAGGTGAACTGGCCCTGGAGAGCCCGCAGTTACAATAGCTGCTACAATTCCAAGTGTGACCTGAGGTACTTGAGACGAATGTTTTGTGCTTTGTCCCCTTCCTTCCTGCTTTGTACATTCTCCTGTAAGGATGACTCTTGGAACTTATTACAGCCTTCTGGGACCAAGAGGGGAGATACTGATGACACTTGGAGGATGGCAGAGAAAATAAATGGGAGGATCTTGAGTCTCTAACGATCCTGTTAAGCCTCTGATTAAAGTAACCTGGAATCACCTACCTCCAGACAGCTTGCTAAGTGTTCTGTTATTAACAACCAAAGCATCCTATCTGAGACGACTGCCACAACTGGAAAATTAGCAATATTTTCTCTAGATAGAAGACAAGCATGCACAACACAATGAAAATTAAAATTATTAAATTTTAGCAGGCACATAGCTCCGAGCCTGGGGCTGCCTCATCCTTTATGTTTAAAAGGGAGATTAGCACGCATTAGAAAGATGTTTAAGGGGCCGGCCCGGTGGCGCAGCGGTTAAGTTCGCACGTTCCACTTCTCGGCAGCCCGGGGTTCACTGGTTCAGATCCTGGGTGTGGACATGGCACTGTTTGGCATGCCATGCTGTGGCAGGTGTCCCACATATAAAGTAGAGGAAGATGGGCACCGATGTTAGCTCAGGGCCAGGCTTCCTCAGCAAAAAGAGGAGGACTAGCAGTAGTTAGCTTAGGGCTAGTCTTCCTCAAAAAAAAAAAGACAGGGCCTGGCCCCGTGGCCGAGTGGTTAAGTTCGCGCACTCTGCTGCAGGCGGCCCAGTGTTTCGTTGGTTCGAATCCTGGGTGCGAACATGGCACTGCTCATCAAACCACGCTGAGGCAGCGTCCCACATGCCACAACTAGAAGGATCCACAGCGAAGAATATACAACTATGTACTGGGAGGTTTTGGGGAGAAAAAGGAAAAAATAAAATCTTAAAAAAAAAAATGTTTAAGACATGATAGCACCAAACTGAGACATTCTCCTTAACACCCAGAAGAAATTAAGAGAGAATTGAAGAAGAAAATAAAACTATGTAATTCCCTGTTGTTTAATGTCATATACAATGAAAATCTTTGAGTGCCACCAGTAATATACTTTAGATATTTTGAAAAATATAGCCCTGTATTAATAACTCCCAAATCTTCACCTCCATCCCTGACTTCTCATTATTCCCAACTGCCTTCTGGACAGCCACACTTGAATACATTATAGGTATCTCAAACTCAACATAGCCAATGCAGAATTCACTGTCTTCACCCCCAAGCTTTCTTCTCGTCTTCATTTTTCCACCGCTATTTATGATACCCCTATTCATCAAGTACCCAAATGAACACTTCTTCAATAGCTGACACTATTCATACCATCATTTTTTGTACTGTGTGCCAGGCACAGTGCAGCTATGCCCCCACAAACATTATCATATTTGATCCTCACAACTTTATGAGGAAGGCACTATCATTACCATTTACCCTTTTTAAAAATGAGGAAGCTAAGGATAAGAAATCTGTCTCAGGTCACAGGATTTGAAACTAGATATGTTTAATTCCTCTTTTCTCCTACTTCACAAAACAAATAGAGACTATCAGGCAAGAATTCCTCAACTGGTCTCTAAACTTACCATATTTCCCACCCATTTTTCCCTTCTTTTCTCATTTTCACCCATGCTCTCCCCTCTCGCCTCCCCTGAAGGTGCCCTCCTTGGTCCTTCCTTCCTTGACTCTCTCTTATCAGCACTTAATGTTGTCAACTTAACCACCTTGAGAAGAGTTGTGCTCACTACTGAATCCTGGAGGTCCTCCTCTCCTACTTTCAAAGTTCCCCTGCCTTCTCTCTGCCCCTCCATGTCTTCTCTTCTCCACGTTTAACATTCCTGGTCCTTTGACAGCTTCCTCTTAACAAGTGTGCCTTCTCCCTCTTGTTTCTCCTCCCACCTCGCTGACTCTCCCTCACTCTCCCACTGCTTCTGCTTCCTTACAACTCAACTCAGAATTTGGGCTCCTCCGTGCAGCCTCCCCAGGACCCTGGGAAGCGAGCTGCTCCCACTGTCTATAGCCCATATCACACTGTGTTATCAATGTCTGACTTCCTGTGAGCCTGGGGACTGCTTAACGGCAGAAACATGCCTATTTCCCTATATTCCCCATATACATGTGGTGGCCGAATATGCCAGCTGGACCCCTCTGCTATTACTCCTTTTATATTACTCTCCTCTGACTGGATTTTGGAAAAGATACACAGGGATATGAACCACACCTTGTATTCCACCTTCTGTGCCCTGGCCAAACGCTGATCAGGGCTCCCAGCAGAGTACTTGAACCAGGAGCTTCAGAAACAGATGGCCTGGGTTTGTCGCCCTCTTCAAATACATCTCAGCTTCAAGACCTGGGGGAGTTACTTAAGGTCCCTGAGCTTTAGTTTCTTCGTGGAGGTAAAATGGGACTTACTTCCCAGGATGCTGTAGACTTTAAATGAGATCATATGTAAAGTGTTCAGCTCAGTGCCTCAATAAATTAGAACAGCTCTTCAGGGAAGTATTATCATTCCACAGACACGTCTGCTGCTATGTGACCCCTTCCTTCCAAAGGACACAAAGATTTTCACAGTTCTCAGCCTCCTCCCAGCCAGCAACTCAGACACAAAGAAATCAGCTGACTGTGGTCACATGACTACCGAAAGCCCTCAGACCAGAAACCACTCTGAATTCGTTATTCAGGGTTATGGCTAAAAATCTAAAGATGTGCAAACTCCTGCGCTGGAAAAAACAATTGAACAGAAACATTTCTCCCACTAGGGAATTTCCACGTCTTGTCAAATTCTGCCAGTTTCACCCACTGGTGTGGTGAGCACGCTTTCCTGGCCCTGAGAGATGAGCCAGCTCACCATCATGCACCCCAGAGCCCACCTGGTTGCTGTTCTGCGTCACTCCGCAAGGGCCTTCCCACCATGGCGCTCGCCCACCCCGAGTCCTTCAGCCTAGTGACTGAGAACTTGGAATCTGACTCACACAGACCCGAATTCAATCCAGGCTCTGCCGTTCTTAGGAAAATTCTTTATCCTCGCTAAGCCTGCTTCCTCATCTCTGAATGGGGATAATACTAACAGCAAATCTGAGTGGAGGGTAAAGATTCAAAGGGATGAAGTTTGTGAAATGCCCAGCTCCTCTCAAGCCCCCAAATAATAGCTGTCTTCATCATCATCGTCACCATCATCATCTCTACGCTCCTTGTATACAATCCTGAACCCAAATCTATATTTGAATCCTAAATCTCTGTAACTGTGGAAAAATTTAACTCTTTGTGCCTCAGTTTTCTCAGCGTAAAATGAGAATAATAACAGTAGCAACTTCACAGGGCTGTTGTGAGGATTAAATGAGTTAACATCCGTAAAGCACTTAGAAAAGTGCCAGGCACATAGTCAGGACTCAATAAACACCAGCTGGAGTCAGAGCACTTGAAAGCCTTATTTGAAGCTGTCCAGGAAATGGAAAATTCCCTTGGCCTGCCTCCCCAGCTAACAGAGACCCTCCTAGGGACTACAGAAGAACATACACATATGCTCAAGCAGGGACATGGCTAGCCCTGACTCCATTTTTTTCTTGAACTTCATATTTTTTTGTCCCATCTGGAGCACCCTGGCCCCACTATGGCCCATGGGCCCCAAATCGGAGAAGGTCAAAAAGGAAACACAAAGAGGCCAGCTGTCATTTAGGCACCCACCTATTGGGGAAACCAGAGAATGCAAACACATAGTGAATCCCAGCTCTTGGAGGTCCCAGCTGGTGGCTGCCCTCAGTAGAGGGCCACGATGGGGATACGACCCACCCCCAGGCCGGCATGCTGTTCCCACATCTTCCAGCGGCTCTGTGCAACCCCTGAACACCTCCTCCTCCTCCCTCTGGGCTGGCCCTGTACATAAAACACTTCTTTCTCAGCCCACATTATCCCCCAGGATAACCAGCTCCTTCTCTCTGCAGGAGAAGGACAGCTCTCTGCCAGCACTTGACACAGTACTTGGACATTTCACCCAAGTGACAGGTCAGGCCAGGCAGTTTCACCAAAACCAACAACTCCATTTAAAAAAACTCTTAGCTCATACTTAGAATTCTATTTAGAAAAATAACTTTCATCAGTGATATGTCAAAGCTCAAAGATGACAATCAAAATAATCTTGGGATAAGATTAGTGTGATCGGGTGAGAATAAAACATCTAATTATAAGGAATTCCAAACAATGTATTTATATCATCTCTAAAAATAAATAAAGCCCTAACAGTCCACAGGCCAATCTGATGAGCCTCCAACGCTGAGAGCAGAGAGGATTACAGCGTATACAGAGAAGCACAGGGCATATAGAGGAGTACAGAGTATATGAGAAGTATAGAGGAGCTTCTCTATACTTTTCACAATGATTTTCAAACTGCGTGGACCATTACTCACAGTGAGAAAGACATTTTACATTTGACCCAGATCACACATGCCTATGATGTGCACACAAAATAAAAGTTTTATGTAACAGTACTTGCACTTCCTGAGTGTGATGCTTCCGATATTTTCCATTCTATTTCTTCACGGTGTTGGTGCCTACTAAATTGATTTCATAACCCTCTAATGAATGATGATCTGCAGTTTAAAAAATAGATTTAGAGGAATTCAAGAAAACTCACCCCAGAGAGGAGCTGCAATAAGGTGTAAGGGTTAAGGGCAACAAGGCATTGAAGCCATGGAGTCCAGGCTTAGGACACAAGGCTGGCATCTCCTGTGAGTCAGGAGAGCGTGGTACAAGGGAAGTTAGCTGAGGTGTGTGAACCCCACATCTTCTTCCTGGTAGCTGGAAGACCTTCAGCAAGCCATTCCCATGTCCCTAGGCCTAGCTGGATTAAGGCTCTCTGTAAATGAAATTCCAGTTCTGGCAAGATATGGTCTATGAATCCAGATAACAACTAAATGGGTTCTGTGAAGGCAATGAAGCCCCACAGGCTTACTAATGGTCAAGGACGTATAGTTTGGAAGGAACCTCTAAGAGACACCTGAAAGCACGCAGTGGACCCCACAGCGCAACCCCTTGATCCTCCTCACACCTGCAGGGGCAAGACACGCATTCCCCCAGCAGCTGGGAGTGGTGAAGGCCAACGGCTCACAGCCGTATCCTCCCTGGGAACCCTCCCTTGAAGAAGCAAGCTGCCTTGCTCAAGGTAATGCCACCCTCCCAGGAGCAGCCCAGGGCAATGCCCACTTGGTGCATGTCCCCATTGTCCCAATTCTGAAGGGCCAGCCCAGCTCCAGCCATGGGATTGGCTTTGGTCTCTATTACAACTACTGCACCACAGTTCAGCTCCTCGCTTTCCCTGCTTCCCTCAATCCCTTATGGGTGCTGTTCTCCCCAGCTACTCCCCCATACAGCACCTGTATGCAAAACTTCATCTTTCAAGGCAAAGCAGCAATGACACCGGCCAAAGTCACAGGGGGAGAACTAAGTGAGAATGGTGACTTTAGGACATTTTTCAAGACTATTTTTGAGAGTATTTTTTCAGAACTAATATTTACTGAGCAATCACATGTTCTTAGCATGCCCCATCTCATTCAATCCACATGGCACCCTAGGCTCTGTGTCGTTACCTTCCTGTCACAGATAAGGAAATCAAAGATTAAAGAGGTTAAGAAAGGTGCCCAAGACCTTTCATGTGATCATTGGAGGAGCTGAGGTCTGAACCCATGCCCTTGACCTCATCTCACTCCACTGCAGCTCTGTGATCACACTTACCACACTGGATTACAAGGATTCACTCATATGTTTGTCTCTTTCTTGGCTCTTTCCCTCCTCAAGGGCAGGGGCCTCGTTTGTGAATCCCAAGCTCTTAGTGCAATGCCAAGAACACAGTAGGACCCGGGTAGTAGTCATGATAGTATTTGGTGGTAGTATTCAGTAGTAATGGAGGTATTATTCAGTAGTAATGGTGGCAGTATTCAAAGGTAAGGGTGGCAGTTTTCAGAAGTGATGGTGGTAGTATTCAGAAGTAATGGTGGTAGTATTCAGAAGTAATGGTGGTAGTATTCAGTAGTAATGGTGGTAGTATTCAGTAGTAATGGAGGTATTATTCAGTAGTAATGGTGGCAGTATTCAGAGGTAATGGTGGTAGTATTCAGTAGTAATGGAGGTATTATTCAGTAGTAATGGTGGCAGTATTCAGAGGTAATGGTGGTAGTACTCAGTAGTAATGGTGGTAGTATTCAGTGTTTCATGTGCAATAAGCCCTGCGCTATGGCCTTAGGCCTGCGCTGTGCCCCTTATACAGCATCTCAGTTGGCCCCGCCACTTCTCTGTGAGGTAGGTCCTCTTATTAGTAAGCAGTGAGCACTCACTTGGGATCTGCCATAGATTCAAGCACGGTTCAGGAGATGCACTCTATAACTGGAGCATGTTTTAGAGAGCTAAGCAGTCATGAGGGCAGCACTGAAACTGGTCTGGTAGTTCCCCAAAATGCCGCGCATAATTTGCGGCTTCTCCCCTCTGGAGGAAGAGTTCATTCCCGCCTCTATTTCCTCCTTTATTTCTGGAAAGGACTCGGGATTTGCTTTCGCCAATGGAATATGCAGAAGTGGCACTATGCAAGTTGGAAGTCTAGCCTTCAAGAGGCCCTGCAGTGTCTGCTTTGTGCACTGGGAACACACCCACCACCGTGTGCCCAAGCTCACACTAGCCTGCTGGAAGATGAGGGGCCACCTGGAGAAAGGCCCCAGTCGTCCCGGCTGAGGCCCCAGACATGTGAGCCTGGCCCAGAACAGCCAACCCCCCAGACCAGAAGGATCCCCCAGCTGAGCCCAGCCCAAATCACTGACTCACGGCAGCAACAAGTGCTAAAGAAAATGAAGGTACTTTCAGCCACCAAGGTTTGAGGCGGTTTGTTATACAAAAATAGATAATTGGTTTGTTAAGTGTCCATTCAAACATCCGAAAGTAGAACCACCAAAGGATTCTTCTATCGGAGAGATGACAAACTAGCAAAAGAAAAGAACTAACTGGGTAATCCTGACCCAGACTCAAAGAGAAGTGTTTACGAGGTCCACTAGCAAACAGAAGAGGCAAGAATTCTGACTGGTTGGAAAACTGGAAATTCTGACAAGAACCACATTGTTCTAACGCCTAAAAGCAAGAAGAGGGCTTCTTTATTTCACTCTTGGGAACAAAAACAGACTGCTCTCCCCCAGAGATACTCTCATGTGCTTGATAAGATAAAGAGGTCTAGCGTTTCACATCTCAGTTGTGCTAAAGTCAAGTGAAAGATAAAATTGGATACACAACCCCAAAGAAAGTAAAAGGAACCCATGGCTTTGGAGACCAGAACAGGTTTTGCTGTGTTCATCAATGCCTGTTTTTTTTTCCCTCCCGGACAGGGAGCTGGTCAGCAAGTCCCAGGATCCCCTGCAGTAGCCACGGCCCTGTGTCTGCGCTCTGGCCAACAGAATGAGCAGCAATGACCTATGTCCCTTCCAGATGGAACTGGTTGTGAAATGACTGTGCTTTCTCATGTTCCCTCTCCCCATCCACCAGCCAACAGAGAGGGACCTGGAGCCCTGAATGACTGCGTGGAAGACTCCTGACCAGAATCCTGCAGGGGCCTGTGCCGTGAGCGAGAAATAAATCCCTTTCTGTCAAGCCACAGAGACTTCAAGCCTTATCTACCTCAGCAGCCTTCATAGATTCTTACTAATACCTTAACTAATAAAGAATTTTTTAAATGCAAGCCCTAAAAATAGTTTATAAGCTCAAATTTTCCGGGTATTAACAGAGCTAAATTATTGGGTGGAAAAATTGTCAGAATGCCCTGGCTTGCTTGTTCCACAGTTTGCAACCGATGGGCAACACTGAAATGGGAAGCAGATGCCCCTCAAGAAGGCAAATGGCACCATTCCTCCATGGGTGACTCCAGAAGGTGCTTGTCTCCCATATGGATTTCACTTCTGTGTGCAAAACCAAAAAAGTCCCAACTCACATTTCTCAGATCCAGCCTCAGTGATTCAAAACTCTGTGCTTTTCAAATGTTTTTATTAAAGTGTCATATACATAAGAGAAAAGTGGACACAAGTATATAGCTCAATGAGCTCTCACAATCTGAACACACCTAGTAACCAGCACCCAAATCAAGAAACAGAACATTGCCAGAACCCCACGAGCCCCACTTAGTCCCCACCAGTCCCCCGGAGGGTAATCACTGTCCTAACCGCTATCTCTTGTGGTTACTTTCACCTGTTCCTGAGCTTCAAGTGCATGGAATCATACAGAATGCGCTCATTTGTGTCTGGCATTTTAGCTCACATTATGTTTGCGAGCATCATCTATGCTGCGTATAGCTGTAGTTGGCTCATTCTCATTGCTGCTTGGTATTCCACAGTGGACCCACCACTCCCTGCTGGTCGGCTTTTAGGTAGCTTCCAGTTTATATCATGTTAAAGGAAATTCTCTTCTCTCCAGTGCACCAGGGTCCGTGACGAACAAAGGCAGGGACTTCAGTGGAAAAACTGTTTATCTTCACAGAGAAACATAGACAGAGCCTCGGGCTCTGTCCAAAGTTAAGATCGTGGCATTCACATACTTCTGAAAGTCACTTCCCAACAGGATCTAATGATGGCAAAATTTTTTGTTCAAACAAAAATGATCAGAGCTTATAAACTGAAGTGATGTACTCTTCATAAAAATCACAGATCAAGGATAGCAAAACTAGCACCAAAACCTAAATCAAATAACTCCCTATTTTGACTCATTTCCCCTCCATACCATTTATTCATTTAATAAGGATTTAAGAACACATACAATATGCCAGGTATGGAGCTAGGTTCTCCAGAAACAATAGGAAATGACAGAGATGTGGTCCCCACTCTCATGAAACCGACACTCTGGTGGGGAAGACAGATACTAAACACTCAAATGAATATACAATTATAAAATGTAAAAATGACAAGGGGTTATGAGATTGTACAAGGAGGAACCTGATTTGGAAGATGAGGGAAGGCTTCTCGGAACAAGCAACATTTGATCTAAGTTCTGAAGGATGAGTAGGAGGTGAGCAGGGGAAGAGGAGAAGGAAGAGCCATTCATGCTGAAGATAGAGCATGTGCAAAAACCCTGGGGTCGGCAGGGGTGTGTCACGATTGAGGAAGACCAGTTGGATCTTCAGCTGGAGAGTGAAAAGTGAGGGGAAGGACAGTGCAAGGAGAAGCTCTTGAGGGCCCAAATCAGGCAAAGACTTGTAACTCATGTTAAGGATTCTGGACTTAATCCTGGGAAGAAGAGAAAGCCAGCCACCAAAAGATGGATATCTAACTGAAATAGAAAGAGGTCCCTTACCGCTCTATATGCCAATCCTGCTTCTGTAAGTGCACTATTTGGCCCAGATAAAATTATCAATACCCCCAACCATACATTCTGCCACAAACAAAAGAATCCAGGTAACTCTCAAAATTCTCTTTTGCAGCATTGCGTAAACTCTCAAGAATAATCCCCACCTTTAGGGAGGAAAGGAAGATCTTCAGTACAGGGCTATCCCATGAAAATCACCATCCCCACCATCACAATAAGACAGGGGACAGTCCTGCAGACCTCACCCTCCACCTGCACCCACATTAGCTGCCAGCTTCTTCTTCAACCCAAAACAGCATGTCAACATTCCATCCAAAGGGTGAAGGGAACCCAAAATGTAAAAGATGAGATGGTCAGAAATCTATTTCAAGTTGAAATGCCATCAACACGTTTTCAAAACGAGGCAGCAGATGGGGCAAGCACAGATTTCAATTCAGCTCTCTGAGGTTTCCTACAAATTAAAGCATCAAAAGCCAGGAAACAGTTGCACAGAAAGCACTGCACTCATCCACGCTCAATTCACCTCTCTGACCCCATCTCTCACTCAGAGCCTCTGTAAGTTGCGCCTAATGCTACTGACCACAGTATGTCAGCACATTCATTCTTGCATCATCTCCTTCATTCAGGAGCATTCATCTTGGCTCCCCACCAAGATTATAAACTCAGGAAGCACAAGACAGTGCCCAATCCTAGGGATAACAGAAAGAGCTGCTGTTTATCAAGGGCTCAGGGTATGTCAGGTACTAAGGAAGCACTTGACATGTACCCTACAAACTAAGTCCTGTTATTATTTCCTTTGACCTGTGAAGAAACAAAAGCTCAGAGTTTAAGTAACATGTTCAAGGTCCCATAACAAGAAGCCAAGATTTAAGCCGACGTCTTGCTGTCCGCAAAGCATAAACTCCACCACATTGCAGCATGTGCTCGACAAACACGTGCTGGATAAGTGACAGCAGCTGAGAGGGAGAAAAGGAGTGGGAGGATTCCTTTCAGAGGAAAAATAATTTCTCTGGCCCTCTGTGCCTAAGGATGCAGGGAGGAGAGATATCCCTATTGTTAGAATCATAAAAATAACCCAGTAACCACCTCCCAAAATAGAAAAATCAACAGTATGACTGACACAAAAATCTGAATGTCTCTTCAGGATGCGAAAAACAGCAACAGCCCCTAGACACTCTGGGAACACGCCCCCACAGCTTCTAAAGGGTCACTGCAGCTCCCCTCACCTGACCTCCAACCCTGCGAGCTTGGAATTTCAGGATCTGCGTCATGGCAATTATTGTTTCAATATGCTGCTCTTTTTCAAACATTTGGCCATTTCATTCACCCCCACACATCCCACTTTAAAACAATGACAACAACCACTTCCTAGCCAGTACACTGCCTTCACGAGGTCCAAACCCTCTGGTGTGACGTTCGTCTCCCGCCAGCTCCTCCCTCACACACCCTCCTTCCTGTTCCCTGCATGTGCCCTGTTCCCCCCCTCCATGTCTCAATTAGTGCTGTCCTTTGCCTGAAACGCCCTCCTTGGCCCCCACTCTCTTGTCAATCTGGAAACTCCTACTCCTGCTCTAAGATTGTTCCCAAATGTCACCTCCTCTGTGGAATCTTCTCCACCCCTCCCAGGAGTAAGGATGTCATCCAAAGTGTTTTTACACCCGGGTGTAGCACTTTTTATTTAGGTATCAGAACTAATCAGCCATGTGCTGTTCTCCCCTCAAAAGAGCAGGAAGATCTTCAAGGTCATATTTCTCTCCAAAGCCTATATTGCAACCTTACATTATACGATACCTTTCTTCTAAATTATTCATTTGTTGCTGTTCTCCTTCTACTAGAATGTAAATTCCGTTCTGTCTTGTTCATGGTTCCAATTCTAGTGCCTAGAACAGTACCTGATACATGGTAAGGTACTCAATAAATATTTATGAATGAATGGACAGATGGACAGATGGCTAGACAGATGGGGGAATGGATGGATGGATGGATGCAAAAATGGCTGGGTGGATAGATGAATGAATTGGTGAGTGAGTAGATGGATGAATGGATAGATGGATGGGTGGATAAGGGCAGAATCATGTTGCACCAGGCCAAGGTCATGGAAGTACGGAGAGACAGAGGCTAAGATCTGAAATCAGGTCTGTTTGATTTTTTGAGCCTCCGCTCTCAAACAGTTGTTCTACTGCCTATCTAGAAACCCAAAGTCTGGGCACTGGGCAGTGGCCATGTGAAAGAAGAAAGAGTCTAGAACTTCCCCAGGAACATAGTTACTGTTGAGCTAAGTTCATTTCTATCTACTTAGCAAATGCCAAGGCTCAACAGGAGGGTAGCAGAGCCCTCCTTACTGGGTTGAGTGTCCCTTCTGACTCAGCAGAGCGACTTTCTGCATGTGGACTGAGAGAAAAGGAGACACAGACAAGCAGGACAAAGGACAATTAAAAAGCAACAATAACAACAGTAATAGAAAAGTAATAGAAACAGTGATAAAAAGTCTGACACCCCTGAATAAAAACTACCCTCTCTTTCAGACCGTGCCAGAGCCTGCAGATGCTGTGCCTTTCAATCCTCTGCAACATCCAGCTCTTCCCAACACCAAACGTTTCCAGGACAGACACTGAACTCTCCTGCCCTATTCACAAGGACCAACGGCCAGTACAAAATCAAGCCCAGAAGCAGAACAGGAACAGGCTCAAAATTAGGTAAAAGTGGAGAGAAAAAAAACATTTACAGGTAGAAACTAACATATCTTTACGTTCTCATAATTCCTTGTAGTTCCCTTATAATAAAAAAATAAAGAACATTTACTGAGTGCCCAGATTTGTGTTGGAGAGGTGTTACAGACACATTAGGACCAAACTGAGACTTTCTCCTTGATGAAATCGGAAAGATGAGACGAGAATTGACAAAAGATCTTTCTCTACGTGTGAGTCAATGCTGTTTATTACGAAACTACTTAAAAATTATCTTCCAAACAAGAGAAAACACTGCCTATGCCACAGGAATGAACAGCGGTAGACTATCAGACATGGACCCAAGGAGAGGAGGGTATTCAGGAGGCAATGCAAGCAACCTGTGCCCCCGAAAACTGGCCTTCAGCTCACAAATGCCTCTCACTGAAATTTGCTCTCTCTCTTCGTTTATTCTCAATCTAAGGGCTCAGACTTGCTCCTCCACCTCTGAAACGCTCTGATTTGTCTGCGCTGGAACCGCCACCTCAAACTGCAACCCCTGAATGAAAGGAAAGTCGGCTCATTATCTGAGTTATTAGTTAAGAGGAGATGAAATTCTCTGTCTGCCAAACTGACAGAGAAGCCATCTTAAAGTAACTGTCTAATTCTACTAAATAGTCATCTACTTGCAACCACAGCACAAATAAAGATTCAGGGCTTCTCTATAGAACGTCACAGAAATGAGGCCTCCTGCAAATCTTTACTAAAGATATGAGCAGTTTCACAAGACAGATTTTTTTAGCTCCAGCTCCTTGACTCTTCAGACTTCCTCCAGTTAGCTCAGAGAATGGGAAGTTTGTTTT
The DNA here is from genome assembly GCF_041296235.1 of Equus asinus. Taxonomy (NCBI): domain Eukaryota; kingdom Metazoa; phylum Chordata; class Mammalia; order Perissodactyla; family Equidae; genus Equus; species Equus asinus. The sequence goes on from NC_091803.1 coordinate 29,558,040, forward strand.
TTGTTTTTAATTCTCAGACCGAAGAATTCCCTGACTACGCCCCCAACTGTTACACAGACTAGCATCCCATCATACATTCTCAGAGCATCCTGTACATTTCCTTCAAAGTTCTTAACAAAAGTGAAATTAGACATTGGTGCAACAATTTGTAGGATGTCTTATCTCCCCCATTATACTATAAGCTCCATGACAATAAGAATCTTCTCAATCTCATTCACCATTGTGTTCCCACCACCTAAACTTGTTCCTGGGGCTGGCCCCACGCCCAGTAGTTAAGTTTTCATGCTCCGATTCGGCGGCCCTGGGTTTCACCGGTTCGGATCCTGGGCACAGACATGGCACAGCACGTCAGGCCATGCTGAGGTGGCGTCCCACATAGCATAACCAGAGGCACTCACAATTAGAATTTACAAGTATGTACTGGGGGGCTTTGGGAAGAAGAAGAAGAAAAAAAGGAAAAAAAGGAAGATTGGCAACAGATGTTAGCTCAGGTGCCAATGTTTAAAAATAATAAACAAGTAAATAAATAAAATAGTTCCTGACACATTGAACTTAAGGGGTGAATACTTTTTGGAAGTATGAATGGATGAATGAATGGATGGATAAATGCAAGGATGGATGGATGGACAAGTAGATGTATGTGGTAAATATACAACTTTCCTACCAGATTTTCCAGCAGCCATCATACCTCAAATGCCATATGTAACCTCTGTGGATTTTGTATACTCTATACAAAGACCAAGAGTCAACCTTTGGAATATCACACAATTTCAATGGAGAGATTGGATGAGAGAGGTCAAAGAATCCATCATATTAGACCAAATGCCAAAAATGACAAGGGACCAAGCTTTTGAATGCATCAGCCAGAGATGATGAGCTTTTCAGCCGATCCTCCCACCCACTCGAGAATTAACTGGACTGCAGAGTCAAAAAAACCAGAGCACGGATTTTAAATTGTACTTAGTAATTTCACTACCTGCAGCTGAAAAGCATCAAAAGGAGATGCATATTCTCAAAATTGTGACACAATGACCTATTCACATATATGTGTGTGTGTGTGTGTGTAGAGAGAGACAGACAGAAAGAGACAGAGACAGAGGAAAGAGAGAGAGACCCCAACAGAAAGAATGTGTAGAAATTACTTTCAAACCTTCGGTTTATCTTTTGACCAGTTACCTTCTCTGTATCTTTTTCTTTACTGATCCATATACACCATGGAGAAGCTGTATCTGGTCCTGGGCAGTACCTGGAGTATCCACTAGTACTCAGAAAGAATATCTTTTTTAAATTAGTTTCTAAGAACCCGTATATCATATCAACTAGATTTTCAAAGGTCACATTTTCCATATTTACTTAGAAAGGCATTCTGTTGCCCAGTGACAAAGCTTCACATTTCCCCGAGTGCTCCACAGCTCAAAGTGAAGTTGATGTTGCCTTGCTAACAAATCAACCCTCCTTTTTGAGACCCAACGTTAAGCCACCTAAAGATTTTTATTTCAATTGAGACTTTGGGCCTGAAATCCCACTTCAGGTGGAAAAAATTAAAAAGTCAACCCATCAAACACAGAGTCAAAAAGCTTCTGCCTTTATCCCCTCAGAAGCCCCCAGGAGACACCCAGAATCAGCCAAAAGGCGAGCAGAGTTTTGCCCACAGGCCTCTGGGATCTGCTTCTGGGAGCAGAGGAAAGTGCAACAAGAGAAGGTCCAATAAATGCAGCCTGACTTGGTGACTGCACACACACACACACGCACACACACGCACACACGCACGCGTGCACACGCACGCACACGCACGCACACACAGGCACGCACGCGCACACACACACGAACACGCACACGCACACACACACGAACACGCACACGCACGCACACACAGGCACGCACGCGCACACACACACGAACACGCACACGCACGCACACACACGCACGCACACACGCGCACGCGCATACACACGCATGCACACACACGCGCGTGCATGCACACGCACACACACGCACACGCGCATACACACGCATACACACACGCACACACACGAACACGCACACGCGCGCACACACACGCATGCACACACACACGCATGCACACACGCACACACGCGCACGCGCACACACACACACGCACACGCACACACAAGGTCCTCTTTATGATTGTACTGAGAAAGTTCAACCTGAAGTGCAAAATATCATACTATAAGTTTGGAGAGAAACCTATGCCAAAAATAAAATTCACCTTGATTCATCTTTGATTGCTGTTTTCAAAAAGTGCATATTTAACCTACATGTGTCAACCGTAGACTAAAATAAACTAGTATTCTATAGAGTTGATGTTGAGGAAAACAGCAATGGTTGGATTCATGCAATACTTTGGGGCTTTTCAAGAATAATTTCTATTAGAAAGTTAAAAAACATGTTTTCTAATCTACACAGGAAAGGGTTTACTCATTAAAACCATGAATGCTAGGTCTTCATAGTCAGAAAATTAGTGCACTGGAGTTTTTCTGGAGAATTCATGGCAAGTTTAGATGTTTCTCACAAGGAAAGGCGTGCGAAAACAAGCCTGGCTGTCTGGGCCCAGACACTGAGCTGGTGTGACCCAAAGTCTATGAAGAAATATACCTAAGAAGAAAATCCACCTGAATACATGAAAGAGACAGAGTCATTTAATGAGTTTCAGAATTAACTTTGTTCCACAGTTTCCTACAGCTAATCAAGTAATAATGATCGTCTCACTTAGACTCACTGACACTTAGTGTGGCTATTTCTCTAGCACCACCTCATTACTCCTCACCATAACCCTGTGAGGTAAGTACTATTAGCCCCATTTTACAGATGAGGAAACTGAGGCCATGACAAGTGGATGACTTGCCCAAGGTCACATAGCAAGTAAGTGGCAGAGCAGAGATTCAAGCTCAGTTCTATCTGACTCCAACCCCATGCTATGAATTCTGAATCTCTATACTTTACTGCCTCCCTATTTCTACTGAAGTGACTTCCTTTAAAAAAAAAAATAGTTTTTCTCTCTGCCAAACTGCAAAAGCTTCTTGGGGTAAGAGTCTTATTCCACCCAAAGGCTTGTCTTAATTACACTGAAAGCACAAATGCAGATTCTGGGCTCCTGACAAGTCTCGGAGACAAGTCTGCCTTGCTTATCTGAAGGGCCCCACTCCTAATCCCGAATTTAGGCAGGTGCATAATAGGGATTCCCAGCCCCAGTCTGCTGTCACAAGAAACATTCTTAAACTACCTCACAGAGAGTAGAGACAGTGGAAACAAAAAGGGAGAAATTATGTGGCAGTCAGTCTGGAGTTTGTCCTCTAGCAGTACAAAAGCAAGAAAATCCATTCTTAAGCTCCCCTGAGCACAGAGAAATCCAGAAATTCCCATGCTGTATGAACTTTCCATCCTTCCTCTCTCTGCCCATCCCAGCATCTCCAGTTTCTACGGCAGCACAACGGAGCACGGAGGCTCAGTGGTCTCCTTGCCCTACATCACCCGACACACCTCCTACCCAGGAATGGTAGAGACTATCTGCTCTCTCCCCTTCTACTTTTGAGATGCAACACCCGCTGCCCTGGCTTTTAGCTGGGAACATGGCCACCTGAAATTAGCATTACATCTCCCACACCCTCCTTATGCGATTAAGTTCTAGCTAAGAGCATACAATTACAAGTAGCTTGTGGCAACTTCCATAAGTGACAGGGAGCACCTGTCCTTTGTCTTTCTTTACCCTTTTCTCCTTCCTACTGGCTGAAATAAGGATGTGATGGGGGCTGGCTCAGTGGCATAGTGATTAAGTTCATATGCTCCGCTTCAGCGGCCTGGGGTTCACAGGCTCGGATCCCGGGCACGGAGCTACGCACCACTTATTGGGCCATGCTGTGGCAGGCGTCCCACATATAAAATAGAGGAAGATGGGCACAGATGTTAGCTCAGGGCCAATCCTCCTCAGCAAAAAGAGGAGGATTGGTGACAGATGTTAGCTCAGGACTAATCTTCCTCACCAAAAAAAAAAGGAAAAAAGAAAAGGATGTGATGACTAGAGAGTGTAACATCCTTCTTGGACTGTGAGATAGCTGTTATTCCTGGGATGGTGGAGCAGAAAACTGAAAGGAACATAGGGCCCTGGGTTCTGGACTTCTGACTCGGATGCGAGAATAAAACCTTATGTATCTTCTATACAATGTTGATCCCATTTTAATTAGATTCAATTTAACAGAAAATACGTGGTGCCAAAAATACTCGGATAAGGAACCCCTCTATGGTTCCAAAATGAGTCCCAGGTAACTCGGAGCATGTCTAAGGATAACCTTCTCCCCTTCCTGGATGTCCCCATCCTAAGCATCACAATTTCAGGGGCTGCCAATCTGCCCCGTCCCCTCTTGCTCCTTCCCACTCCAGCCCAAATGGAATACACTGCCAAAGCAGTGACACAGGACGACCAGATGTTCACAGCTGGATTTTGACTCTCACCTGGCAGCTGGTTCCATGGCATAGCAACCCTGCATAGCCAGTGTGCTCTCACACCAGCTGCCCCAGCAATGGGGACAATCGTAAGAGCTAATATTTTCTGAGTGCTTACTATGTGCTAAGCTCTGGTCCAAGCATCTTGTATACTGCAACAACTTTGAGCTGCTCAGCAACTTTTCAAGGTAGGTACTGTTATTGGACCCATTTTACAGATGAGGAACCTGAGGTACAGAGAGGCTCAGTATCACGGCTGGGAAGTCTCGGAGCCAGGATTCAAACCCAGTGACTTGCCCGATAGCCTGTGCACATGCTCACTACCCCATACTGCCTCCCAGGGAGAGGAGCAAAAGAGAGGCGATTAAAAAAATATAGGCCTCCTACCTTTTAAGTGGCCATATTTCATTAGAAACTTTAATTCTGCTTTACTCTCACTACTCCAGAAAATTCCTATCATTTTCTGGGCTTTGAAAAAAAAGATTTCCTGCGTTCAGACGTGTCAACATCTGCACATCCTGGAGTGGCTTTCCCAACCAGTAATAACTGCAGAGCAGGTGGGATAGAAGAGTAGTAGTAAAAATGTGCAAAAATCACCCCGACCTCAGCGTGAGACCAAGACAAACCCCGATTCATGGAAGTGAAAGGTCACCTCAAAGATCTGCTATGCATCTGGCACCAAGACACCATTGGCATTCTGCTTGAAGGGTCACACAAAGTTCTAGAAAACAAGCCAACTGTTTGCACCTGGACCTCAGTTGCTGCCACTTAAAGGATCTGAGAAATCCTCCAGGCAGTGCGTGAACTTGGGGCTCTAAGTCTTGGTAAGAAAGGCAAGGCGGGTCCACAAGGCTCCCTAGCTGAGCCGCCCCTGTCCCAGATCCCAGGGGAAAGGCCGCGTGAGTCTCAGAGGACAGCCTTCTGTACCACCGACAATGCCACCCCCCTCACCGGGGCTCACCTTACTTCTCCCTGGAGGGTGGAGGTGCGACAACAAAACTGTCAGTCAGTGCTAGGCCACATCTCAGACTCTAAGGCTCAAACGCTCTCTTCTCCTCCTCTAACCCCTGCTCACCAGGATGGTCAATTTGCCCCTAAGACACTCCAGAAATGTGACATTTCTCACCAAACTCAACCACGCCTGGCCTAAAACTGGGGAACAAAAGAAACTTTCCAGACCAGAAGTTGCAAACTCAAATGCCTACAGGGGCCAGGGATGGGTGAAGCAGGCCTGGCTGGGATGTACTGAGACAAAATGGCGAATGGACGCCCTGCCTGTGAAAACAGCTGCCCTCGACTCCAAATGATTGTTCTAACAAGAAAGTGGGACCAAGACTCGGCAAACTTGAAGCTGGAAATTCAGACAAGGATGTGAAATCTCTCAGTTCTAAAATGCTGATGTCAAATTCAAGAACTGTTTCACACCCTTTGGGCTAAACAAGACTACAGGTGATCTGGCCTGGAGAGCAAATTTGGAACCAGAGAGAGCAAGGCCACCTGACACGTGACTGAAAGACACCATGAGGCTGGGCATCCCTGGCTAGGATCAAGGATCTTAAACCAGATGCAAGGACCCAGGTGACCAGTCACATGGAGTCCTTCCTGTATCTAGCCAGAAGATAAAAAGGGCAATTTAAACCAGGATCTGAGAATCACCCCATCTGGAGCTACCTCTGTCAGAGAAGGAGGAGGCCTGGGGACAACCACAGACACCTTTCCAGGGGACGCACCATCTGCAGAGGCAGTAGCCACCTGCAGAGACCTCTGTGAGGCAGGAGAAGAGGCAGAAGCTCATTCTGTGAGATGAGGAAGGGAAATGAGTAAGAATTAGAGAGGAAGGGTCCTCCCAGAAACGGTCCCTGGAGACACTTCCACCACGAGCAGGACTGGCCAGGCACCAGGGGTTCAGGAGACCAGTGTTGACTCTGCTGGTGCTGGGAAGGGAGAAAGGGTGGATGCACTCCTTTGGCATGGAGGGCCTCTCAGCGCCACCGGCCTTTCCTGGATGGAGCATCACTGCCCGGTACACATACACCCCTTAAAAGGACCCTTTTGTGGTGATGAATTCCTAGCTAAGGAGGTCACTCAGACAAACGTGATTCCTTCACTCTCTGCCTAACTCAGTCACTTCTAGAAAGTCTTTTTCACCATCTCTTCCCACAAACGGCATCTCCAGAGCCCCACAGCCTACCTTGGCACTGGAATCCTTGCTTCCCGAAGCCCCTGCAAAGACAGAAGGAGGCATGTCAGGCAGCCGGAGGGGACCAGCCACCAGCTACTTCCCCCAGAGAGTCACCCGCCTTCCCCCTGCCCTGCTACCCCAGGTGCAACCTCGCAGCCACAGGCGGGTGCCCGAGTCTTCCGCCTTTGGGGGGAGGGGTGTAGGTGGGAGCTCAGCGGTAACCCCCACCTCCCCTCAGAAGGCAGAAGAGAGGAGGCCGCTGCGATCACCAGGCGGCGGGATCGGGGGAGCATTTCCGCGGTGGGGGCGGAGGGCAAGCGGGAGATCTGCCCACAGAGATGCCCGAGTACCCTTGGATAAAAAGGAAGAAATAAAGATGCATCCAGAGAATGAGAGAGACCCTAGGACGGTGGTGCTCCCTGGGGGACTGGGAAGGGCGAGAGGACTCCCCATGCCTAGAGGGACAGCGGAGAGAAAGGGGCCCGCAGTGACGTGAGGCGGGAGGACTAAGGAGTGGAAAGGAGAACCCAGGCCCTCAGGGAGGCGCAAGAAGAGAGAACACAGGGCGCTGCCCCCAGAGACACAGAGCAGGAAAGGATGCCCCATGCCCGCAGGGAGATAAAGAGAGGACACCCAGGGCGCTGCCCCCGGAAAGGAGGGGAGACGGTGAGGGCGCCTCGAGCCCGGAAGGAGGCGGAGAGATAGGGAACCCCGGGCGAGAGGGCACTCGGGGCGCTGCCCTCCCGGGGAGGGAGAGACACCCCGCGCTCTGAGGCCGGTGGAGAAAAGGCGCCAGCGACGCGGCCCCTCGGCGCTCCGGAGGCGCCCCGCTCCGGCCGTCCGGGGCCAGGGGGAGAGGGAATCCGCAGGACTGTCCACCAAGGAGTCCGGGGCAGGAGGGTCCGGAGCCGGGAGCCCGGGGACGCGGGGCCGGCGGGGCTTCTTCTCCCTCGGAGACGCGGAGGGCGCGGAGAGGGGGTCCCCGCGCGCGGCGCTGCCCTCGGGGACCCCGGGAAGGTGCCCTGCGCCGGCGCGCTCTCACCAGATGAAGTCGGTGCAGTGGCTGCAGAAGGTGGGCTGCTTGAAGAAGCGGGCGGTGAATTTGTGGTTCTTCACCTCGTGCACGTTCTTCTGCCGGAGGGCGCCTTTGCGGGCGAAGCGCACCGTGCTCTCCTCGCCCTCGCTCGGCGCCGGCCCCGCAGCCGGGTCAGCCATCTTGCGCGCGGGGAGCGGGAGCCCGAGAGGTGCCGGCCCCGGGGCCGTGGGACCGCGGGCTGCGGGCCCGGGAGGCGCGGGAGGAGGCGGCCGCTGCTGCCGGCCGGGGCCGCGGGCGCTTCCCCTGCGCCGGCTCTGGCGGCCGCGGCGCGCGGAGCTGGGGCTGTCACTCGCCCAGCTGCCGCCGCTCGTCCAGCTGCGCTTGGCACCGCTGGCCCCAGCTGCGGGGGAGGGAGGCGGAGCCCCGGGCAGACCCCGCCTTCCTCATTTGCATCGCGCCCCAGGCCCCGCCCAGCGCCGCCAGCTGCTTTACATATTGGCACCCGGAGGCTGCCGGTCTCCCAGCGAAGGGTGCTCAGCCGCAGCGCTGCGGCGCGGGGACCGCAGCGTGCGATCGTCAGACCTGAGCCTCGCCCCCTACCCAGTCCTCAGCCTGGGGTTGCATTAAGAAGATGAGCAGTTTGGGTGCTTCCCGGGGTAACCGAGAGCGCAAGGACCGATGAGGGTAGGGTCGGGGGTGGAAAGGGGAGGAGAAACAGGTACCACTGTGGCCTCTGCAAACTGGTACCCATCCACCCCCCATCCATCCCATTGGTCATTCTGCACGCGGCTCCTGGAGGGATGGGCTCCCGCTGTCACTCACTCGGAAAGGACTGTGGCTCCACACACTTACACACACATACGCACACACGTACTGCAGAGGTAGGGGAGGAGCAATCTTTATTTTATATATGTATATCTAACTCCACCACAGAGTTCTTGGCTTTGTTTGCCCGACCAGTTAGAAGAGAGCTCCCTACCTTCTGTCCATCCCCTCCATAAAGAGACTCAGTTTCCTCAACTGTAAAATGGGGCTAATATGGGAAGTGGGAGAGAACTTTAATAGGTCAGCATTTCCTCAGCTTTCATTCCTTCCCGACCCATCTTCACAAATTCTCATCATATTTGTGCACCATCTGAAAAAAAGTCTATCTGGTTTCTGAGTTTGAATAGCAAGAGGTATCTATACAAATCTCTCCAGATGCTGTCACTTGCCCAAAACATTTGTGTCTGAGGTCTTCTTTTGTTTCTTAAGAAGAGAGATTAACAAATGATAGAGAGATGTTAAAGACACGCTAACATCCAACTGGGACTCCCTCCTGGATGGAATCTGAAGGATGGAAAGGTAACCAAAAGAGTAGTAGTTGTTAGATGAGTAATGCAGTGGATTTAGGGCCCTGTCCGTGCACTGCATCTGAACATCCCCCCACAGGGCCTCACACTCTGGGAACACAGCACTGCATTAGACTACAAACTCTGTCACTAGACCTAGGTTCTGAGGGCGCTGCTTGCTGCGGTGCCATCGGGCACCAGGCTCAGTGCCTGAACCCTCCTAGGAGCTCAATAAATACTAGTTGAATGAGTGAATGATTGTGTGAACAAATGAGTGAACGAAAATGTAAAGGACAGCGCCCTTTACCCCCACCCGTGTGCAGCTGGTGTTCAATGACAACCTGCAATTTGTCAGGTGCTTGAACTGTCTCGTTTAGTCCTCCCAACAGCCCTGTGTAGTCTGGCAGCTTTCATTATGGACAAGGACCGTGACGCTGAGAGTGATGAAGATATGCATCCAAAGTCTCACTGTTGAGTGGTGGCTACAAAGGAGACTCATGTGAAGGGGGTGAAAGAGGGCAGGACGGAGTTGATCCAGCTACACCGAGCTTCTGCCTAATGAAGCTCAGGTCCCACTGCGACAATTTTGCCTGGAAGCTGCTGAGTAATAAATCGTTATTAGGTGACATGTGGAGAGCAATGGCTGTCATAATGGGATGTCCCTTCCCTACATAGAAATTCAAAGGTAACAAAGGAAAAAACAGCATTCACTTTTAAGGTTGACATGTTTGGGAAAGCAGACGCTTGTCTATTATTAGTCCCCTATAAGGCCCCATCACCTCCCAGGGAGGCTTGAAAAAACATCCCAGGAGATCTTGCTGCTGAAGTAGATTTCCTTTGAACCGACGAGCTGGAAGCTTGCAGCCCACATCCTGCCTTTTGAACAAAGTGCTCTGGATGGCTTTGGTCGGTAACAACAAACAGTACCTCATGGGGCCCGGGCCTGAGAATGCAAGGGCTGGTGGATCCTGAAGAACCACTCAATTCCTGGAGGGGCCGCACCATCTGAGGATAGGGGAACACAGTTCCCTTTGGACCCAGATCCCTATAGGATGAGGGTCTCAAACTAGTGGCCCTTGGATATATCTTTTTAGTCAGCCAACATTTTTTTTTTCTGTTTGGGTTCACTCTTGGTAGAATTTCACCTAAATATCCAGATTCTGATTTCTCTAGGAAAAAAGATATGGCTACATGGAGCCTGAACTCCTCCTCTCACTCATTCATTTGTTCATTCATTTGGCAATGAATTTATTGAGTTCTTGCTATGTGCTGTTCCACACGTTAAGTAAAACAGTCCGAAGTACCTGCCTTCATGGAGCTTCACAGTCTAATGGGGAAGATGGACAATAACCTCACAAACTAACAAATCTATACGAGGTGGTGTGGAGATTCATGCTGTAAAGAAAAATAAAGCATAGTAAAGGAATAAAGAGTGACAGTGACCAGGGAAGTTCTTTAGGATAAGGGGATATCTGAGCAAAGACCTGAAAGAAGTGAGCCATGGGGCTATCTGAGGGTAGAATGTTCCAGACAGAGAAAACGGCAGATGCCAAGAGCTGGGGGAGGAGTGTATTTGGCATGTTGGAGAAGCAGCAGGAGGCCTCTGTGACTGGAGTGGAGAGAGAGGCGAAGGCAAGTACCAGAGAGATCAGTCAGGTCGTAGGGTCTTGCAGACATGGCAAGGAGTTTGGATTTCACTCCAGTGAACAGGAAGCCATTGGAGGGTTGAGAGCAGAGGAGCGGCCTGATACGACTTCTGTGGTGTTTTTAAAAGATTATGCTGGCTACTACGTGGAGAATAGATTGAAGGGGAGAAAGGATAGAAACAGGTTGCACAGTTGAGGTCATTTGCTTAGAGGAGGCAAGCGATGAAAACAATATGGCATGATGTCACATGGAGCTAAAGAGTGGCAGCTGCCTACAGATTGGGCGTAGGCCCTCTAGGGTGCCAGATCCCCCCAGATGGTCCACCCGACTTATAAAGGAACAGATGCTGGCCACTTGAAATATTTCAGAGGCAATGAGGAGGCAAGTTGCTCTGGCTTAGAATGGAGTCCAAGGTCTCTTAAATCCAAACTTGTTGTATATGTTAGATTCCTGTGGCCGCCATGACAAACAAGGTGGCTAAAAATAACAAAATTTATTCCCTCACAATTCTGGAGGCAAGAAGGCTGAAATCAAGATATCTGCAGGACCCTGCTCCCTCTGGGGACTTTAGAGCAGGAGCCCTCCTTGCCTCCTCCGAGTTCTGGTGGCTGATGCATTCCTTGGCTTCCTTGGCTTGTGGCCACATCACTCCCGTCTCTGCCTCCATCTTCACATCAACTTCTCTCTGTGTGTCAATCTTCTCTTCTTCTTTCTGTCTAAACTCCTCTGTGTATCTCTTAAAAGGACATTCGTCATTAGATTTAGGGTTCACCCAGATAATCTGGGATAATCGCTTCATCTCAAGATCCTTAACTTAATTACATCTGCAACAACCCTTTTTCTGAATAGAGTAACATTCACAGGTTCCAGGAATTGGGACAGGGACATTCTTTGGGGGGCAACCATTCAACTCACTACATTGCATAACCCTGGACTAGTCATTCCTCCCTCTGTCTCACTTTCCTCCTCTGTAAAAGAGGGGCAGAGATGTAGTAGATTGCCTTCCAGATCTTTCCTTCTAAGGCTGTGCTCTCCAGTAGAGTAGTCACCAGCCACATGTGGCTATTGAGCACCAGGGATGCAGCTAGTCTGAATTGAGATGTGATTATAAATGTAAAATGCACGCCGAAAGATCAAGTACTTAGTATAAAAAGGAGGCAAAACATCTCATAAATATTTTTTATCTTCTTTGTACATTGAAATTATAATATTTTGGATTTGTTGGGCTAAATCAAATTTCTCTCTAAAATTAATGTCACCTGTTTCTTTTTACTTTTTTAATGCGGCTACTAGAAAATGTAAAATAATGTGTGTGGTTCACATTATATTTCTTTGGACAGCTCTGTTCTAAGGAGTAGATTGAAGATAATATTAAATAAATTAATTTAAAAACTAGTTAATCTAAATAAAAGGTCCTCTCTCTTCTATGCGGCATCAGCAGTGGTGGCTTGTCTAGAGGCTGAAGGATCCACTGTCAAGATGCTCACTCACAAGGCTGATAAGTTAGTGCTGGCTGTCAGTTGAGAGCTCACCCAGGGCTTCGAGCCAGGGTCATGGTCCCGTTTATGTGGTCCTCTCCACTGGCAGCTTGAGCTTCCTCATAGCATGGTGGTTGAATTCCAAAATTGAGTGCCCTAAGAGATAGCAAGTGGAAGATGACAGTTCCTTAAACCCTGACCTGGAAACTGACATTTTGTTATTTCTGACATATGCTATTGGTCAAGTAGTCACAAAGCCTATATACAAGAGGAGACCTCATGTCTCAGTGAAAAGAGTGTCAAAGAATTTGAGGGCTCAATAAATATTTATTGAATTAATTTAAAAATCGCATTTCTCATCTGATATATGAGGAAACAGAAATTTGAAAAAAAAAGCAATTCTCAAAGTCACTCTAGAACTGCTACAGCTAATAATTAACAATTAATATTAAGAAACAGGAAAGAATTGCCTGTTTAAAGGAAAAATTAAACCAACAGAAACTGTTGCAGTGAAAGACTATGTAAAGAACCTACTAGACAAAGACTTGAAAACAACCATCTTAAAGATGCTCAAAGAACTAAAGGAAGACATGGAGAAAGTCAACAAAATGACGGATGACAAAAATGGAAATATCAAGAAAGAAAGAGAAAACCTAAAAAAAACAAAAAACAAAAAGAAATTCTGAAACTGAGAAGTACAATAACTGAAGCGAAAAGTTCACTAGAACAATTCAAAGGCACATTTGAGCAGACAGACAAAAGAATCTGTGAATTTGAAGATAGGACAATTGAAATTATCAAGAAACAGGAAGGAAAAAGATTGAAGAAAAGTGAACAGAGACTAAGGGACCTGTGCAATATCATGAAGTAAATCAACATACACATTGTGGGAGCCCCAGAAGGAAAAGAGAGACAGAAAGGGTAGAAAGATTATTTGAAGAAATAATGGCTGAAAACTTCCCCAGTTTGATGAACGACATGAATATAAACATCTAAGAAGCTCAGATAACTCTAAGTAGGATAAACTCAAAGAGATTCACACTGAGACAGATTACGTCAAACTGTTGAAAGACAAAGAAAGAATCTTAAAAGCAGCAAGAGAGAAGTGATGCATCACACACAAGGGATCCTTAACAAGATTATGAGCCAATTTCTCATCAGAAACTTTGGAAGCCAGAAGGCAGTGGAATGATATATTCAAAGTGATGAAAGAAAAAAGCTATCAACCAAGAATCCTATAAATGGCAAAACCATCCTTCAAACTGTGAGGGAGAATTAAGACATTTCTAGATAAAAGTTTAGGGACATTTTTTATAACTAGACCTGCCCTGCAGAAATGCCAAAGGGAGTCACGCAGGTTGAAATGAAAGGATACTAGATGGGAACACAAAGCCAAACGAAGAAATAAAGATCTCAGTAAAGGTAAATATATGGGAAATTATAAAAGCTAGTGTTATCATGGAAACTGTTTGTAAGTCCACTCTGTTTTCTACATGATTTGAAAGACTAATACATTTTTTTTTACAAAAGAATTACTAGTCTAAAAGCTGGTATTATTCCAACTTTGGTTTGTAACTCCACATTTTATTTCTACATAATTTATAAGACTTATGCATCATAAAAACATTATTAGTTTATGTTTTCAGACACACAATGTATAAAGATGTCATTTTGTGACATCAATAACCGAAACGGGTGGGGACAGAACTGCAAAGGAGCAGAGCTTTGTATGTTGTTAAAGTTAAGCTGGTACAAATTCAAATTAGAGTGTTTTAACTTTAGGACATTAAATGTAATCCCCATAGTAACCACAAAGAAAATAGTCATAGAATACACAGAAAAGAAAATGAGAAGGAAATTGAAATGTTTCTCTACGAAAAAATCAGCTAAACATATAAGAAGACAGTAATGCAAGAAATGAGAAATAAAAAAGCTATAAGGCATATAAAAAGCAAACAGCAAAAGGACAGAAGTAAGTCCCCCCTTATAAGTAATTACTTTAAATCTAAACTCTCTAGTCAAAAGACTAGATTGGCAGAGATTGAGACAGAGATTGGCAGACTATATTAAAAAATATGATCCAACTATATGCTGTCTACCAGAGAATCAGTTTAGACCCAAAGACACAAATAGGTTGCAAATGAGAGCATAGTAAAAGTAGAATCTTGAAGAGAAATATGTACACTGATGTCATAGCAGCATTTTCATAGTAGCTAAAACATAGTAGCAACTCAAGTGTCCATCAACAGACGAATGGATCAACAAAATGTGGCTTGTACATGTGATGGAATATTATTCATCCTTACAAAGGAAGGAAATTCTGACATACACTACAACATGGATGAACTTTGAGACTATTATGCTAAGTGAACTATGCCAGTTACAAATGACAAAGACTGTATGATTTAACTTATATGAAGTATCTAGAATAGTCAAAATCAGAAAGTAGAATGGTGGTTGGGAAGAATGGAAAGTTATTGTTTAATGGGATATTGAGTTTCAGTTTTGCAAGATGAAAAGAGTTCTGGAGATGAATGGTTGCACAATGATATGAATGTATTTAATATCACTGATCTGTAACCTAAAATGGTTAAGATGATAAATTTTATGTTATGTGTATTTTATCACAATAAAAATAATGGGATAAGGAAGTGAATGGATTAGTGGATACAGAATTTCAGTTTGAGAAGAGAAAAAAGTTCTGGAGACGGATGGTGGTGATGGTTGTACAATAATGAGAATGTAGTCAATACCACTGAGCTGCACACTTAAAAATGGGGGGTAAAATGGTAAATTTTATGTTTTGTATACTTACCACAATAAAAAAGTGAATGGAAAAAAAATATCGATTAGACACTAACATTGGACCAGATCCTGTGCTGAACACTCTACATGCATTGATGTCTCCACTGCATGATTCCAATATTATATACGGATGGGGAAACTAACTTGCAAAGAGATTAAGTAACTTTTCCAAGGCTCATGTTAGAAACTGACAGCACTAAGATTTGAACCCAGCTCTCCTGATTGCAGAGCTCAAGCTTTAACCACTACAGCTGTTTTTATGACATTCTCTGGGAAGCTCCTCATATCTGCTAAAGATGGGACACTTCTGCATAGGAAAACTATACCAGAAAAGATAACTAACTACCTTGAAAAAAAGAAAACCTTTTTTGTTACAGTATAGCGTATACACAATAAGGTACAGTAATTTTAAGCCTACAGCCGAATGTTTTTACATATGTCTATACCGACACAACCTCTACCAGATCAAAATACAGAAAGGTTCTAGCTCCCCAGAAAACTATCTTGTACCCTTTCCCAGGAAATACCCGCTCCAGAGGGAACCACTGTCTGACTTCTCTCATCATTGATTAGGTTTAGTTATTTTTAAGAATTTTTTTAAATTGTGGTATAACATATGTAACATAAAATTTACTATCTTAACCACTTTTTTCCTAGTTTTGTTGAGATATAATTGACATAAAAACATTGCATTAAAGTGTACAGCATAATTATTTGATAGAGATATATATATTGTGAAATGATTACCACAATAAGTTTAGATAACATCATTCACCTCACATAGTTGCGATATTTTTCCTTTTTTCCTATT
Organism: Equus asinus; assembly: GCF_041296235.1. Classification (NCBI taxonomy): domain Eukaryota; kingdom Metazoa; phylum Chordata; class Mammalia; order Perissodactyla; family Equidae; genus Equus; species Equus asinus. The sequence continues at coordinate 29,573,791 of NC_091803.1, forward strand.
TATTTTTTTTTAATTGAAGTCATAACAGTTTATAACATTGCGAAATCTCAGTTGTACATTATTATTTGTTGGTCACCATATAAATGTGCCTGTTAACTTCTTGTGCCCACCCCAAACCCCCTTCCCGCTGACAACCACTGAACTGTTCCCTTTGTCTGTGTGTTTGTTTATCTTCCACATATGAGTGAAATCACATGGTGTTTGTCTTCCTCTGTCTGGCTTATTTCACTTAATGTTGTATCCTCAAGGTCCATCCATGTTGTTGCAAATGGAACGAGTTTGTCTTTTTTTATGGCTGAGTAGTATTCCATTGTGTGTGTGTGTGTGTGTGTGTGTGTATATATATATATACCACATCTTCTTTATCCAGTCATCAGCCGATGGGCACTTGGGTTGCTCCCACTTCTTGGCTATAGTAAATAATGCTGCAATGAACATAGGGATGCATAAGTCTCTTTGAATTGTTGATTTCAAGTTCTTTGGATAAACACCCAGTAGTGGAATAGCTGGCTCACATGGTAGTTCTATTTTTAATTTTTTGAGAAACCTCCATACTGTTTTCCATAGTGGCTGCACCAGTTTGCATTCCCACCAGCAGTGTATGAGGGTTCCCTTTTGTCCACATCCTCTCCCCCAGAACTTACTTATCTTTTAACTGGAAGTTTGTACCTTTGAACACCTTCACCCATTTTGCCCACCCCCCACTTCCTGCCTCTGACAATCACCAATCTGTTCTCTGTTTCTATGAGTTCAGTTTTTAAGATTCCATGTGTAAGTGAGATCATACAGTATTTGTCTTTGTCTGACATTTCACTTAGCATAATGCCCTCAAGGTCCATCCATGTTGTCACAAATGGCAGGATTTCCTTCCTTTTTATTGCTGAATAATATTCCATTGTATATGTATATACCACATTTTCTTTATCCATTCATCCATTGACAAACACTTAGCTTGTTTCCATGTCTTGGCTATTGTAAATAATGCTGCAATGAGCACGGGGTGCAGATATCTCTTCGAGTTATTGATTTCATTTCCTTCAGATATCTACCCAGAGTGGAATTGCTGGATCTATTTTCAATTTGGTGTGGCACCTCCATACTGTTTTCCATAGCAGCTGCTCCAATCTACATTCTCCCCAATAGTGCACCATGGTTCCCTTTTCTCCACATGCTCACCAACACTTGTCTCTTGACTTTTTGATGACAGCCATTCTAACGGGTGTGAGGCGACATCTCACTGTGGTTTTGATTAACCATTTCTAAGTGTGCAGTTCAGTAGTGTTAAATACATTCACATTGTTGTGCAACCCATCCCCGGAACTCTTTTAATCTTGCAAAACCGAAACTCATTACACCCATTAAACAGCACATTCTCCCCTGCCCCCAGCTCCTGGCAACAGCCTTTCTACTTTCTGTCTCTATGAATTTGACTACTCTAGGTAATTCATGTATGTTGATTCATACAGTATTTATCTTTTGGTGACTGGCGGTCTTAGTCAGTTCAGGCTGCTATAATAACTTACAATAGAATGGGTGGCTTAAACAAGAACATTTATCCTGGTTCTGGAGGCTAGAAATCCAAGATCAGGGTGCCAGCACGGTCAGGTTCTTGGTGAGAGCGCTCTTCCTGGCCATGTCCTCACATGGCCTCTCCTTGGTGCACGCATGCAGAGAGAGAGAGGCATCTTACATCTCTTCTTCCTCTTATATGAGCGCTAATCCCATCATGGTCATGGCTCCACCCTCATGACCTCATCTAAATCTAATTACCTCCTAAAGGCCCACTTCCACCTACCATCACATTGGGGGTTAGGGCTCCAACAGATGGATTCGGAGGGGGGAGGAGGGGACACAAACATTCAATGGCTTATTTCTCTTAGCATAATGTCCTCAAGATTCATCCGTGTTGTAGCATGTGTCAGTACCTCATTCCTTTCTAAGGCTGAGATCATAGATCAGTCTTGCCTATTTCTGAACTTCACATAAATGGGAATCATACAGTTTCTGAATGTTTTTCACTCTACATAATGTCTGTAAGCTTCCTCCATGGTTTTTTGTGTATGTCAGTGTTCATTCTTTTTTTTTTTTCATTGCTCTGCATGAATATATCACAATCTGCTTATCCAATCAACGCCAGTGGCCATTTGGGTTGTTTCCGGTTTGAAACTACTTTGGGAAACTCCACTATGAATATTCTTATATGTGTCTTTTTGTGAACATATGTGCTCATTTCTCTTGGATAAATACCCAGAAGTGGAAGTTCTATAATCAGCTCCTTTAAGTCTTTTGACCTGACTCCAAACAGCTGGGGGCAGTTGTAGCTGTGACGCCATGTGGTCCTGTATCTAACCCACTCTCTTAGCTGAGGCCCCCTTCAGAGAGGAGGCTGCATCTCCAGCTTCTCCTTGCCTCCTCTCAGGGCCTGCAGGACCTAGGTAGGTTCTTGGAGCCCAGCAACAAACAGGAACTTGAACAGGAAGTAATTGTGGGTAAAACGCTGTGTAATAATGAACACAGCATAATTAAACCCAATACTCAGGTCAGAGAAAGTCTTGTTGGGTTTACTAAATTCTAGAAAAGGAAACTGAAAAAATGAAGCCATGAGGGCACAAACAAAGAGGTCAAACAAACATCCAGACTAGGGCATTGTTGCCGTCATGGTCCTCTGGTCCTCCCAGCAGTAATAGCCCAGTGACTTTGGCTCAGACCAAAGGCAGACTTGCTGTTGTAGGGTTCCAGCTTGGCTACCCTCCTCATCCAAGGGGCTACAGGGAGAAAGTCAGAAGCCCGCTCATTCTCGTTAAGAGGGTCAGCAACTGTTGGAGTGGTGTTAAAAACCCACTTGCACCAATCTGAAACTTTCTCCTGAATGTTTTCAGAATAATAGAAAGCAAGTGAAATCAGGAAAGATCTCATTGTGAGATTCAGTGGGTTTGGTGCCATGTTAAAGCAACACTAAAAGTCATTGCAGGGTCCCCATTTGGGGAATGAGGATGCTAAGGAATGTCTAAGTCTAATGAGGGAGCACTTTCTCTTTTCTCTTTCCTCTCCTGACGCTGTCTGGAAAGGAGGAACAGAGAATGCCTTCTGCATAGAGAGCCTGAATTGGGTGGAATAAGCAGTTCCGTCTTTTTTTTTTTTTTTTTCCTTTTTCTCCTCAAAGCCCCCTGTACATAGTTGTGTAGTCTTCGTTGTGGGTCCTTCTAGTTGTGGCATGTGAGACGCTGCCTCGTGGTTTGATGAGCAGCGCCATGTCTGCGCCCAGGATTCGAACCAACGAAACACTGGGCCGCCTGCAGCGGAACGCGCGAACTTAACCACGGGGCCAGCCCCAGCAGTTCTGTCTTAAGCCTTCCCCACTTGGCATTCCTCAGCAGGGCCAGGACTAGGGTGAGGAAACTGAGGCACTCGACTTGAGCCCAAAATTTAAGGGGCACCAAGAAATCAGTAAGCAGGATAAATAATAGTTCAGTGCAATATATTAAATATATTTATATTAAATATAAATATTAATATATTAAATATAAATATATTAAAAATCTGAAACTAATGCAAAAAAAAATGCATGATGAAGAGAACATAAACATTTTAAGCAAAGGTAGGATCTGATAGCCAGAATTAGGGCGAGGACGAGTCATGCAAGTGCAGAGTAGATCCACAAAGGGGTCGTTAGGATTAAATGAGCTAACACATGTAAGGTGTTTGGAACAAGCCATAAATATGTTTTAATTATCATTATTGCTGCTACTATTACTATTTTTGCTCTAGGAGAGAGAGGGTTGTTTCATCACTGGGTGTAGTGGGGATCTGCTATTCCCATCCCTGCCTCTAAGATGTCTTTCCTGATTCCCGGAGTTTAAATTAGGTGCCTCACCTGTGACCCTCTGGCATCCCGAAGCGACCTGATCATTGCACTTACCCTGTTTGGAGTCATCTGTTTACTTCTCCATCCCTCCAGGTAGCCTAGGACCTCTGTGAGGGTAGAGGCAGCCTTATCTTGCTTACCAATTTATCCTCCTTGGGGCTGACCACACTACCTGCTACACAGTAGCTACCGGAACTGTATTTATGATCTTGAAGGAGTGTGAATTGGTGTCCAGAGACCTCTTCTCAATCCTTCTTCAATAGGATTGCATCAAATTGGTCGGGGTTAGGGGATGGGGGGCGGCAACCTTTTACATTCCTGCCAACTCTCCTATTTAGCCTGACTTCACATAATAATAAAATTATCATGGCTATTTCTTTTAGTGCTAACATTTATTGGGAACTTTATATGTGCTAAGCATTGTTCCAAACTTTTTTCACGGATTAACTCATTTAATCTTCATAATAGTCATATAGATAGGTAATATTATTATCCCCTTTTTCCAGAAACTGTCACACAGACAAGTCAAGTGTGTGCCCAGGACCATTCAGTCACCAAGCGGAAGAGCTGTGCTTCAGCCTCTCCGTCTGACCCCACAGTCTGCTACTGAGCACTCCTTCAGTGACCCACTCTCCAGGCTAACAGAACCCTGCCGCCCACACTGCGAGGAGACGCCAGCTCGATGCCCCCCAGTCATCCTTACTGACTCCTTCTTGCACTGAGAGAGTGCCAAGAGCAGGAACATACAAGGAAGAGCAAACAGATGTTGTCCTTTCTCTAAGAGGCCCCCCGATCCCTGCAGGTTAAAGAGAAATCTTTAATATAGCATCTCTCTTTGTCCTGGAATTCTTTTATGTGCTTGGCTGGTCAGCTTCGTCTTGAGCTGGCCAAGCAGAAGGCCCATCCATAAAACTGCTTCCAGACACAGTGCAGCCTGGAGAGCGGAGGTTTTAACAAGCATCCACGGTGCCAAGAGTGGAAAGCACAGAAGACACTACCCAGGTCGAGGGACCTTTATCGCACAGCTCCTCTGCTTTTGGATTTTCAGCAGTACGTTCCAGGTCTGGGTATTTTTTCAAACAACTGTCAAGGTATCAACGTAGCATATTTTCTTCCCACGGTCCTGATTTATTCAGAAAACAAGATAGAATTGAATGATACAATATTTTAATTGGCAAGTGATTTTTTACTTATGTTCATTTTTAGAACAGTTACTACATTCACATTTTCAAAAGTCAAATGATATAAAAAGCTTATGATTGAGAAGTATACCTCCCCCCCAGCCATTCTCTCCACCCCCTAGAAATAACCATGTTTATTCGTTTATTAGTTTCTTGTTCATCTTTCCATACTTCCTTTATTAAACTTACCTATCTAAACATAAGAAAATGAGAATACATATTCTCATATAGTCTTCTTTCCCTCTTTCTTACACAAAAGGTATCAAATGATGTACAATATTCTGCACTTTGTTTTTTCACTTAATCTATGTGGAGGCATTGCCATGTGAGAGCATAGAGGACTTCACCAATGTTTACAGCTGCGTTGTATTCCATGTGAGCATGCACTCAGTCAGTTTAACCAGTCCCTCATGGGTAGACACTTGGGTTGTTTCTAAGCTTTTACTATTACAAATTACAAATGATGCTCTAATTAAATGGCTTTGTGCATACATCATTTTCTCCCCATGGCAGCGCATCTGCAGAATAAATCCCAGAACAAAGGACACTAGGTCAAAGGGTAAGTGCATTTTCGAGGCTGATGGATGCTGCCAGCTGGCCCTCCGCAGGGACTACCGCCTTCTGCACTCACACTGGTCGTGATGAACAGCTTACCAATAAAGTTGTTGGACCTTTCTCTTTTTGCCAATCTGATGAGTGATCAATGGTACCTGAGTGTAATTTTAATCTGCATTTATCTTATTATGAGTAAGGTTGGGCATCTTTTCATAAGAACAGTGTGTTAAAAAACACTTTTATTGTGAGTGACAGAAGCTCATTAGGGCTAGCTCAAGCAAATAAGTAGGAAATTACTGTAAGAATTATAGGGGTGCCTCCTGCAGCCGAGAACAGCAATCCAGCCAAGAAAGCCAGGAGAGACTGGATCTGGAAAGTGGAAAAAAGTTCATGAGATTCCTCTCTCTCTCTCTCATCCCCTTGTGAAATACGGCCTCCCCACTCCCCCCACCCCACCCCCACTGTAGCTGATACAGTTCCCATCCCCCACAGGCGCTATCACATAGCCTCAATTCCAAATACCCGGAAAGAGACTCTCATTGATTCATCTTTCTTCCCCAGTGCATCCCTAGTCCAATCAGCCATCACTGGAGGTGGAGAGGATGAGGAGAATCAGAAAATGCAACTGCTGGGGCCCACCTATAGTAGATGCCTATTGTATGCCTATGGAAAACCCACTGCCGCTTCACTCATTGTCCCTCCCCCATGTGGGGCTCTGCCAAAGAGACAGACGGCTTCTATTTTTTTGGCAGAGCTCCACTTGGGGGATAGTCTACTCTTCTCGGTACACGGCCCCAGTACTTTTCCAAGCCAATCATGGCAATTCTATTCCCTTTGCTAGTGATGGGTTTAGGAATAGACATGTGGTGCAGTTCTCGCCAATGATACATAAGGAAACATTCCTCGCAGCTAAAAACAGATACAGTGTCAAGATGGCCACTCTCCTGTTACTGTACTCTGCTGTGTCTGTGTATGAGTCTATCAATTGCCTTGTGCTGCATAACAAACCACATCCAAAATCTAGTGACCTAAAATCATTTCCCATTTCTCATGATTTTGGGGTCAGGTGGTTCTTCTGGTCCGGGCCAGCTCTGCTGGAGGTGGATGGTCTGGAACGGCCTCACTCACATGTCTGACAAATGACAGGCTGGTTGGTCTACTGGGAGTCAGCTGAGGGCAGTGGCTCATTTCTATTCTATCAGCAAGCTAGTCTAAGCTTCGTAAAACAGAGTCTCAGGTTCCAAAGGGCAGCGAGAGGGAAAAAAAGCTCCAATGTGCCAGCATTTTCTAAGTGTCTTCACATATCACATTACTATTGTCCCATTGACCAAACTCAGTCACATGGCTAAGCCCTGAATGGGTGGGAAAATAGACTGTATCTCTTGATGGGAGTAGCTGAAAAATAGTGTAGCCCATTTTGCAGTCTATCAGAGTGATGCCTAGAACTCTAGCCAACTTGGGACCATGAAGGGTGCTGGCCTGAGGACATCAAATGAAAAGATGAGAGGATTTTCGATGATGATGTTGAACCAATGAATTTTCTAACCCTGGAGAGGTGCTGCCTTGAAAGTTCTTGTTATGTGAGATAATTCATTTTCCTTTCTGTCTAAGATAGTTGAATTGGTATTACATTATCTTTAAATATCAGTTGAGGTGTTGTGAGAGCAGGGGTCAGTTCCCAAACAACAGAAAATGGTTTGCCCACAGCCAGACGTCCCCAACGGGCTGGATATTTTTTAAAGTTTCTGTGAAGAAGTGCTGGCTGACTGCATGCCTAATACGCACCAAGTGTGAGGAGTGATTACCCAAAAATCAAACGCGAACTTGAGCATCCTTAACATTGTAGAGTCCAGAAAATGACAAGCAAAGTCCAGTTCTGGGGTCCAAAAATCCAAACACACATGTACATAGTTCAAGAGATGGTATAAAATGCACAGTACAGGGCCGGCCCAGTGGAGCAGCCGTTAAGTTCCAACGTTCCACTTCTTGGCGGCCCAGGGTTCGCCAGTTCAGATCCCGGGTGAGGACATAGCACCACTTGGCAAGCCATGTTGTGGTAGGCGTCTCACATATAAAGTCAGGGAAGATGGGCACAGATCTTACCTCAGGGCCAGTCGTCCTCAGCGAAAACAGGAGGATTGGCAGCAGATGTTAGCTCAGGGCTAATCTTCCTCAAAAAAAAAAAAAGCACAGTACATGAAAAAATGCAGGGGTTTAAGCTCCATATAACTTGTGACGACACTTATCATGGTCTCTGACGTGCTGCAGGCGTCACCCAGTGTTACAATCCTAAGGAATATCAGAAAGAGAAAGAGAAAAAGGTGTCATAGGAATATGAGGAAGAAAGGGCTTTACTTAATGTCAAATATGGCAAAGAGGTTAAGTTCAGGAAGGGCTAAAAAGAGATGATAAAATTTTTGTCAGTGGACACCTTAGCAGGAGCAGTTTTGGTGGCGTGATACAGTGAAAAGCAGACTATGGTGAACCGAAGAGTGAAATGAAGAGAAAGGAGGAAAAGTACACTTAGAATGCTGTATTTCCCAGGACTCTTGATTATATGCCTCATAATCCCAATTTAAACCCACTTGGCAGGGGGCAGGGGAGGAGGGGTTGGATTCGGTCGCTCTTATAACTAAAACAGCAAAAGGGAGCTCGCTTCAGGCATACCTGGATTCAGGGGTTCACAAGACATGACTGAAACTCTGTCTTTCTCTCCACTTCTCGGTTCTGCTAGTCTTCTCAGAAAGTCTCTCTCCACATGGAGAAGTCGGGGCGTCCTTCCCAACGGCTCTGGCAGAAGTCTCAGGAAGGATTCGGAAAGGTCCAGCTCGGGAGACCTGGCCTTCCCTGAGCCAGTCCCTCGAGCCCAGGAGACAGAGTGTTAGGAGCAGTCATACCCCAGTTAGCCTCCATTCCTCCAAACCACACAGACTGAACACGATGTTTATGGAATAAGGAGGGTGATGATTCTCTAAAAGAAGAAAAAAGGGGAAAGTGTACAATGGAGTTTTTAGACATGACATCAAAAGCAAGGAAAAACTGATAAATTAGACCTCATGAAAATAAAAAACGTTTTCTCTGTGAAAGACCTCGTTAAGAGGATGAAAGTACAAGCTACGGACTAGGAGACAATATTTGTAAATCACATAACCCATACAGGACTAGTCTCTAGACCATATAAAAACTCTCAAAACTCAACAATCAAAACAAACAACACAGAAAGTGGGCAAAAGACATGAACAGACATTTCACGGCAGAAGATAGACACATGACAAATAAGCACATGGAAAGATGGCCACAATCAGTAGCCACTAGGGAAATGCAAACTAAAACCACCATAACATATCACCACACGCCTGTCGGAATGGCTACAACCCAAAATAGTGATAACACCAAATGCAGGTCAAAATGCACAGAAACAGGATCACTCATACGTTGCTGTGGGAATATAAAACGGTACGGCCACTCCGCAAAAGAGTATGGCAGTTCCTCACAAAACTAAATACACCTGGGACTACATGAAGCTTGCAAACTTTTGTGCATCAAAGGGCACAATCAATAGAATGAAAAGGCAACCTACAGAATGGGAGAAAATATTTGCAAATCATATACCTGATAAGGGGTTAATATCCAGAATATAAAAAGAACTACTACAACTCAACAACAAATAACCAAATAACCCAATTTAAAAATGGGCAAAGGACTTGAATAGACATTGTTCCAAAGATGATATACAAATGGCCAATAAGCACGTGAAAAGATGCTTGACACCTCCAAACATCAGACCAAGGTACATCAAAACCACAATGAGATATTACCTTACACCCGTTAGGATAGCTACTGTTCAAAACAAAACAAAACAGAAAATAAGTGTTGGTGAGGATGTGGAGAAATTGCAACCCTTGTGCACTGTTGGTGGGATTGCAAAATGGTGCAGCTGCTATGGAAAACAGTATGAAGTTTCCTTAAAAAATTAAAAATAGAATTACCCTATGATCCAGGAATCCGTCTTCTGAATATATATCCAAAAGAACTGAAAGGTCTCAAAGTGATATCTTGCACACCCATAGTCATAGCAGCCGTGTTCACAATAACCAAGAAGTGGAAGCAACCGGCTTGCTTCCATCTATGGCAACAGATGAACGGATAAGCAACATGTGCTACATACATACAGTGGGATATTATTCAGCCTTAAAAGGGAGGAAATCCTACCATATGCTACAATATGGATGAACCTTGAGGACATTACGCTAAGTGAAATAAGCCAGTCACAAAACACAGGAGACATGTAAAGTACTCAGGTTCTCTTCCTTCCTCCATCCATACCACACAGCACCAGAGAGCCTTACTCTCCCTCGGCATTATGCTCCGACATAACCAAGGAGCTCTCCTTGAGGTCCGTGGCTGTTTGTAGCTTCAGTTCTGAGATTGCTTTAGAATCCCAGGCGATCCTGTCAGCAATTCACGCGTCACCTCGTCTGTATCACTGGCTGTTTGTCCTTCCTTCCATCTTTCAGACACGTCCTCTAAAATCCAGCCTCACTGGAGGGCTCCTTTTGTAGTCACGCTCCTTCGTTGGATGTCCCCTTCTCTTTTTTCTTATACGCCATTGTGAGCATTTTCCAATTCTCTTGAGCTAGCTTCCTTTCCAAGCCTCATTTCAGGAATTCATGGGTAACTTTTTTCTGAATGGTCTGAAATCTGCATAGTAGTTAGGACTCTTTCAGCTGCAAGTGACCAAAGCTGAATTTAATCTGAATTGAGGGTTTGTTATATTTTTCAGGATTTTTAGGCTCACATAACCAAAAAAATCCAAGGATAGATCTATAGCTTCAGGCACAGTTTGATCCAGGTTCTCCAACAATGTCCTCATGAATCACCCCCTTTTTCATCTCTTGGCTCTGCTTTCCTGGGTTGTGTTCACACTGAGACAGGCTCTGTCCATGGAGTGGCCCTGGCAGCTCTGCATAGTCCTACTGGTTTAGTAACCCAAAGAAAAGGGCGCTTTCCCTTTCCCCATGATTTCAACCAATGTCCTGAGCAGAGCTGGCTTCATACCTATATTAGTTTCCTGTGGTTGTCATAACAAATTACCACAAGCTAGGTGGCTGAAAGAACAGAAATTCATTCTCTCGCGGTCCTGGAGGCCAGAAGGCTGAAATCCAGGTGGCGGCAGGACCACCGCTAGAGAGCACAGGTAAGAATGCTTCCCTGCTTCTTCCAGCTTCTGGGGGCTGCTGGCATTCTTGGCTTCCTTGGTTTGTGGCCACATCACTCCCATCTCTGCCTCCATCATCACATCAGCTTCTCCTCTGTGTGTCTCCCTTCTCTTCTGTCTGTCTAATCTCCTCTGTGTATCTCTTATAAGGACACGGGTCGTTGGATTTCAGGTCCACTTAGATAGTCCAGGTGACCTCTTCATCTCAAGACCCTTGACTTAGTTACATCTGCAAAGACCCTTTATCCAAATAAGGTCACATTCACAGGGGCCGCATATTAGGACACGGACATATCTTTTTGGAGGCCAACATTCAACACACTACAATGGACATGCAACCTATGCAGTCTCAAAGGACGCCACTCTCAGAAGGGCCCTGCTGTCACCATCCTGATATTTGTGATTGTTGAACAAGGGACCCCACAGTTCTGATTTGCATGGGACCACACAAATTATGGAGCCAGTCCTGGTCCTGGTGCCGGTGCAGATGGACCACGAGAAATCTTTACATAGGCTCTATCCCAGGCCACTTACCAGATCATCAGACCCTGGAATGTGCTTGGCTTTCCCATCCCCACCCCATCAATCCTGGATAAAGACTATGAAGGGAATAGGAGGTACTGTGGAGCAACTAGCTTAGGATGTCAGGGAAGGCTTCGCACTGGAGGCAGCATTTAAACTGAAACATGAAGGATGAAGAGTTAGCTAGGCAGAGAAGTGAGAGAAAGTGTCGCAGGCAGAGGGAAGAGCACCTGCAATGAAGTGGATGCAAGAGATGGAGGGCACGTTTGGGGATCTTGCTTGTCAGACTTCTCATTACTAGAGACAGAGCGAGGCTGTGAGGGATACTGACCACAGGGATGTTCCCAACCGGGCTGGATGGAGCTGGAGGGTTAACCAGGGTGGTGGGAGGCAGAGAGAGTGTCTAGAATGACATAGTCACTTTCTCCCAAGGTTCTTGTTGCTTCCTCCATCAGCTTGTTCCGCCTGGTTGGCTAGAGTTTGGCCCAAGGCAACAGTTCCTCTAGATACTTCCTCTACCTTCTGAAAGACAACAGCATCAGTGAGAAAAATGAAGAACTGGCCAGAATCTCAGAGTTCAGTTAGCCAGGACCCGCTGCTGGTATCCGGATCACTGAGCCCCTACATAAGATGAGAGAGGCATTTCAAATGAACGGGGAGAAGGCAGCTTCACCAATAAATGGCTGTAGGAGATCTGGGCAGCCATCCAGACTTTTACAAAAAGGCTGAGTTCCTACCTCACTCCTCATATCAAATTAATTCCAGATAGAGCAAAAACATCAAAGTGAAAAAAGAAATAAAACCAAACCAAAACAAAACCATTAGAATGCTAGAAAAATGGAAAAAAAATCTTCATAACCTTGGAAAAGGGAAGACCTTTCTAAGAAAAACACAAATCTGAGAAGGGATAAGAAAAAAATGGAAACATTTCAATAGGTAAAAATGTTAAATTTCCACAGGGCAAAAAAAAAAAAGATACTGAACAAAATCAAAGGACAAATCACAGATTAGGAAAAGTATTCACAATGTATATACAAAGCCTGGGCTAATTTTCCTAATATAAAAAGATCTGTTACAAATTAATTAGAGGTAGGGCCCGGCCCCACGGCCAAGTGGTTAAAGTTCTGCGCACTCCACTTCAGCGGCCCTGGTTCGCAGGTTCAGATCCTGGGCATGGAACCTACTCCGCACACTGACCACGCTGTGGAGATGTCCCACATACCAAAAAGAATGGAGGGAAACTGGTACAGATGTTAGCTTAGGGCAAATCTTCCTCAAGCAAAAAGTTAAAAAAAGAAGAGGACTGGCAATGGATGTTAGCTCAGGGCAAATCTTCCTCAGCAAAAATAATAATAATAATAATTAATTAGAGAAAGACTAACAACCCAATAGCAAAACAAAGTTGACAAAGGACACAAATACAGAGTTCACAAGAAAAGAAATTCAAGTGGTTTATAAATCATAAAGAGATGCTCAACCTCACCACTGATTAAAGAAACACAGTGAGAAATCAGTGTTTACCCACCAGACCAACAAAGATGAAAAAGCTTGACAAGAGACTAGATTTAAAAGGCAGTATAGGGCTGGCCCCATGGTCAAATGGTTAAATTTCCGTGCACTCCACTTTGGTGGCCTGGGGTTCGTGGGTTCAGATCCGGGACACAGACCTACTCCACTCATCAGCCATGCTGTGGAGGCATCCCACACGCAAAGTAGAGGAAGATTGGCACAGATGTTAGCTCAGGGACAATCTTCCTCAAGCCAAAAAAAGAGGAGGATTGGCAATGGATGTTCGCTCAGGGAGAATCTTCTCCACACACAAAAAAAGAAGTATAAACACAGACACCATCACACATTGTTGGCGTGAGCATATGTTGGCAAAACTTTATTGGAAGGAAATTATGAAATAGCTATCAAAAATTAGAAATAAAAAAAAATCTTTGACCCAGGAACTCTAGTTTCAAGAATTTATCCTAGACATACTCTCATATCTGAGTAACGATGGTCGCTCAAGGTTATTTTTTTGGTCATTGTTTGTAGTAGCAAAAAATGAGAAATAATCTTTCCCAATCAATGAGAAAAGGATTCATTATATTGCAGAGCTTCTATATAAAAATATTCAAAGCCATTTTTTTTTTAAATGAAGTGGATTTCTATGGGTTCTGATATTAAACAATTTCCAAGATGCACTGTTGGGGGCAGTAGGTATGTGATACACCCACTTGCGTAAGAAGAGTCAAGGACGTTAGGCAGACAGAGACACTGAAAGACCATACCCAGAGCATATCTAGAGACTTCCATAACATAACAAAGAGGTGACAGTAACTGTCTCTGGGGATGCAGGGAAAAGAGCAACTCCACTGCCACTATACACACTGTGTTCCTCTTTGAATTTTACCGTGTTATTTTTTCCATAAAATACTTAAGTGAAAAATATTAAGAGGACGGAGATGCCTGAGACGGGGAAAAGAAAGCAAAACTCACACATAATCCTAATTTAAGACAATTTTTTTTACAAAGAAAGAAATAAAATCCCCTCCCCCAAGTTAACCACTGACAAGTATGGGGTTCAGCTTCTTCCAAAACTGTTTCTGTGTTTATACAAATGTGGTCGTGTCATATTTTGCCTTTAATTTATGGATTTTTATACACTTTCCCTCTGCTCACCGTCTTTCCTCCACCCAAGCAGAGGGCCAGCTTAGAAGGTCCTTGCCGCAGAGGAGATTTGTGGCACTAAGACTTCGGGGCCTTTGCTCCAAAAATCTAAGCCTATAGAAGAATGTAGAGAGTTTGCAGAAGGTCTAGAAGGGAGAAGAAATTTTCAGGAATAAAGGCACTGAACGAGACAAAGACGGTTATTTTATATTTTACAGGGATGTAAGGTATGCTGCTGTCATGGATCTGTACGAATCGCCTCAGCGACACAGAGAACAAAGCACGAGTGTTAAGATCATTAGGAGGCATTTACAAATTCAAATAGGTAGAGGAGGAAGAGGGGAGCAGATGAGAATGAGGAAGAGGAAAGGAGAACTTAAAGAAGATCGAGTATGCCGAAAATAAACTCCACCAGGGAGCTGAGTAATAACGCGATCAGATAAGAAAGTACTAACGGGAGGAGAGAATTTCCATTCGTGTAAAGAACGTGTAAAGGCAACTCACAGAAAAGGAAACACAAATGGCTTATAAACATAGGAAAAAACATTCGAGCGCACATAATTAAGAGAACGCCAATCAACCCAACAGTGAGACGTCGTTCCCCATCCCCCCAGGCAGCCCGGCCGCCTCCGTGCGGGTTAGGAAGCGGCGCCCCCTTCCCGGCAGATGCGCCTGGGGACGCGCGACGCGGGCGCGTCCTGGACCTCAGGCTTCCTGCCCCCAGCCCGGACCTTTTGCAAACAGACTCAGATCCCCCTCCCTCGCAAAACATAAAAAAGGTTGGGACTACACGGTGTTTAGAAGGATGTAGAAAAACACTCACTCACTCACTCCTCACATGACACTTTCTTGTTTTAACTGTGGCGTTAACCCTATAATTTTAAAGGATTATACCTCTATGTCTTGATTTACCATCTTGAAGCCAGATTGTCTCCGTTGCTATGAAAGAAGTGAAATTTAGCTCGGCTTCACGATCCCCCTGTCCTGTCTCCTCAGTTTTGTGATATTATTTTTAGCTAATTCCTGCAGTCAGTCAATATATGTTTATTAAGAACCTACACACAATAGGCTCTTCTAGGTGCTGGTTGCTCTTATGACTTTCTAATTATCTTTTTCTTGCCTTTATGATTTTAAATAACAGACAATTATTTTTTCTATTGACAGAAGCTATCCTAATTCATATTTTTAATTCGAGGTTTTTTTTTTTTTTTTGGCTTTTGTGATTTTACGGGGAATAGAAACTAACTCTGACTAGTTTGGGGGTGAGGGGAGATGTAAAAGGAAAAACGTATTGGCTGGATATTGTGTATGCCGTGGATTCCTAGGAAGGGTGACCAACCAAGGCCCCAGCGGGGCTGGCAGCCAGGACAGCTGAGACTCAGCAGCAGGACACACAGACTTCCTCCCCACAAAGCAGCCTTTACAGCTCTCAGGTCAAAACCTCAAGCTCTCCTTGGGTCAGGGGTATAGGGTCGTGTGGCGTAGACATGGCTGATGAGACATTTCCAGAGAAAGGGGAACTGTTGGACTGCTATCCCCAGAACTGGCACCTGTGACACAAACGTCAGTTTTTTTATTCATCAGACGGTTGTTGAGTGAGAATAGATTCAGGATCTGTTTGGAGGAAAAACAGATGACATGTCCCCTCACCCATGACAGAGCTGTCTAGAGACAGGACTGCCCCTACCCCCAGGGGCTTGGTTCTCTCCTCTCAGAGAATCCGAAAGTTTCTTCGCACCCACTCTTCTAGGCCCACCATCCCTTTCCTTTGATGTGGTCCTTGCTTTGGGGGACCAAAGCAATAGGCAGCGTGGGCAGAGGGAACTGTAAGAAAGGCGGCCTCCTGACCTTGATGTTCTTTTCCTTTCTGTACACGGAGGTGCAGGCCTGCCCCCTGGTGGAAGCCACCAGATAACGTCAAGGAGGGAATGACTCCTGAACCACAGGTTTCATGCCTGCTTCAGAGGGATGCTGTAAGGTGCTTGGAACAGAGCCCCGCCCACGGTGGCTCCTGTATAGGTGTTTGCTCAAAAAAAGAAAAAAAAAAAAATCCTGCTTGACTAGGAGCCCAAAGCCTTGGGGTCACACCTACCTGAGTTTGAATTCCAGCTCCGTCACATACTAGTTTTGAAGCTTTGACTTGCCTATTAGCTTCCTAGGTCTGCTGTAACGAAGTGCACAAGCTGGTGGCTTTATGAAACCAAACCAAACCAAATCACAGAAACGTATCGTTCCACAGTTCTGGAGGCTAGAAGTCTGAAATCAAGGAGCAGGCAGGACCGCGCGCCCTCTGAGATCTGTGGGAATCCTTCCTTGCCTCTTCCTGGTTTCTGGTGGTCTTCCAGCAATCTGTGGTGTCCTTGGCTTGTAGACACATCGATCCAATCATCCCTCTTCCCCGGTGCCCTCTCTGTGTCTCTTCATATAGTCCTCCCGCTGCGAACGTCTGTGTCCACATTTCCCCTTTTCATCAGGACACCAGTCATATTGGCTGGTGCCCACCCTACTCCCGTACGGCCTCATCTTAACTAATTCACATCTGCAATGACCCTATTTCCAAACAAAGTCACATTCCGAGGTACTGAAGGTAGGACTGTCACGTATTTTTTTTGAGGGGGACACAGTTCAACCCATAACAGCAGGCATGTCTCTTCACCTCCGCGGCCTCAGTTTCAAGTGTAAAATGAAAATAATCAAAGATACCTTATAGATTAATATATCCCGACATAGAAAGATATTTGAGATATGTTGCTCAGACAAATAGGAAGCTTCAGAATAAAATATATACCATAGTATGTGCGTTTGGACATGCACAGAAAATTCCTGGAAGGATGCGAGAGAAAAGCCCCAGTGCCGTCTCTGGGGAGGCACTGGCGAGACTGGCGGGTCTGAGGGAAAGTGTTTGGCCTTTCTGATTGGATCCCTTTAGTTCTGCTTGAATTGCTTTTACAGAGACACGTTTTGTTTTTATAGTTTAATAATAAAAAGAAAGTGAAATAAACCACAATCGCTTCTGCCTGGTTGGGTTGTTGAGGATCAAATAAACGAGGGACGTAAATCGCGTGGCCCAGTAAGTGCTCTGTGATACTGATGTGGGCACGCCCGTTGCAGCTTTCACCGAAGCATTAATTTCATTAGACAAAAATTGGAAACAAGCGAATTGTCCAACTAATAGGAAAGATTTACTCAGAAAATTGCAGTACAGCCACTTGGTGTATTATTTAGCTGCATTAAAACTTATATTGACCGAAAGCCACGGGCCAGCCTGGTGGCATACTGATTAGGTTCATGCGCTCTGCTTCCGCAGCCCAGGGTTTGCAGGTTCAGGTCCTGGGCACAGACCTACACACCACTCATCAAACTGTGCTGTGACGGCATCCCACACATTAGAGGAAGATTGGCACAGATGTTAGCTCAGGGCCAATCTTCCTCACCAAAAAAAAAAAAAAATTATATTGACCAAATTCCACAATAACAAGAAAAACTGCTCACAATATAACGTAAAGGGAAAAATAAAAGCAGGACACAAAATTCAAGTTATGTAGCATGTTTTTAAAAATATTGTAACCAAAGTGAAGAATAGTTTTGCTAGTGTAACAGAATTATGATTGATTTTTTTTCTTCTTTCTTCTTTCTTCTTGGTAGTTTCCATATTTCCTTTAAAGAACATGCCCTACTTTTACAACAAGGAAAAAATACATCATTGGAAGTGAAAAAGAGAGAGAGAGAGATTAAATATGACATTGTTTCCCCTTTAGAAGGATTCTTTTCCAGGTGAACAAGCACCCTCCCCACTTCGCAGAAACCCTCATTTTCCAGAGAGAGACATCACCAACATCACCCCTGAGAGGCTGCGCTTTCAGATTTGCTATCATGATCCCTCAAGTCTCCAGCTCTTTCCCAGAGCTTCGTTCTTCCATCTAGTTCCACAGCTCTATTTTAAACTTTTTCATTTTCCTTTCCCACATGTTGAGAGTCTCTCCTGTCTTTCTTTGACCCAGGGACACTTGTATTGAGTGAAGATGAAGGACAGAGTCCATTTTCCCAAGCTCGGTTTTCCAGCTTGATAAGCAAGCCATGGGCCAAGCAACGCTGGTGTTCCTTATAGTCTGAACCTTCTCTAAACACACCCAGAGCTGTCTGCTTTCATAGTTCTTATGATTGTGTAACCGCATGTTCTCCAGGGCCAGTTTAACTGACCCCATCTCTTCTCAACAGAGTGATTAAGAATGTCTTTCAGAAAAACTGCAAAGTCACACAGCCAGAGCATGTGTAAAAGAAGAAATCGGGATCTGACATGACCTCGGAACTAAAGATCCTCCTCCCCATGGAACCCAAGGACTGGGACATGACTGGAACTTGAAAGCCGGACTCTTATCAGAAAGGAGGGGTCCGTCATTCAGGAAGATCAGTGTTAAAATTTCTTCGCCACTTTACCATAAATGTTTAGAACCTCATCATAAATGTTTAGAAGCTTACCATAAATGCTTGAAGCCCACCCATCAAAGCCTGTCTTGCCAGAGTTTCCATGTGCAACCTGTTCTCCCCCACCCCTTAAATTTTTCCCCAAATCCTGAACTGGGGAGGCAGATCTGAGGGCACATGCCCCCTGTCTCCCTGCAGATCCATCTCGCAGAATAAAGCCAATTTCTCCCCCCAAAGGCAGATGCCATAATTAATTGCCTTGTTTATGCGCATCAGGCAGAGAACCCCAATTTTGTGCTGTAACAATTTGAGATTATAAATATCCTTATTGTTGAGTAGCAAGAGGACCATTCTGCTTTTCTCTTGTAGTTTTCTGAATCCTGAAGCATTTCAGTTCTTCCTTAGCTCCTGCTGCCTTTTCTTGTCTTCCAGGCTGCTGCTGGGAGATGGTCCCCCAAGGATAGCTCCTCTTGGATGGGAGCTTTCACAAAAGATAATCCCCAATTCTGTGTCCTTAGGGCCAGGGAGAACTCAAATGCCTCTTTCACTCCATTCTTCCTTTCCATCCTGCATTCTTGGCTCATGTGTGTTATTATGAAAACATGCCATTTGTTAAGTGCTTCTTATCCAAAACCTAAGTTCCAGCATCCTCCCTTCTCCTTCAAGAATCATCTTCCTCAGAAATATTTGGGTAAGATATTAAGACCTTGCCAAGAAGATAAAAAGACAGGCTACAGACCGAGAGAAAATATTTGCAAACCACATATCCAACAAAGGACTAGTATGTAGAATACATTAAGAAGTCTCAAAACTCAACTGTTTAAAAAAAAAAACCCACAGGGCCAGCCCTGTGGTGTAGCAGTTAAGTTTGCACATTCCACTTGGGTGGTCTGGGGTCCACTGGTTCAGATCCCAGGCACGGACATGCCCACTGCTTATCAAGCCATGCTGTGGGAGGCATCTCACATATAAAATAGAGGAAGATGGGCACGGATGTTAGCTCAGGGCCAATCTTCCTCAGCAGAAAGAGAAGGATTGGCAGTGGATGTTAGCTCAAAAAAAACCCCACAAACAATCAATTAGAAAGTGGGCAAAAGCTATGAAGAGGCATTTTACTGAAGAGAGTGTACAGATGGCAAACAAGCACATGAAAAGCTATTGAATATCATTAGTTGTGAGAGAAATGCAAATTAAAGCCATAGTAGGATATCACCTCACGCCTATCAGAATGACTAAAATAAAAGATAGTGACAACACCAAATGTTGGCAAGGATACGAAGAAACATACATTGCTAATGAGGATGTAAAATGTTATAGCCACTCTGAGAAATAGCTTGGCAGTTTCTTTAAAAACGAAATATGCAACTGCTATATGACCCCAGCAATTGCACTCTTGGGCATTTGTCCCAGAGAAATGAAAATTTATGCTTCACAAAATCTCTACATAAATGTTTACAACGGCTTTATTCCTAATGGCTGAAAACTGGAAAGAACCCAAATGTTCTTCACTAGATAAATGGCTAAACAAACTATGGAATGTTGACACCACGGAATACTATGCAGCAATAAAAAGGAACACACTATTGATACACGTAACAACCTGCAAGAATCTCCAGAGAAACATGCTGAGCGGGAAAAACCAATCCCAAAAGGTTACATACTGTATGATTCCATGTATATAACATTCTGGAAATGACAACATTATAGAAACGGAGAACGGACTCGTGGTTGCTAGAGATTAAGGAAGGGGTGGAGGTGGGAGGAAGGTGAGGATGGCTATAAGAAAGCAACATGAGGGATCCTCGTGGCAATGAGAGTGTTCTGTATCTTGACGGTAGCTATGTCGATACTCTGGTTGTGATATTGTACAATAGTGTTGCAAGATGTTACCATTGGGAGAAACAGGGTAAATGGTACATGGGATCTCTATATTTTTTCTTAGAACTGCATATAAATCTACAATTATCCCAAAATAAAAAGTTCAGTTTTGTTACACAGGGGGAATCACAACATATAAGGGGAAAAAACGAATCTGGTTGTTAAATATTACTCACCTCATAGCTAATTCTTATGTAGTATTTATTAAGGGCTAGCTACTGCCCATAGGTGCTCCTAGATGCTTCACATTGCTGTCTAATTTGACCTGAAGTCCTATGAGTAGTACTGTTATGATCCTGTTTTACAGATGAGGAAACTGACGTTAAGTAACTTGCCCAAAGTGGTGGATGCGGAATTGGAACCCACTCGCTGTGATTCTAGAGTCCTTGATTTTAGCCATTATGCTATGAGAAAGCTCAGGCCTCTCATCTTCTCCTGCTCCTCAGTGCCTCCTTTCTCAGGCCTACAGAGTATATATCTCCATCCATCTTTATGGAAACTTTCAGCAACAAGAAAGAGAACCTACCAGTTCATCTGACTTTGCACTCTGAGCAAATGTTGTTATCTCACATAATACAATGAGGCAGCTTCAGAGTTGGTTGATTCAAGCTCAATTATATCAGTAAAGACCAGCTTCTTTCTGCTTTTCCGTTCTGCCATCCTTGACCTGACAGGCCCCTCATGGCCACAAGATGGCTGCCTAAGCTCCAAGCAGCACTTTCTCACAACAGTATCCAGAGTCAGTAGAGAGGTTACTTCTTCCCTTTTTGTCTCCTTTGGATCAATGAGGAAAACCTTTGCCAGAAGCCTCAGGACACTCACCACTCATGTCTCATTGGCCAGAATTCCCTCACTTTGATACCGAACCTGAAGTGAGTTCGCTCACCCATTGCCCAGCAGGTTTCTTTCAGCCACAGCTTGTATCTGGCCCCAGTTTCCCAGTCCTTGAGGCCAAGGTGTGCTCTCCTTTGAAATTCTCATCAAGGGATCCTCTGCAAAGTGGTGGCCCCATTGTGTGTTTCATTCTGCCCTCAACCCATCAAGATTCCTTCCTTTCACTGAAGAAAGGGAGCGTGTGCCATAAACAGATTCTCTCTCAACTCCTTAGAGGACCAGTTTTGTGTCCCTACCCCCTTGGGGCCACAGTTTTCCCAGAACTAGTGTCTTGACCTAGAACTCCCTACTGTCCTTCCAGCTTTGACAGCCTGAGGCCCTGGGAGGACAGAGGAGCCTTCAGGTGTGAGTGAGAAAAGAGAATGAAAGGAGAATACAGTTACTCCTGGGAAACATTGCCTTTCTCTGGGGGAAAAGTGGTAAATCGCGGCTGCTCTGGACCTCACCAAATGTGCCAGCATCCCTTAGAATACTTATTTGAATCTACAACACCAATGAGCAATTGCCAAAGCTACCTTCCCACTAATAGTGTCACGTTGTATCCCTAATGAGCCTTGATTGGCACTACACTCAAATGTAAATCTGGGTCTTTGTTTCTTACAAATAACTTTTTTTTTTCCTTTTAAAGACAAGCCCTGGCTGACTGAGAGTTTCAGTTTGTTTGCAAATCAAAATGGGGTTTTGGGATTTCATTCCTTCAATTCCTACTCCAATTCTGCCAGCTCACCCCATTTTCCCAGACTCATCAAAAAATGTGCTTTTGGAGTGGATTCTAAATTCAAAAGAGATGGTGGGCTCAAAACTGGATAGAAGCTGCTGTAGGTTCTGACAACCTAATAAGAAGCAGTAGTGTCTGCACCCTTATCATGAGAAGATGCCCTTCTTTGCCCTCTCTCCGTGAACCGCAAGGTCTTACTATCTTGAAGCTTCTAACAGTCTTTCACCTTAGTCCTAATGCCCATTATTGAAAAACGCAATTCAGCTGAGTAAATAACGAGTGGAGCAGCATCCGATCGAGCAGATAGAAAAGAGCTCCAAGGAGCTCCACAAGGCAAGAGATTTTCTAGGCAGAGGGAACAGAACAAGGACATTGTACCAGGCACAAAATCGGGTTGGTTTTTGCAAAGTTACCCTCCTTTAGGGGATGGCAGGGTCTCTGAGGCAGATTATCTCACCGCTGTTGATCAGGCGGTATTTCTGGGAGAACCCAAACCGGAATTAAGTCTTGGTTTGGCTACAGGCACTTCGCATAAGCGACTCCATTTGGGACCTGTTGTCTTGTCATGATGGTAAGACCATCATGTCAACATGTTACCTTAACACACATTGTTGAAAATGCGCTTCAGAGAACAACTGTTCCCCTGCCCGCACTTCTCCTGAACAAGTAGGATCCGGCTCAGACACAGGAGGTGTTTAATGATTCCCCGTTGAGCTCCTACATTCACGTGCAGCATCATGGCCCATTTGGGGGCCATATTTATTCTTTCCATCTATTTCAGATAGTCTGTGGAATATGACCTCTCAAGACTAGTCCAAGGGTACAGAATCCCCTGCAATAGTTGAACCAGATTCATGAGGATTCTTTTCTTTAGAACTGGAGAGGCTGCTAAGCCTGGCTTGCTAGACAGGCAACTGCCAGGCTCTAAGACGGAGTGGCCCGTGGGGGAAGCTGGTTAAGCGAGCTCGCCTCTCTCCTCTCCTGAGCTGGTGCAGTGGGACACAAGGGCTCAGGTCTGAGGGAAGAGGCGATGTAAATAGCATAGGACTTAAGACACAGACTTTGCCACCTTATAGACCTTGACTTGAGGCTGAGCTTTGCCCAATAGCAGCTGTGTGACCTGGGACAAGGTCTTTAACTTCTCTAAGCATCAGTTTCCTCATCAGTAAAATGGGGATGATATGAGTATGTAGTGGATTGTTTGTTAGATGGCTACCGTCTCTCCCATACCGTATCTACACCTTGAGTAGGTCACTTCCATAATCTGATTTTAACCCTGTGACTTCCTTTGACCATGGGACATTAGTAAATGTGATACAAGCAGAGGCTGGAGGCATGCTTGCACATTAGGGTTTACTGTCTCCTGTTGCTGAGAAACTTTCCACCACCATGTGAACAAGTGTGGGCTGGTTGAGGAGACGTATGTGGCCGTCACCCTAGCTGATGTTAGGCCAGCTGCCAGACATGCAAGTAAAGCTATCCTAAACTATTCAGCTCTAGCCAAGTCAGCCCAAGTCAAACTCCCAACAAAGCCACAGAACTGTGAGAAATAATAAATGTCTGTTGTGTTAAAACTACGTTTTGGGGAAGTTTGTTACTCAGCAAAAGCCGACTGATACACATTGCCTCTGTCAGAGTGGTGTTTGAGCCTTAAATGCTCATGCATATAAAGTCCTTCAACCAGCACCTGACACATAATATGTAGTCAATCAATATTACTTGCATCATTTGATGTGTGAAGCGTGGACACCAGGAACCTCCTAGAGGTGATCTCCACTGAAACAGTGGAGGCAAGGAAAGAAAGTCTGCTTTATTCAGCCAATGTGTAGGGCTGGACCTGGTTCCCTCCCACAGGTGCCTCTTCCTGCAAGAGCACCAGCAGTCATGCTGATCTGCAGATTGTGACAACCTCATTCTAGTGCCCTCTGCTGCAGAGTCAGCCAGTGGGAAGAGGGCAGGCTCTCCTACTCCAATGCCATCAATGAAAACCTGCCACTGCCTGTCCCAGACCCAATGAGTAAGATACCCACCCACCCAGGTCATCTGACAAGAGCCCTTTCCCCACTAGTTGGCCGGTCTGGGGGAAACCTTAGCTATAGTGGATTCACACGGAACGTTTACACTTAGGCCCGAATTACAATGTTGCTGAGCCTCCAGCTGCACCCCATTCCCACGTCCAAAGGGCAACCTCACACGCACTCACATGCCAGTCTTACACTGCAGTCTGAAGACACAAAAGTCGCCAAGTTCTTTCTCTCCCTGGCTTCAGCTAGAGGTGCAGGAAGCCACACAAAGAAGCCATTAGCTGAGAAGGTCCCTTGTGAGAATGTCTGTCCTGGTCTCGAGGTGCCAGCTCCCAGTGCTCACAAAGCCACCAGTTCCTAGGGCGCCCAAAGAGAGGGGATGCTGCAAAGACCTGACCGTGCCCCATGCCTGCATCACCGCAACCCTGCCTGTTTCTCCAACACTCACAAAGGCTCTCATAGAAGCAGTTCTGCAGGCGCATATTTGTAACAGCCAAACATTAGAAACAACCCGAATGTCCTTTAACTGTAAAAGGGGTTAAAAAAAACTGTAGTTAATTCACACAATGGAATGGAGTGCCACAGAACAGTGAAAATGCACATACACTCCACACAATCCCATGCATGAATTTCACAAATAAAATGTTAAATGAAAGAAAACGTTCACAAAAAAGTCTGTTGAATAAATCTACATAAGGTTCAAAAACTGGCAAAATCAAATGGCATGGTTCAGGGATGCATTCTAAGGTAACAAATGTATGAAGAGAAGCAAGAGAGTGAGTTCCAAAAACTCAGGAGCATGGTTTCCTTTTGGGGGCTGGGTTTTGAAAGTGAAGGAGTGTCCAGGGCTCTCCTGGGGGCCGGTGGTGTTCTCTTTCTTGATCTGGGTGGTGGTTACTTACACGCGTGTGTGCTTTAGAGCGATTCCTTATGCTGTCCACTTACATTTTATGCACCTTTCTGTATGTGTTACATACCCCACCCACCTCCCAAAAAAAGATTTAAGACAACAATTTTCTAGCGCATGTCCTTTACGTTTCTAATGACGGGAGCTGAAACCTCTTCCAGGAGGCCCAGCAGGTGCAGATGCTATGTCATGCTGTCCACTCCCATTGTTCCTGCCTCCCTCACCTCCTCAGACCTAGGCCTAATGCCTCCTTCCAGTGCCAGTTAGACAATGATAGCCCCCGTGTGCAGCAATGGGTGCAGCTGGATATTGGTAACGGTAGTGCTTGGCGTGGAAGGTGTTTATTTCTACGACAAGGTCTGAGCTCCTCTTCAACCAGCCACAGTGCCAGTAGCAGCGGCGGCAGCAGTAGTCATCCTAGTAGCAGCAGTCATCCTAGTAGCAGCCTTCTGTGTGGATGCTGAGCCTGCTTGGAACAAGGCTAGAATTTGCTTGTATGTCCTAAGCTAGACTTTCATTCAAACTTGATTCCTGCTCAGCATGTATTTCAACAGCAGGGGTGGGTTTGCAAAGGAGGATGAGTTCTGTGCCCCATCAACTGAGAGAGACGAAAACAGAGCCCAGAAGAACACCAACCTTTAGGGCAGGAGCAGATAACAGAAGACCCCAAAGGAAAGGAGAGCATGGTCACCAGGAAGCCTAGGAGGAGTCAGTTCCAGAAACAGTGTGGTCATGTTCAATGCTGCAAAGTCATAGAAGGTACAGATGGAATCAGCCCAATTCTCAGAGCTGTGATTCCCTTAACGCACCATTTTCTATAAATTATGCACATTTGTGCTAAAGCTCCATTAGTCTAAATTGCATTTTGAAAAATAATTCTGGAAGGATGAACACAAAGCTACTCACAGTGGTTATCTCTGGGGACCAGGATGAGTTGAGTGAAGGAAGGTCTCTCACCTTTTTATTTGATATGCTTCTGAATTATTTTAATTTTTTACAAGGAGCATTAGTGCATTTGAATTTTGGGGTTTTTTGAGGAAGATTAGCCCTGAGCTAACATCCACCACCAATCCTCCTCTTTTTTTGCTGAGGAAGACTAGCCCTGAGCTAACATCCATGTCCATCTTCCTTTACTTTATATATGGAACACCTGCCACAACATGGCTTGACAAGTGGTGCATAGGTCCGCATCCGGGATCCGAACCGGCAAACTCTAGGCCGCCAAAGCGGAACATGCAAACTTAACCAGTGCACCACCACGCGGGCCCCAGTGCATTTGAAATTTTAAATGACAAAAGTAAATTAAAATAGCTATACATTAACTAACACTAGCACAATGATATTGGAAGAAGGGACCAGTAGCTCCTGACAATGGAAGGAGGAGAAAAAATCAGCAGGGGGTTGTTGATGACAGATGGGGGATTCTGCAGAGTGAGGCCTGAGGATGAACTGAGAGTGTGGGAAAGGACACGTGGTAAGAGGTGACTCGATCCAGTAACTGCGTAGGTGGTGTAGTCTTCATCCTGGAAGAACGGTGGAAATATGGTCTGGTATTTCCACTTCATACTGGCGGAAATACAACTGCAGGGGCAACTCCCTGTTAGGAGTTTTTAGGAGGCTCCTCCAGCTGCCAATGGTCCTGTAAAGAGGCAGGAGATGCAAGACAAAGGAAGAGGGTAAAGATATTTGGATTCTCACCAGCCCATGAGGGCCAAGGCATGGGGGGCACTTCTTTTGGCAGCTTACATTGGGGCAGGCTTCCTCAAGAGTCAATGAGAAATAAGGAGGAAATTGTTCCCTGCACACCCACACCCACTCCCCAGGCAAGACATACGGGTCCAAGAAAGAACCCAGAGCAGAAAACAGAGGCAAATGGAGGTAACGACATCGGGATAACTTAGCCAAACTGTGTTCTAATTCACCTGACATCAGAGAGCTACAAAGTGCCCTTTTCATCACAGCCTAACGAGGATTGATCGTTATCTTTTGGTTTCTTTTTCAGTCTTTGCTAACGTGATTGGCAAAAAGGACTTTATTGTGGCACAGATGACATTCTACCTAAATTGCTTGCTTCCTCAGATCCTTGACAGTGAGATAGTAACTTTCATGTTTGCATTCCTGGCATGTCACTTGACCTAGAATTAATGAATAAAAGTGCCGTAGCATTGTCGTTTTATTTATGCAGACGGTTCTCGACTTAGGATAGTTTGACTTAAGATTTTTTGACTTTAGGATGGTTCAAAAGAGATACACATTCAGTAGAAACTGTGCTTTGAATTTTGAATTTTGATCTTTTCCCCGGCTAGCGATATGCGGTACGTTCTCGCGATGTTGGGCAGTGGCAGGAGCCGCAGCTCCTCGTCAGCCCTGCAATCACGAGGGTGAGGAACCGATATACTCACAACCATTCTGCACCCAGACAGCCATTCTGTTTGTCACTATCAGCACAGTGGTCCATAAACTACATGAGATATTCGACACTTTATCATAAAGTAGCCTTCGTGTTAGATGATTTTGCCGAACTGCAGGCTAATGCCAGTGTTCTGAGCGCGGTTAAGGCAGGTGAGCCTAAGCTAAGATGTTAGGTGCGTAAAATGCATTTTCGACTTATGGTATTTTTAACTTATAATGGGTTTATTGGGACATAACCCCATCATAAACCAAGGAAAATCTGTATTAAAATAATATAAAGAATTACACATTTTCCCCACAGGTTTAAGTACAGCGAAACTTTGTGAACACGTGGCCCACAATAATGCAAATTCAGGTATCACATAATTGGCAATTGGCTCCCATCATCATGAAAGGTTAACCCAGGTTATTTCATTAACATTGCAATACACAATCCCGCATTTTATACAACTGGATTGTTGGACTCACAGCATTGTGGAGAGGTTATAATGTAGTCAGACTTTCTAGTCTTAGATGCTTCCACTAGGGGTCGTCTCTAGACCTCTGAGAGGCATCCAATAGAATGAGCACAAAAGGGAGCGGATAGTGTCTTCTCCACGAGGGGTCAGCAACCTGTAGTCAGTGGGCCAAAGCTGCCTGCCGCTGGGTAAATAAGGTCCTATTGGAACACAGTCAAGCTCATTCATTTGCATTTTGTCTATGGTGGCCTTTGCACCACAATGGCAGAGTTGAGTAGTGATAGAGAGCTTATAGCCCACAAAGTTAAAGATATTTACTATCTGCTCCTTTATAGATAAATCTTGCTGACCCCTATTCTAGAACCTCCTCCAGAAATGGTCTATGGCACTGACTCATCTGAGAAGGAGCCACAGCAATGGATGTAGGGCAACACCACAACAACTCTGTGAGGTATGTACTATTACTGTCCCCATTTTAAAGATGAGGAAACTGAGGCCCAGAGAGGTTAAACAAATTTCCCAGGGTCCATTAGCCAATAAATGTTGGAGCTAAGATTTGAACCCGTGTAGTCTGGTTCTAGAATCTGCACGCTTAACCACCACCTACAGTGCCTCCTAAAAGTTTTCAGAAAGGGAAACCAAGACCAAAAAACAGCCACATACAAAGATTCATGTTCTTCAATAGCAACATAAGAAGCTAGCAGGAAAATGAAGCAATGCTTTCAAATTTGTGAGTGAAAAAATATTTTCAACTTAAAATTCTAGATTCTGATAGAATAAAGATGTTATCAATCATGGAAACTCTCAAATTATTTTTTGCCAATGTACGCTTTTTTCAGATTCTACTAGATACTGTGCTCTATCAAAAAGATGAGTTACAACTATAAAGAGAAAATCAGGGGTCCGGGACACAATGGAACCAGGAAAGAGGAAAGAGAATCCCTAGAATGAAAGGAAATCCACAGTGTGCAGCAGGCCTAGGGAGAGCCTGATCAGACTGAATCAAGAAGGTATGGAGCCCCTCAGGTGGGAGGTTGTATTAGTCAGATATGCTGTGTAACAGGTGACCACAAAAGTTAGCAGCTTCAAACAATAACCATCTCTCATCTCACACAGTTTCTAAGGGTCAAAAATCAGGGAGCTGCTTCTCGTTAAGGGTCTTTCGTGAGGTTGTAGTCAAGCCAAGCTGCAGTCATCTGAAGGCTTGGAAGGAGCTCAAGGATTCACTCATTCACACAGCTGCTGGCAAGAGCTCTTGTCACCCAGAGAAGTCCCTAAAACATTTTCCATGTCTAATGCTTTGTTTTCAAGTTTTATTTGCTTATAAGAACCAAGGCAAAACAATGCCAGATGGTCAAACCACAGAACCGGTCCAAACCAGAAAGGTCCAAGATGGCAATGGGGTGCCATGCGCAAAGGAAATGTGTGCCAAAGGTGCCATGTGCAAGAAGAGAAGATCTGCACGTCTCCCAACTGCCCTTGCCCTGAACATGGAGACCCTTCCCCTTTCACATCCCACAAGAACCCTGCTCACCTTCCCTTCGGGGAGAAGGTGTTACAGAGCACCAGCTCCACTTCCTCCATTCATTGATCAACGAATAATGTTTCTCCTCTGCTATTCTGAACCCGGTCTCGTTCTATTGGCATGGGCGGCTCCAGGCAAAAGGATCCACTTGCAGGTCACCAATGCCTTAGGGCTCAGTAACACCCTCAGTTACTTGCCGTGTGGACCTCTCCATATGGCTGCTTCCCACATGGCAGCTGGCTCCTGCCAGAGCCAATGATCAGACAGAGAGGAAGACAGACCAGGACAGAAGCCACAATGTCTATTATATTCTAATCTTAGGACTAACATACCCTCACGTCTACAGCATTCTATTGGTCACTAGTGGCCAATCCTGATACAGTGTGGGAGAGGGCTACACAAGGTGTGTGTACCAGGAGGCAGGGATAATTGGGGCCATCTTGAAGGCTGGCTACCACAGAGGTGTTCCAGTTACATAGCAGTGTAATGTCGGGGAGGAAAAATTTCTCCTTTACCCTTCTAAGTTCTTCTGGCTGGTCTAAGAATTAAATTGACATGAGATAGATTAACAGGAGAAAACATGTATACCATGTTTAATAATAATTAATAACATGTTTAATAACATGTATACCACCTGTATACTTGGGAGAGACCCAGGAAAACTGAGTAACTTGCCAAAATGGCTGAAGCCACCACCTTAAATACCATCTTCAGCCAAACACAAAAGAAGGTGTTGGGGGCGGGGAGTCAGTCATGGGAGGTTCCCAGGAAGCCCAGTAAACACGGGTGAGGTTGTTATGCAGATTTAAGCCTTTGCCTTCTGTGTTAAGAGTTTCTAGAGAGAAGGTCATCCTTGTCTTCTTGGCACAATGAGAGAGATACCCTCACAAATGGAGATTTCTCTTATACACATAAATGTCTCTTACAAAAAGGTAATTTCTACATGGTTTTAGAGCTTTTCCTATGTCTGCAGTTTTAAAAAAAAAATCAGCCTAAAATAATACTTATGCCTAAGAGAAAGCCATATTTGGGGGTAGTAGAGTCTGCTCCCTACAGTAACAAAATTCAGTGGTGAAAAACAACCACCTATTGGGGCTGGCCCCGTGGCCGAGTGGTTAAGTTCTTGCCCTCCACTGCAGGAGGCCCAGTGTTTCGTCAGTTCGAATCCTGGGTGCGGACATGGCACCACTCTCAAACCACGCTGAGGCAGCGTCCCACATGCCACAACTAGAAGGACCCACAACGAAGAATATACAACTATGTACCGAGGGGCTTTGGGAAGAAAAAGGAAAAAAATAAAATCTTTTAAAAAAAAGTTTAAAAAAAAAAAAACAACCACTTATTATGCTCATGGATATTTTTGGGTCAGGAATTCAGACAAGGCATAGACGAGATGGCTGTCTCTGCTACCCAAGGTCTAGAGCCTCAGCTGGAAGACTCAAAAGCTTGGGGTCCTCTGAAGGGCTGTTAATTTATAAGCCTAGTGGTTGGTGCTGGCTGTCAGCTGTCAGTCATAGTGAGCCTCAGTTTCCCATTCTGTGCTCTGTCCATGTGGGCTAGTTTGTGCTTTCTCACTGCAGCGACTGGCTTCTAAGGGTAAGAGCCCTAAGAAAGACAATCAGCCAGAAGACAGGCCATCTTTTATGTCCCAGCCTCAAAAAACACACAGTGTCACTTCCACCACAATCTATTTGTCAAAGCAGTCACAAAGTCCCACCCAGGTTCAAAGGAAGGGAAGTAGATTCTGCCTTTGATGAGGAGTGACAAGATTCTGGAAGAGCATGTGGCAGAGGAAATATTACTGTAACCAGTTTTGGAAAATACAGTTGACTGCAGGGGGTCTGGGGGTAGGGAGGGGTGGAGATGGGTGATAAATTACCTGCTGTGCTTGAATGTGACGATTTTACTGAGAAGCTACTGTTGGTACAGGCAGAACTGGTGATGAGCATGTTCAAAACTAATACAGTAAAATGAAGGAATTTTTCACTCCAGGGAAAGCAAAAACTTACACAAGAAGAAAAGGCAATCACAGTGATGAGGATCAAGGCTGCCCCAGGGAGAGAAGCCCAAAGCCTCCTGCCCTACATACCGATCTCTATCATCCTCCAGGAAGCATAGGACGTCCTGACCTGATTGGACGTGACTCGTATCCAAAGTTATAGGACCACCCGATAGCCAGACCCCACCTTCACGGATCTTCCCTTTGTCTTGTAAAGCAATAACTCACATACCTATGCCTTATAAGTTTAGCCCTAACCCTCAACCCGCTGCAGCTCTTCACTGCCCATCGGTCCTGTCCCCATGCTACTGCATGCTATTCTCTGAATAAAGGAGCACTACTGCCAGACCTTGAGAGCCCAAGAAATCTTCCTTTTGACTCCTTGGCTCACTGAGCCCGCATCAATAGTACACAATTTGGCTCAGCTTACATAATAATGTTTATATCATCAGAATAGTCTAAGCAGTAAATATTGATTTAACCAAACTTTGTAATGTGATTAGGTTAAGGATGGAAAGGAAGTAACGAGGAGTGCACGAAAGAGCTAAATCCCTCATATTAGGAAGTCAGTAAATAAGGTTGAGATATTGTGGTATAATAAGAAATATAATTTGGATTTTGTCCACAGTTCCTGGCACAGAGCTCCTAAAACCCTTGGAATTTCCTAAGTGCTCAGGTTTAAGGGGAGCGTCCTTTGTTCTTCATAATAAGCCCCTTTCAACCAGATCTGAGTTTATGCAAATAAAGTGACTCTTGGTGGGCCCCTAGATGGCTTCAGGATGGGGGCTGGTTGCCAGAAGAACCGAACATGTGATTAGATGGTTGGAACCTTCAGCTCTACCCTCTGACTCCTGGGGAGGGGAGAGGAGCTGGGGATTGAGTTAATCATCAATGGTCAGTGATTTAATCAATCATGCCTATGTAATGGAACCTCCATAAAAACACTAAACAACAGGGTTCGGAGACCTTCCAGGCTGGTGAACACAGAGGGGTGCTGGGAAAGCGCATGGAAGCTCCACGCCACCTCTGCCCCCATATCCTGCCCTATGCATCGCTTCCATTTGGCTCTTCCTAAGTTGTATCCTTAATAACAAACTGATAATAGTAAGTAACTGTTTTCCTGAGTTTTGTGAGTCATTCTAGCAAATTATTGAACCCAAGGAGGGGATTATGGAAACTCCTGATTCTATCAGAATTACAGGACTCGAGATTGGTGTCTGAGGTGAGGGCAATTTTGTGGAACTGAGCCGTTAATTTGCGGGATCTGAGGCTAACTCTCAATAAGTAGTGTCAGAATTGAACCGAACTATGGGACAGTCCGCTGGTGTCAGAGAATTGGTTGCCGTGGGGGAAACAAACCCACACGTGGTGTCAGAAGTGTTTTGTGGGTAGAAAAAGATCATAGTAGTAAAATTTGTACTTGAAAAGACAAGAAATGGCAGCACAGATATAGATTTATAAATGTGGAGGTAAAGCAGAGAAGAAATGGCTAAAGAAATTTAAAGAAAACATCCGTCTAGACTGGGATTGGGAGGGCGCAGGAAGGAGACCGCTGGTTTCTGAGCCAAACCTGATGCATAGCTGGGCTTTCGTATCCTGTCTCCTGTCTTGGTTACCACTCCGAGGCCTCTGCAGTCTGTGTCCTTCAGGAGACGGTCATTCTGAGCTTGGGGCCTCCCACCCGGCCCCTTCAGACCCCTTCAAGTCATGAGACACACCACCCAACTCAGCTCCTCTGAGGGGCAAATGCCCAAACTCAGACTCAGACTCCACCCGCCCGGAGCTGGCTTGCCCCCAACCACCAGACCAGGAGCTGCCTCTGCCCCCAGCCTTGGAAAGAAAGCAAGAGGGGGCCCTACAAGTGTTGCATTTGCCTTGTACCTACCGAAAGTGAAAGGGCCCACCTAGATGGTCCTTCCTGGTAAAAAGAAACTGTCTGCCCCAGCCCAACCTTGAGTCTCTGCCATAAACAGCAGGAACCATTTATCCTTATCTTTTTTATTTTATCAAAGAATCATGATGACTAGCATTTATTCAGTGCTATGAATAATCAGTGCCCTATGAGGTAGGTATTATTATTGTTGTTGTTTTAAAGAGAAGTGAGGCACAGAGAGATTCAACATTTCGGCATGGCACAGCACCAACCTTACAACCAAGGGCTCTGGTGCCAGAGTGTTGGGGTTGGAATCCTGTCCCAATCATTTTTACCAGCTACATATCTGTCCATGCCCCTTGGTTTCCTCATCTGTGAAATGGGGGTAATAACAGTTCCTATCCCATGGGGTTATTCTGAGACTTAAACGACCTACTCTTTCTAAAGTGCTCAGAACAATGCCTGGCACATACTAATGGTGATATAAGTGATTGATAAATAAAGTAAACAAACTTTCCCAGGGACGCTGAGCCAGTAAGTGGTGAAATCAAATTTGAGCCCTCACAGCCCAGGATCCAGAACTCTCTCTTAATCACTCACACTGTGAAACCCATGGTGATAGCAGAATTTTCTTGGGGTGTAATCCCCTCCCTGACCTCCGTTCCCACTGCTCAGAAGTAACCAGTACTAACAGTTTCTTGGGCGTTCTCCATAAAAGTATCTACATGTATGGCATGTAATTTTTTAAATGGCCACTTTTAGAGTTTCAAAAAAAATAATAACTCAGTGTCCAGCGCCTCCCAGACTCTGTTGCGTGTGTGAGGAGTCTCTCTGGAGAACTCAACACTGTTTCCACCTGCACTGAAGGATTTATGTTCTCAGCTGCGGGACAGAATCCCACAGACCCACCATCAACCTCTTCAATGTTACTATCTTTAACTAATGTCCAAGGCATGATGCTTAAAAAGTCAAAACTTAGGAGACTGCACAAAAATGACACATTGAAAATATGAATGCTTGTTTTACATTGCTGACGCATGTTGGTTAGGGATAGTGGGCCAAAAGCAGGTTCTGAAATTCATTTATTTATTTATTTTTGGTGAGGAAGATTCATCTTGAGCTAACATCTGTAGCCAATCTTCCCCTTTTGCTTGAGGAAGAGTGGCCCTGAGCTAACATCTGTGCCCATCTCCTTCTGTTTTGTATGTGGGACGCTGCCTCAACATGGCTTGATAAGCGGTGGGTAGGTCTGCACTGGGGATCCAAACCCATGAACCCCTAGCAACCCACGCAGAGCGCACGAACGTAACTACTACACCACCACGCTGGCCACTCTGAAGACATTTTTTAATGCATTGGATTTATATACTATGAATAAACAATTTCTAGGCAACTTCTTCAATATGCTGCTTGGAGGAGGATGGGAAGTAAGGTTCAAACTTTGGAAATCATAAGGAAACATATTTTTCTAGAATTGGCACAGTATCAGACAGAAATTACAAGTAACAGAGATCCAATTACCCTGGATGAAACAATTTAGGGTTTATTCTCTGTTGTAAAAGGCCAGAACTGATACGGCAGCTCCATAAAGTTATTTGGGATTCAGGCTCCTTCTCTGATTCTCAGCACATAACTCCAAACCTCAAGGTCAAGGTTGTTCACGCTCACATTATGACTGTGGAGTTCATGTCCTAAGCATGCAGAAGAGGAAAAGCAAGAGATAAGAGGGAGGTCCCTCCCAGCTGAGTCATTCCCCTTTCAAGAGCTTTAAAGACCTGCTTATAGCTCATTGGCCATCCTTAACTGCAAACGAAACTATGAAAGGTTGATTTGTAGCTGGACACTTTGCCACTCTAAGTAAAATCAGCTTTCTTTTATTAAAGAAAGGGGGAATGGTTAGGCTATAGGAGGCATTAGTAACCTCTGCAATGGGCACCCTCTCCAAGAAAAGGTATTATTTTGCTTAAGTAGGCACAAACCTCTTCATTTCCCCAAACTTTTGCTCCCCTAGAATCTCCCAGCTCTATCAATGGCGCCATTCTCCAACCAGATGCTCAAGCCAAAAACCTGTGAACCACCTCTGAGTCTTCCTTTACCTTATCCCCACATTCAAGCCGTGAGCGTGTTTTGTTGACTCAGCATCCAGAATATGCTCCATGCTCTCCCAAATCTAACCTCCACCGTCACCATCCTGGTCCAAGCCACCCAGTGCTGCCTAATCTTCCCGCTTCCACTCATTTTTTTTTTAATGGCAGGTCCCTATGATTCCCCAGACTTGCAGAGTCATAATCTCTAGAAAAGAGACCCAGGAAGTTGAAATTTTAACAAGCCCTTGGGTAATTCTTTTATTATTATGATTATTATTGTGGTAAAATACACATAAAATTTACCATTCTAAGGTTTACAATTCAATGGCATTATATGTATTCCCAATGTCGGGCAACCATCACCACTATCTAGTTCCAGAACTTTTTGACCACCCCAAGTGGAAGCCTCACACCCATCGAGCAGTCCAAACCCACGTCCCCTGCCCCCAGCCACAAAGCTGCTTTCTGTCTCTATGGATTTACCATTCTGGACTTTTCATATCAATGAATTAGACAATACGTGGCTTTTTCTGTCTGGCCCCTTTCACTCAGCGTAATGTTTTCAAGGCTCATCCGGGTGGTAGCATGTATCAGAGCTTCATTCCTTTTTATGGCTGAATACTATTCCATTGTGTGGCTACATCATATTTTGTTTATGGATCTGTTGGTGGACTCTTGGGTTGCTTCCACCTTTTGGCTATTGTGAATAACGCTACTATGAACATTCAAGTACAAGTTTTTGTTTGAACATCTGTTTTCAGTTCTTTTGAGTACACAGCCGGGAGTGGATTGCTGGGTCGCGTAGCAATTCTATGTTTAACGTACTGAGGAACTGCCAAACCCAATTTCCATTCTGCTCCCTCCACACAGCAACCAAAGTGACGTGTTTAAAATTTAAAACACATCATGTTTCAACCCCACTTAAAACTCTCCAATGGCGTCCCATTTCCCTTAGAATAAAATGTAAGCTCCTTATACCAGCCTACATAGTCTGGTCCCCGCCTCCTTCTCCAATTTCTCTCTTAACTCTCCTCGCTGACTGAACACTTTCTGTTCCCACCTCAGGACCTCTGCACTTGCTTTTCCCTCATGCTGAAACGCTCTTCCTCCTGACCTTTTCATGGCAGACTTTCTCTGAGTCTTCAGGGCCCACTTCAAACATCACCTCCTTACAGAGGCCTTCACTGACCACCTTTCTAAATAGACCCACTCCGCCCTTAATCGCTACTTATAAAATCATTTTGTTTTACTTTCTTTATAGCACTTGTCTTTATTTGACTTTACTTTTTATATACTTTTGTTGTTTTATTGTACCTGCCTCCCTCTTTGGAATATGAACTCTATGACAGTGGGGATGCCTGTCTTGCTAATCCCTGTAACATCTGCTTTTAGCTCAGTGCTTGGCACGTCAGAGTGTTAATGAATATTAATAATTAATTAAGTAATCATTCGCTTGAAACTGAATCTCAGAATATTGCTCAGAGTCAGGAGAGAGACTGGTAGGGGTTTCAATGAGAAGTTGATGATCTGAGCATTAAATTAAATAACTTTTGTGAATTACTTTTGGGCCAGGAAGTGACAAGCAGACCTCTTAAACATCAAATTAGTATACACTGAAGTAGAATTATGAGAATTCATATATAAAGTTGGAGGGAAATCAGGGAGAATGTTTAATTAAAAGATACACTTACATGATTAGAAACCAGTCATTTCTCAGCAGACAGAAA
Source organism: Equus asinus (assembly GCF_041296235.1). Classification (NCBI taxonomy): domain Eukaryota; kingdom Metazoa; phylum Chordata; class Mammalia; order Perissodactyla; family Equidae; genus Equus; species Equus asinus. Next base: position 29,610,714 of record NC_091803.1, read on the forward strand.
GGTTTAATGATGAAGAGCAAGCGCCATAGACTTCATCACTTAGCAGCTGCAAGACCTTGAGAATATTACTCCACATCTATAATGCAGGGCTAATAAAAATACCCAACTCAGAGCTTTAGTGTAAGAATTAAATCAGGTAATGCCTGTGGAGGGCTTAGTTCAGTAAGAGATAGCTGTTACTATTATGCCTTTATAGTTACAATTTAGCAAAAATATAATATTTCATATGGTATAGTTTAGAGTAACATAGCTATTAGAAAATTTTTGTAATCAATTAAAAAGAAATTTTAAAATTTATGTTGTGTCCATTGGATAGGTGGGCTCACCATTCAATTCCTTCGACAAAAGTCTGTGGAACACCTACTATGCCAGAGACAACTGTCAGGCTCAGAAATGTAGACACAGGCTCTGCTCTTAAGGAGGCCACACTCTTAGGTGAAAGCCATCAAAAAGAGATAATTCTGGGGCCTGCCTAATGGTGTAGTGGTTAAGTTTGGCATGCTCCGCTTCGGCAAACTGGGTTGGTAGCTTCGGATCCCGGGTGCAGACCTACACTACTCATCAAGCCATGCTGTGGTGGCAACCCACATACAAAATAGAGGAAGGTTGGTATGGATGTTAGCTCAGGGCCACTCTTCCTCAAGCAAAAAGGAGGAAGATTGGCAACTGATGTTAGCTCAGGGCCAATCTTCCTCACCAAAAAAAGAGAGAGAGAGAGAAAGAAAGAGATCATTCTAAAGCAATATGATAAATGCAGTGGTTGTGATAATTCCAAGAAGCTTCCAGTAGTTCCAAACACTGATAACCATCACAAGAAATCTTCCAGGAAGTTGAGTTTTTAAACACACTGTGGTAGACACTACTAGTTGTCTTCCAGATCCATTCTCCTCTTCTTCCTAAAAAATAGAACTTTTAGTATGCATTTGACCATTCAGAATAAAGATTACTTTTCCCAATCTCTCTTGCATCTAAGTAGACTAAGTTCTGACCAACAGATGTGAGGGGAAGTAATGTATGCAACTTCCAAGTAGTGTACTGAAGTGGAAGGGGCATGCCCTCCGCCTTCACTTGTCCTCTCTTCCCATTGGCTAGATTGCAGACTCGGTGGTGTGCCATCTTGGATGACAAAGAGGAGAGCAGCTTCCTAAAAATGGCAGAACAACAATATGGAAGGAGTCTGGTCTCCTAACAGACATCCAAACAGAGCAGACCTGTCATGTCAATTTTGACTTTTCCATGAGAGAGAAATAAACGTCTGTTTTGCTTGAGCCATTAGTTTTTCGGATCTCTGTCACCTGCAGACAAATCAATTTCCAAAATAATATACAGAATTGCCGACCCTACCTCTGCAACTTATATTGTAGTAGATCTATGGTGAAGCCCAAGTACCTGTATTTTTTTAAGTTTCCCAGGTAATTCACTTTAATGTTCAGACAGTTTGGAGAACTATTGAGTTGCAAGTGATCAACAAAGCACTAACTACCAGGAAAGGTCTTGAATAATAAGTAGGAAAGTAGGAAAATAATAAGTAGGCAAAGACTGGGGAGAAAGACAGTCCAAGCTAAGAAGAAAGCCAGAGTCGGTGAGAACCCACAAGGTGCCAGAGAGGAAGCAGCTCAAACATTTAGGATTCCTTCCTAGAACATGGAACAATAGGCATGGAGGGGTAAAAGAAGAAGCTGGAAAGATCGCAGAGGTAATCTACATTATAGAGGGCCTGGGAAGCTACCAAAGTACTTAGACTTTATAAATTGGGGGGAACTCTTTACATGTTTCAAGGAGAGGAGTGACCCAATTAGACTTTTGTTTTTGTTTTAAGATGTTTAACATCTTAGAACACTTGTCTTTAGACGCTTATATACATTTTTACAAATGGGGTCATGCTGTACAGATTGCTGTCTTTTAATGACAGTATTTATATACAACATCATTTTAAATGGATAAATACCATCTCATTTTATGAATATATCATATTTTTTTTAACCAATCCCATTGTGATGGCTTTATTCTGCTTCAATTTAGCTAAGTTTAAACTACACTTCTAAGAATTCCCATCCCTTTGGTCTGAATTCTGGTTGGCCATGAGCAAAGATTTGGCGGGCGGAAGTGAAGGAGCAGCCATTTTTATGCTCTGAGGGTCCGTGGACGGCACTGTTGCCACTCACACACTTTGCGGCTGATCTGCAGGTTCACCTCGTTGGCATGGGACATCAGCCAGGCCTGGGGTTCCTCCAGTGACTCTGGGTCTCCTTTGACTCCTCCAAATCCTGGGCCAGGTGCACGTGATGGGTGCCACCTTCCTCTGCCAGTTGCCCACGTCATCAAGGTTGGAGGCAATAACAGACACAGGTTCCAGCTTGTCCTTCTAGGTTTCATGTTGTCCTCACCGGCTGCTATTCATCTCTCACTTTACGTGTATTTCTTCTTCCCAACTGCTGATTCTGCTGAGTTCCGGCTCAACACCAGATTCAGAAGAGCCACCACCTTTCCCACACTGATTACCTGCTCCCACGATTGTCAGGTTTAATCCCTGGAGTAGGCCCCTTATTCCGTTTCACGCTTAGTGGTTCTGCTTCTCTGATCAAACTCTCACTGAACTCTGACTCACTGTTTGTTGGGTTCTCTGGGAAGCAGACTGAGATGGAGCTGGGAGTGCAGAGGTTGGGAGTAACACCTAGGAAGATAAAATGGTGAGGAAGCAGGATTGGCCAGAGAGAACCTCAGAGCGCCTTGCAGATCTGGGAAGGGTTCAGGCAACCCAATGGGGAGTTCTGAAGCAAGATTTCCCACTGAAAGAGCCCCACAAATTTGCAGGATTCGTCAGCCCTAGCACCTCGCTCAGTCCTCGGCTGGGGCTGCCTGAGAAGAGCATGGTCTCAGCTTGAGAGCTGAGGAGATCCTGAAGGGGGAAGAGCTGGGATCGGACAGCTCAGCACTCCTTGCAGTGAAGGGCGAGTTCACTCAATGGGAGATCCGAGCGGCGCACCCACACTGTTCCACAGTTGATGGACCCATTTTTCACTGTTAGAATAATACTTAGGTGAATAATTTAGTAGGTTGACCTTTTTGCACATCCATAATTATTTACTTAAGATAAATTCCTAGAAGTGAGAGTTCCGGGCCAAAGACTATGGCCACTTTTAAGGCTTTTGGTACGTAAAACCAGAATCCTTAAAAGAATCATGGTCTTCAGAAGAATCACGGTTTCAATTAGAATTTAATCAACATTGAGGCTGAACACTTTTATATGCTTTTGGACATTTATATTTCTTTTTAAAAACGTCTCATTCATATTCTTGCCTATACGATGTTCATCTTTTTTAAAGGATTTGAAACAGCTATTTATGTGTAAAAGCTTTTAACCTCCTGTCTGATATACATAATGCAAATAATTCTCCAGCTTGTTCTTAGCCTTTAAAATGTTTAATGTTGCTTTTGATGTACAGAAATTTTTAATTTTTATGTAGTTAACACTATTTTTTAAACTGTTGTCATGTTGTACATTACATCTTCAGTCCTTATTTATCTTATAAATGGAAGCTTGTGCCTTTTGACCACCTTTATCCAATTCCTCCTCTGCCACTCCCCGCCCCTCACCACTGGTAAACACAAATCTGATCTCTTTTTCTATGAGTTTGACTGGGTTTTTTTTTTAGATCCCATTTCTAAGTGAGATCATACAGTATTTGTCTTTCTCTGTCTGACATTTCACTTAGCATAATGGCCTCAAGGTCCATCCGTGGCAGGATTTCCTTCTTTTTATGGTTGAATAGTATTCCATTGTACATTCCATTTTCTTTATCTATTCATCTGTCGTTAGACAATTAGGTTGTTTCCACGTCTTGGCTCTTGTGAGTAACGCTACGATGAACATGCCGTGCAGATATCTCTTCGACATAGTGGTTTTGTTTCCTCCAGATAAATACCGAGGAGTGGGGTTGCTGAATCGTATGGTAGTTCTATTTTTAATGTTTTGAAAAACTCCATACTGTTTTCTATAGTGTCTGTACCAATTTACAATTCCACCAACAGTGCACAAGGATTCTCTTTTATCTATATCCTGGACCAGCATCTGTTATTTCTTGTCTTTTTGATGACAGCCATTCTAATGGGTGTGAGGTGATGTTTCATTGTAGTTTTGATTTGCATCTCCCTGATGGTTAGTGATATTGAGCACCTTTTCATGCACCTGTTGGCCATTTGTACATCTTCTTTGGAGAAATGTCTATTCAGGTCCTTTGCCCATTTTTTAATTGGATTATTTGTTTTTTTCCTCTTGAGTTGTATGAGTTCCTCATATACTATTTTGGATATTAACCCCTTATCAGATATATGGCGTGCAAACATTCTCTCCCATCCTCTAAGCTGCCTTTTCATTTCGTTGATCGCTTCTTTTGCTGTGCAGCTTTTTGGTTTGATGTGGTCTCACTTATTTATTTTTGATTTTGTTGCTTTTTCTTTAGGTGTCATTTCTAAAAAAATCATTGCCAAGACCCAGATCAAGGAGCTTTTTTCCTATGTTTTCTTCTGGAGTTTTACGGCTTCAGGTCTTACTTTTAAATCTTAATCCATTTTGAGTTTATTTTTGTCTACAGTATAAGAAAGTGGTCCGGTTTCATTCTTTTGCATGTATCTGTCCAGTTTTCCTGGCACCATTTATTGAAGGGACTCTCTTTTCCTCACTGTATATTCTTGCCCCCTTTGTCATATATTAATTGACCGTACAGGCATGGATTTATTTCTAGGCTCTCCATTCGGTTCCACTGAGGTATGTACCTCTTTTTATGCTAAGACCATACTGTTTTGATTACTACAGCTTTATAATATGGCTTGAAATTGGAAAGTGTGATGCCTCCTGCTCTGTTCTTTCTCAGAATTGCTTTGGCTATGAGATCTTTTGTGGTTCCATGTAAACTTTAGGATTGTTTTTTCTACTTCTGTAAAAAATGCCATTGGAATCTTGATAAGGATTGCATTGAATCTATAGATGGCTTTGGGTTAGTTAACACTATTAATATTTTTCCAGATGATTATGCTTAGAAAAGCCTCGGGCACCTCAAGATTACATTAATATTCACTTATGCCCATTTTGTAACCATTTGTTATTTCATTTTATGATGTGATTTCTGGTCTAATATACAATAGCAGATCATACTGTATTAAGTATGTGTATATATATACATATTTCTGTACTTTCTTTTTTTGTCCCATTGATCTTTCTATAGCAGTATCCCAGATGTCTTAATTATTTTCACTTCATGATAAATATTAACTATTTAACATATATGTTAAGCATATAACATATGTTAACTATTTAACATAATGATATTTTAATATTTTTGGTTTCATGATAAATGTTAACTGGTTGGGTAAAGCCCATCTTACTACTCATTTTTTTAAATGTCTATTTCCCTTCCCTGTAAGAAGATTATACATCACCACCTGTAGCCACGTGTGGCAAGTAAACTATAGCCCATAAGTTCTTTAATACTCATCCCCCCAAGAGAGGGAGTCTATATTCCCTCCTCTTGTAGGCTCCATGCCTGTTTTGTCCCAACACATCATGGCAGAAGTGACGTTCTGCCAGTTTCCACACCCAGACTTTTCCAGTTCCTGTCTCTGGGAGCCCTGAGCTGCCATGGAGGAAGTCCACAATCTTTACTGGTATTCCTACCAGGCACTTGTGAGTGAAGTCAAGGTGGACCCTCCAGAGCAGTCCATCGGCCAGCTGAATAGCACAGAGTGACCTCAGTCAATGCCACATGCACCAGCAGACTTGCCCAGCTGGGCCCTGCCTGAATCCCTGTCATCAGGTGTGATAAAACGGTGGTTGTTTTAAGCCACTAAGTTTTAGGGTGATTTGCTACACCGAAACAGAACATCATGTGATAGGCAGGGACTCCCTGTGGGAGGAGCAGACATTCCTCTCCCATTGACCGGCCCCATCGTGTGTGCCTTGCTTTGGCCAATGGTATCCAAGTAGAAGAGGCATATGCCAGGTCCGAGCAGAAACTTAGCTATCATTTCGGGGAGCTCTTTTGCTTTCCCTCTACCGTGAGAATGGCATGTCCCTGACGGGGCCTGCTCCTTCAGCCTGGGTCCTGCAGCATGAAGACACGTAGAGAAGAGCTGAAGCTGACCCACAGCCAGCAGCATATAGTATAAGCAAGAAATAAACTCTTGCTAGTGTAAGCCATTGCAATTGAGGGGTTGTCCAGGACCACCGTCACACTTACAACAACACACCACACAGCTACTCTTCCTCTCCCCTTTCCTCAATACTGATAAAGTCCACTTCCCATGATAAAGTCTGAAAATGTCAGATATTCATTTTTCCAGGCTCCCTTACAGCTAGAGGTGTTCTTGTTCTGACCAATGACAAGTAAAAAGTAGTCTGCGAAGGGGGTATACTTCTGGGAAAGATTATCCTTAATGATCAAAAGAGGGGACCCGTTCTAGATACTTTTCCAATGAGGATGTGATGGCTAGAGCTACAGCAGCCATCTTATTACCATGAGTCAACAAACCTGATAATTAAAAGCAAACATACTGAGGAATGGAAGGTTAAAAAGATCTTGGACTCTTAATAAAATCATTGAGCCACTCAGCAACTCTAGGACTGCCTACCACCAAAAACATCTTATAATGTGAGATAACTGTCTTAATTTTTTAAGTCACTATTAGTTGGTAATCCTGTTATTTGTAGGCAAAAACAAACGAACTAGTATAGAGTTATCTGTTGATTTTGCATGCCTAGCATGAAGCCCTCGTCTTCTGGTAACAGCATTCTGACTTTCCTTCAGGGTATCGGCATACTACACACATACAAACACACCCGTACACACACACACACACGTACATTCACACACCCACTGATTTGGTTCAGGTGAGATTGACTGTAATCTCCAGTTCCTGGGGCAAGCACGTGACCAGGTGTGGCCAGAGAGAGCAGTACATCCACCTGGCTACAATGAGTAGGCTGAGGTCTACTTCTGGGACTTTTGGCAGAATTGTTGGGAAAGAGAGGCTCTCTGTTCATTGCAATAGCTGCTTAAGAATGAGACCAACACAGAGGAGAACCAGAGCTGAGAAACAAAGGCTAATTTCTGATAACATCATTGATCCTTTGGGACTCTCACTTGCCTGGTCTACCTTTGGACTTTTCCTCCAGTTATATGAACCAATAAATTCTTGCTCTTCCATAAGCCAGGTAACAACAGAAAGAATCCTGACTGATACAGACCAGAGTCCTGGTTTACAGGTGGGGCCAAGGGTCCTCAGCTGAAGTAACGCAGGGTTAGGGGCGGGGTGAGGGGAACGAGGCAGAGGAAGGACAAAATACAACAACACTACGAGGTAGCTACTATTATCTGTCTCTTTCATAGATAACAGAAGCTGAGGCATTGAAGAGTAAAGTTACTTACCCAAGGTTGCACAGCGAGTAATTAAAAGGGTCCAGATTCTATCTCAAGCCTAACAGAACTCCAAAGTTATTTTTACTAACCACACTGGTTCTCAGGGTAGGTCTATACCAGGACTCAAGTCTGTATATCGCCTCTTAAACATCAAAGAGTTTTATTGGTGTTGGCTGGGTGGGGCTGAGGACAACAATTCTATTTGAGATTCAAGTTTGGAATTCTTAACTGTTTTCCTGATCACTTGGGAAGAGGCAACGGCAGCCATAATCAGGTTTATTCAACATCACTACTTAGGTCCGTCAACTCGCTTCTCTTCCCAGGGCTCCCTACACATGCCTCAGGTCCAGTCACCTTGGAAGGAAAGGGGCTTCCTCTGGAATTCTCATCTCATGTTCAGGATATGTAGATGGCTTCTTCCAGGAAATTCCAGGTCTGCTAAAGCCCCTCCCAGCAGCCAGGTGGAACAAGCTGGGACAGTGCCCATTCCCAGTGCCCATTCCACACGTTTCTGGGAAGCCCCTCTCCAGTGAGGATCCCAAGCACCATGCCTAGAGTTGCCCCCAGCCCCTCCTGTGAGGACTCTGCCTCTTAGCCCAGCAGGTGGACAAGTTCACAGGTCTGTCTCCAAGCTCACAAGTCCTACTGGGTGTGGAGACAAACGTCAGCTGAGGGCTGTTGCTTTTAACATTTCCAGCTCCGTAGTAAAGCATCGGTCATAAGACCCTGCTATTTATCCCTGGACCTGATCCGGTAAGTGGACTCCATTTCGATGGCCAACCTCTACCAAACCCAATCTGACCAGCAGCTGGCCTAAGGATCATGATGTCCAGCCTCCTGATGCCTGCCTCCAAATGGTCTATCGAGGAGGCAGGCTCCTCCAAGGACCACTTCCTCACAGTTCCCTCCAGCCAGTGGTTCCCAAAGCGTAGGAAACACACCAGTCATGTACACAAGATGATTGTCAGTGGTACCCCACAGCTTTAAATAACACTGACTCACACAGTGAAAAGACTGCTCCCTTCTCAATTCTTTATCCATCCTTCAGATCACCACAGAGAAGCTCTGTTTGGGGCAGGCTTGTTTTTTATAATTCTTCAACACTTGCTAATTTCCCTTTTGACATTTTTTTGGGGGTTCTTTGCATGTTTTTGTGTAGTTATTTTATTTACAGCAATTGGTGCTCGTTTCAAATTTATAGGCGTGGTATTGTTTCCTTTCTAAGCTCAAATATGTAAATTTTAAATGAGTCTGTTTATAGACAAATAATAAGTTAATAACGGCACCAATTGTAGGGACTGTATGGCAATGAAATTGAGGGCGGGAAACAAATCATTGAAACTTGCCAACTGCTGCTCACAGCACAGGGGTTCCCCACGGGTGCCATCAGCCCCCTTGGAACATACCCACAGGCAACTCTGTCAGGGTTAGCATCAAGAGGGTGGGGTTCAAACAGCTTATGCCACAGCAGCCAGATGCTCCTCCCTCCTGCACAACAAGGCTCTCCAACCTCCTGAACTTGGGCAGGATCAGGGGCTTGCACGCTGAGAAAAGGTGGGGCAGTCTGCTCCCCATCCACCAGAACGGTGAGCGGTCCTGGGGATCCGCTTAGCCCTCCAGGAGCACACGTCACTGGCACAGAGCAGAGCAGGTGTGGGCAGGAACGGATGGGAGCTCTTCCTGAGAGCCCAGGGGCCAGGGCTGTGCCCAGCGCTTTGTGGATGTTGGAGAACCTTACAGACAGCTGTCACTAGGAGCCTGGCCGGAAGCTTTAGGTCACTGTCTCTAAAACTTTGGTCCTTAGACCTCCAACATCAGAATCACATATTAAAAATACAGATTTCTCTGGAGACTTAGGAGCTCTCAAATGGGGCTGAAGGGTCTGTACTTTTTTTTTTTTTCTTTCTCTCCCCAAAGCCCCAGTGCATGGTTGTATATCTTAGTTGTAAGTCCTTCTGCTTCTTCTGCTTGAGCTCCTGCCACAGCACGGCAACTGACAGACGGGTGGTGTGTTTCCATGACCAGGAAACAAACCTGGGCGACCAAAGTGGCGAGAGTGCTGAATTCAACCACTAGGCCATCAGGGCTGGCTCTGAACTTTTTAATCAGGTGATATTTACCATCAGGAAAATTTGGGAAACACCATAATGGAAAAAAGACGAGCTATAAAGAAAGATCCCTCTCTCCATTCCTCCCTCTCTCTCCCTCTCTCCCCTCCATTTCTCTCTATTTACAAATCTTCCCCCACAATGCCTGGAAAAAACAGCCAGTAGCCACTCTGAGTTTCATCCAGACCCCCATCTTTAATTGGGAACAAAGACAAAACAAACATCCCTCATTTGGAAAGTATTCGCGTGGTAATCCTGACAAAAATCCCAAAATTCCTGAAGGAATCAATTACCCCTCACCCGCTCCCCTCAACTAGGAGACTCATCTGTCAGAATCATACTACAGTCAAAACCCAAAAGTGGCAATGGGGTTAATATGCCACCCCAGACAATTCGGTTCCAGAGTCTCAAAGATGCATAATCTTTACAGGACCTTGAACTCCCTGAACTCAGAAAATGCCAAGAGTTGGAGAATCTCAGCTTTCTTTTGTGTTGATTTCACTCTCAGGAAAGCTGAGACGGAGAATAACTGAGCCCTGATGGCATCTTTGGAGCCCTCGGATCTAGCTGTGCCTGAGACGCTTCCAGACTTTTCCAGTCTTCTGAACATACCTCCAGACTTTTTAATTACACGAGCCCATAAAATCCCTTTTTAACTGAAGTCCCTTTGATTTGGGTTTTTAGTGACTTGCAACCAAAAGATTTCTGCCTGATTCACAGATCTGAGATCAAATGAGTTAGACTTTAGTATATATCCTTCCAGCTTTCTCTCCTTGGCCTTAAATAGAGTTCAGTACAGAAGTAAGAATACAATTTATTGGGGCCGTGCCTCCATGGGGCTAAAGATGACTCCCAAGCAAGGCCGGTCTGTGTAAGCCAGCCAAAGGCACAAACGGGGTCACTTCAGGATCCGGATGCTCATTTTCTGCTCGATGTCCATCTTCTCTAAGGACTGAGGGGACATGGGTGGTAGTCAAGAGGCTTGAATTCCACTCCTCTATGCTTCCAACCTCCTCTCCCATCCCCAAGGCCCCATTATTCCTTGGGAACCCCTCTCTTTCTGCCCTCCTCCTTCCAACTTCATTTCCCATGTCCATTTGTCCTAGGGACTCCTGCTCACAACTCCCCAGGCCCCAAGGACATTCTGACCTTGGCAAACTCCAGGAAGGACACAGCCCCATCGCCATCTTCATCGGCCTCCTGCACCGTGCGTTCGGCGATGCTCTCCAACTGCTCTTCCGTCACCTGCACCCCGACCATCAGCCGGAGTACCTGGGAGGTGGGGGAGAGACCGCCATAAAGAGGAGGCACAGAGGCTACTAGTAGCATCACCCAAACTTTGCCAACTTTACCCCAAAAGTCATTGCCAATTTCATAATCCATTCCTCATGCATTTTCACCCCATTCCAATCACTTCTCACCATATCCCCCAGTAATTTCCCCCACTACTTCTTCATCCAAACCCTCATCTGTCCCTTACCATCCCACACTCACCTCAACAATATACCCAAATTCATTGCCCAACCCCAAACCTTAGAACCCAGCCTCCAAGCGTCCTCCACCCCATTCCTCACCTCCTCCTCCAACTATTTCTGATTCTATCCTCCACTTCATCACATCTATTCCAGAGTTTCTCCATCTCAGCACTATTAACATTTGGGGCGAGAAAGCTCCTTGTTGTGGAGGGAATGGGGGCTATCTTGTGCATTGTAAGATATTTAGCAGCACTCTTAACCCCTGCCCACTAGATGCCATGTAGTGCCCCCCGCCCCAGTTGTGACAACCAAAAATGTCTCTAGATATTGCCAATGTCATTCCAGGGACAAAATCACCCCTAGCTGAGAACCAACCTCCTAGCCAACTGTTCCTCACCCCATTTCCCAGCTAACCCACACTCCAACCCCACCCATTCCCATTTCCCACCCAATACCCCAATTATTTGCATCCCCCATCCACCAATCATCCACCCCATCCCCCACAACCACTCCATTCAACCACCCCACCCTACACACATCACATCTCTTGCCCTTGTGTTCTTCTAACCTGTAGCATCTCATGCCTGGAGATCTTTCCATCCCGATCCAGGTCGTAGAGCTGAAACGCAACTGGGAAGAGAGTGGAAGGTGAAAAGGAAGGTGAGTCTTCCCTAGTTTTCTTCTAGCAGAAGGTCACCCTGGAGGAGTGTGGGAGGTCATCTATAGGCTCACAAAAGGAATGGGAGGTGCCCGGGGCCTCTCACTGGTTTGGGAAATCCCGGGTCTCACTTGGGGGCGAGGGGGGTGGGGTCCCTATAAACTCACAGCGAAGTTTGTTCATTCTGCTGTTGAGGGGTTCAGGTTCCCTGGGGTCCCGGAGTCCTGCGTCCTCATCGTCTGCAGGTCGAAAATGAGCCAGGACCCTGACAAAGTCTGGGAAATCCACTTGCAGACTCCTGGCGGGGGTGGAATGGAGCAGAGGCAGTGGTCACTTTGGCCCTCCCCCTGCCTCCGTCCCTAACCTCCTCCCTACTGCCCCCCCACAAGCTTTTCCACCAACCCCAGCGAGACCTCACCCATCAGGGAAGAAGCTGTCTATAATGCGGTCTCCCAGGGGGTTCACGGCCAGCGCCCCAATCTGCTGCAGATCCATGCGGCTGGAAGGTCAAAGTAGGCACGGCAAAGACCAAGATGGTGAGTCAAAAAGGAGAATGGGGTCAGAGAGACAGAGGTGGGAGGTCACAGGGTCAGCTCCCCCTCACCTCAGGTAGCCCTTCTTGTTCGTGTCCAGGGCCCGAAACCGGTGGTAGAGGCGGAGCAGACTGGCCTGCGAGACTGCGGGACGGAAGGCAGAGGGGTGACCTGCCCAGGAGGCTCGGACGCGCTCCAGAAACCCTCCCCGGCGGCCCGGGAGGTAGGCTTGGGTTCCACCAGGGACCCAGGGGCAAAGCTGGCGGGGTTGGAGGGGGCGTGACAAGTCCTGGGAGTCTCGTCGCGTCCCGGCGGTCCCCTCCGGGAGGCCAAGGGACCAAAGCCGACCTCTCCATCAGCCGTCCGCCTCTGCTGTCAGCCTCGATCTGGGCTCGAGGACACGGGTGCTGGATTAACCTGGCCCCCAGGCCCGGGAAGGGACCCGCCTCAAACCTGGACGCCGGGACCCTCGGTTAACGCGCCCCCAGCCCTGCGATTCCAGACCCTCGGATCTTGTGGTTCGCTCATCCCTCCCGCCAACCCCGTACTCCGGGGCGCCCAGCTGGGGTCCCCGACTTAAGCCCCTCGGGCCCTGCCCCGGGACGCGGGCTCGACCCCGGGCGCCCTCCGCAGCCGCACTCACAGCCCGTCTCCCGCCGGAGGCTGTCCTCGTCGGGAATGAGCGCCGCGTGCGAGCTGCGCGAGCCCATGGCGGCGCTGCAGCCCGAGCGCCAGCGCAGCGCCAGCGGCCGCCGACCGCGCGCCCCGCCCCGCGCCGCCCCTCTGCTCCCGCCCCGGCCGAAGGCCACAGGCCTGGCGCGAAGCCAGGCTCGGGAACCCCGGCGTTCCTCGCCTCCCCCCGCCGCCCGGCGAATGGCAAACAATGCCCGGGGAGCGGGGGCAGAGGGGCGGCGCGAACAACGGGTCGTTTCACGCCGAGATCCCGAGGTCGGCGCGGGAGAGCCCGGGCCCCGCCTCCCCGCCCCGGGGCTCGCCCCGGTTCCCACGGAGTAAGGCTCCGAGGTCCCCAGCTTCTTCGTCCGGAGACAGAATCCAAGTCCGTCTGGGCAGGGGGTGGCGGATGGGGAGCGGAGCGGGACGCATGCGTTCCGATCCCGGTGGCGCCCGCCTGGGGCCCCCTCCCCAGGCAGGAGGGTCGGGAGGGAGAGGCCTGGCAGGGCTAAGGAGAGGTGAAGTGGGGAGGGTCGTGAGGCTAGAGGAAGGGCTGGGTAAGTGGAAAGAGCACTGGATCTGGAGAACGTGGGTTGGAATCCCGTTATGCGGCCGACTCTGGGCATATCAGTCTATCTTGGTTTCATCTCTTTTTGTTTGGTCCACATAGCGTTATTGTTGTTGTTTAATTGAGACAATGCTTAAAAATCAGGAGATTTAACCAAAAATCCAGATTCCTGGCTTCTCCTGAGAAATCAGAAGTTCTGACACCACTAGGCCCGCCTTCCTCCCTGGCACCACTCAGCTGCAGCTAGGGAACGGCTGCCGTGTTTAAATGAGGCATGGTGGGCTGTCCACTTGCCTCAGTCCCCACCCAGCCCAACTTACTCCCTTATGAACCCCGTGGGCCTTTGGTGGAAGAGCCGGGCTAGGAATGACTTAGACCTCTGACTAGTCAAGGACAGTGGGAACCCACAGCCTGAGCGAGGGTCACAAATGTCACTGCGACCAGGCTTAACATAAAAATGATGACAACAACCAAGTCTCATTTTGTTGAGCACTTTCCCTGTGCCAGGCACTTTGCTAAGTACTTTATGTGCGGCAGCTCAAACCCTCCTCACAGCACAGCGGCTAGACTGCCTTCTTCCTGCGTATCTGCGGTGGAGGCTGCCCAGGGTGCAGGCTGCCAGCTACTGCAAAGCCTGCATCCTCAGTGGGGGCCACATTGCCCCCAAGGGGGCCAAAAATTTTATTTCTTATGTATAAAGCACAGATATACATACAGCACATAAATAGATATATAATACATCTGCGGCATTAAAATTTCATGGAGAGTGATGGTTAGGGGAAAAAAAGTCTAGAAACTCTCCTTAGGTGGGGGGTGATAATGAAAAGAAGGTTGAGAAATGCAGTTGCAAAGGATCAAGTACAACAGGTGTCTAGTTCTGAATCCATCCTCCCCTCTCCTCTCCCATCATAATCACACATATCCACAAATTTCCCAGGGGAAAAAAAAATACAAGCCGTTCATGACAAGGGTTCAAGTTCACACCCGGCCTGGAGAGAGAGAAGCCGGAGACACAGTCAATCCTCCAGCCCCAAGAAGAGGCTTGTATCAGATAAGCCTTGAAAATATTGATCTAAGGAGTGCTTGCTTCTCTTTCAGATACCCCAAGGATTAAAGAACTGGCACAAGGAATGCTTGATTCCCTTTCAGATGCCCCCAAGGACTACAGCAGGGGGAAACCACACTGCTCCCTAATGAAGCCCAGCAACCACTCCAGCCCATAGCTGTGAGTCAGGCTGTGAGCATAGTTCAGGTTAGGTTCTGAACCCAGGAGGGGATAAGAGTCCTGGGACGCTGCAGGCTTCACCTCAGGCCAGCTTGGGATGCTGGTCTTGTAAAAAGCGTCTCTAGCCTTAATCTCTGAGTCAGCGCTACAAGAAGGTAAATTAGGCCAGAGAGTAATTAACCACTCCCATCCGCACACCATCACAAGCCAACAGGAAAACACTTTGCTGGAACCCATTCCTGCGTCGTGCACACAAGTGGTTTAAATCAACTTTACAATATGGTGGCCACACCCTTTCAGGGCGTTTAAAGGGGCGACGTTTGGAGAGATTTCATCTGCAGAATCTGTTGGACTGGATTCAGGCTGAACATTTGTTTTTTGCTTTTAAGCGACATAAAAGTTACTAGCTATTCTTGATGAAGCAACACTGAGGTTCAGCTGGGAAAATGCAGATGCAAGAGTAGTCAGGAGAATTTAGAACTCTTACAACTCAATAACAAAAAGACAACCCAGTTTTTAAATGAGCAAAAAACTCAAATAGGCATTTCTCCAAAGAAGACGTACAAATGGCCATTAAGCACATTAAAAGATGCTCACCATCATTAGTCATCAAGGAAATACAAAGAAAACCACAATGAGATATCGTTTCACACCCACTACACAGCCTAGAATTTAAAAAACAAAACCAAAAAATCACAAGTCTTGGCCAGAATGTTTAGAAATTAGAACCTTTATACATTGCTGGTAGAAATGTAAAATGGTGCAGCTGCTATGGAAAACAGTTTGGAGATTTCTCAGTAAGTTAAAGAAAATTACCATATGAGCAATTCCACTCCTAGTTATATACCCAAAAGAATTGAGAAAAGATGTTCAAACAAAAACTTGTACGTGAGTGTTCATAGCAGCATTATTTACAATAGCTACCAGGTGGAATCAACCCAAATGTCCACTGGTGAATGGATAAACAAAATGTGATACATCCATACAATGGAATATTATTCAGCCATAAAAAGGAATAAAGTACTGATACGTGCCACAACGTGGATGAACTTTGAGAACACTATGCTAAGTAAAATAAACCAACCACAAAAGACCACATATTATATGATTCCATTTACTATGAATTGTCAAGAATAGGCAAATCTGTAGAGATAAAAAGTAGATTAGTGGTTGCTTAGGGTTGAGGGAGCCAGTGGGAAAGAGAGTTATAGCTAAAGGTATGAGGTTATTTTGGAGGTTCTGAAAATGTTCTGAAGTTGACTGTGGTGATAGTTGCAGATATCTGTGAATACACTAAATCTATTGGATTGTACACTTTAAAAGGTGAATTGTATGCTATGTGAATATGTCTCTATAAAGCTGTGAAAAACCAAAAATCAAGAACAGCCAGGAAAGCTCTGGAAAGTAAAAATAATGAAGGTGAACTATAACAGATTTTTAAATATATTATAAAGGTACAATGAGCTATCTGGTAATAGTGCAGGAATAGACAGACGAGAAACAGAGAAGAGAGTGAGAAATAGACCCAAATATTCATGGAAATTTGGCATGTGACAACAGTGACATATCAAATCAGTAGGGGAAATGTGGATTATTCAACACACATCGTTTGGGACATCTGTCTTTTAGGGGGAAAAATAAAGCTGTACCTCTGCCTTCTTATACCAAAATTAATTCCAGATAGAATAAAGGTTTAAATATAAAATGAAGCCATACAATACTAGAGGAAATCTTAGATTTTGTTATAGTCTTGAACTGGAGAAGGCCTTTCTAAACATGAAACAAAGCATATAAACCACAGAGGAAAGATTGGCAAATTTGACTATTTGAAAATTAAAATCTCTCTATAGAGACATATATAGATATAGATATATAAATATATAGATATCAAAGCCCAAAAGACAAAACCAAGGAAAACCTTCACAGTCTGTGTAAAAGATAATTTCCTTAAAATACAAAGATGCCTTAAAAATCAAAAAGAAAATGACAAAACAACAAAAAAAGAAAACAAAAAGCACAGCCTTTTTCTATTAGAAAAAATGGGATAAGTTGAGAAATAGAAATGGTAAGGAAGCATAAAAAGATGCTCAACCTCAGAGTTTAACAGTACAAATTAAAACAAGAGACTGTTTTATCTCTGATGTGGTTGAAACAGCAAGGATACAGGTCATGAACGTCAAGTAGGCAAGAGTCATATCTTGCAGAGTCTCTTAGGCCACAAGTTTTATTTTAAGTGTGATAGGACAGAATTGTAGGCTGTTAAGCTGGAGAATGAGATAACCCAATTTCTGTTTTAATAGCATCACAAAAATCACTCTGACTATTATGTGTAGACATGAACAGGGACAAAGTGGAAGCTAGAAGACGGACGGTTGCAATCATTCGAATGAAAGATGGTGGTAGATTAGGTACTGGCAGTGGAAGTGGTGAGAAGGCGTCAAATCTGAGTCCTATTTTGAAAGAAGAGTCCACGAGATTTGCTGATATATTGGATGTATGGTGTGAGAGAAAGAGAAGAGTCAAGGATAATTCCAAGATTTTGGCGCTAAACAACTGGCAGGTTTGGAAGGTGCCATTAGCTGAGTTGGCGAAGAGAGGGAAAGGAGAACATTTCAGAGGGAGAAATTTTAAAAGTCCTCAAGCTGCTTGCTTTACATGCTAATAAAGATATTAAGCAGTTAATTGGATATGGGAGTTTTGATTTCAAGAGAGAAGTTGGGACAAGGATTATATACTTGCTGTATTGCATTTTTATTTTCATTCATCTCAAAGTATTTTCTAACTTCCTCTGTGATTTCTTTGACCCGTTGGTTGTTTAAGGGTGTCTTGTTAAATTTCCAAGTATTTGTTAGTTTTCCGTCTCTGATTGGTTTCTGGTTTCATCCCTTTGTGGTCAGAAAAGATACTTTGTATGATTTCCATATTTTTAAATTTACTGACTTGTTCTGTGGGCTCATGTATGATTTATCCTGGAGGATGTTCCATGTGCACTCAAGAAGAAAGAGTATTCTGCTGTTGTTGGGTACAATGTTCTATATCTGTCTGTTTGGTCTGGTTGGTTTATAGTGTTGTTCAAGTCTTCTCCTTCCTTATTGACCTTCTGTCTAGATGTTCTATCCAGTATTGAAAGTAGGGTATTGAAGTCTCAAATTACTATTGTCTATTTCTCCCTTCAATTCTGTCAATGTTTGCTTCAGATATTTTGGGGGCTCTGTTGTTTGGTGCATATATGTTTATAGTTCTTATATCTCTTGAGGAATTGACAGAACTATACATTTGGGCGTTAGCAGTGTATACCTGGTATTAAAACTATGAAACTGGATAAGATCATCTGTGATGTGAATGACGGGAGAAGAGAAGAAAGCCCAGGACTAAGCACTGGGGACCTTCCAAGATCTAGAAGTTGGGAAGAGGAGAAGGAATTGACAAAGGAGATTGAGGAGGAGTGGCCAGTGAAGTAGAAGGAAAATCAGGAGTGTGGTTTGTCAGCTAAGTGAAGAAAGCGAGGCTGGTGATGAGTCAACGTAATATTCATGAATTGGAGTTCATGGCTCAAATGTGGATAATCATAGGTAAATTTGGGGATTGTGTTTATGGAATGCTCATCAAAACGAGGACTGAAAACACCCATCTCCCCCTTGCTTACTAATGCCAAGCTGGGTGCTACAGTGGAGGGGGGTTAGCTCTGTTGAGGGTTGGCATGCTTCTTCCGTAAAGACCCAGATAGTAAACATTTTAGGCTTTGTGCATCCTACAGTCTCTGTCCCAACTACACACTTCTCCTGTTGTCGTGCAAGAGCAGCCATAGACAGTACTTAAACAAACGGATATGGCTGTGCTCCAATAAAACTTTACTTAGGGACACTAAAATTTGAAATTCATATCATGTCCATGTGTCATAAAATATTATTCTTTTTTTCCTGACTATCTAAAACTGTGGAAACTATTGTTAGTTTATGGGCTATTCAAAAACAGGCAGCAGGCTGGGTTCGGCCCACAGCCCATTGTTTGCTCATCTGCTCTAGATCATAACTTCTGCATTCTCTACAGATCTGAGCTCAGTAAAAGACTGATATGATTTCTCTGCAGAGTTCTCCAGGAAAACTAGAATTTGGCATGAAGACTGGCATAGGTCAGAACCCGGTGGGGCATATTGTCGAGAGTGCCTCAAAACCCAATGGACGGCAACAGAAACAACTGACTTCAACCCAGTGGTACCAAGCCATCATTCTGATAGACCTTTAGGACAATTTTGTCCATCTGGGGAGGAAATCTGAGAACTAAAGCGAAACTGGTTTTTTGGGGAGAAGGCTAAAGAACCAGGTTTGGAGAAGTGCAAGAAGGAGGACAGTTCTGGAGAGCTTGACAGCAGGAGTCATCGCAGGAAGAGTGCAAGAAGGACCTGGTGACCCAGCAATTCCTCTCCTTGCTATATATGAGAGAAATGAAAATATATATTCTCATAAACCAAAAGGCGGGAACAACTGACAAACAGATAAGTAAAATATAGTATATCCACACAATGGAATATGATTCGGCAATAAAAAGAAATGAGGTACCAATACATGCTATAACATGGATGAACTTTGAAAACATTACGCTAAGTGAAAGAAGCTGGACACAAAAGACCGTGTGTTGTATGATTCCATTTATACGAAATGTTCAAAACAGGCAAATCTCTGGAGACAGAGAATAAATTAGTGGTTGCCTGGGGATGGAGGAGTGACTGATACAGGATATAGGGCCTCTTGCTGGGGTGATAAAAACTTAAAATAGATTGTGGTGATGGTTGCACAACTCTGCGAGTATACTAAAAACCATTGAATAGTGCAATTCACATGGCTGGATTGTATGGTGTGTGAATTATACCTCAATAAAGCTGTTATTAAAACAAAACAAAACAAAACGAAAGAATGACCTGGCTTTAAGAGACTGTCCTTCCCCTCTGCGTGTCAGGCTCATGAGGAGGCTGAGTCCTTTGCAAGTGACAAGATAAAAGGTAATTTTTGTCTAGCTTGTGAGATGTAGATCTCTCTCTCTCTCTCTCACACACACATACACACACACCCCTTCCCACCTGCCTTTCTGCATCTGTGAAGGGAGAACCACAGTGGCTCCTCTTGGTGCCCTGTCCAGACCCCTTTACCCACCAGTGCACCCAACCCCCAGCTGCTGTGGGTCCTGGCTGATAACTCATGATGCCCCCTTTTCTGGTAAACTGCCCTGGGTCAAAGAGGAGCCACCCCTCCCTGGAGGTTCTACACACACACTCTGGGGGCCAACCTCAGCCAGTGGCACACAGCCCAGCCCCTTTGCCTCAAGGTGGGATGTGCTCTGTCGTGTATTTGTGCCCCAGAGCGTCTCCGTGTGATCAGAAAGGAGCTAGCCTTCAGCTGAGACCGCACTCTTGCCTTTTCATTTTTAGAGACTTTTATTCTCTGCCCTAGCCTGCTTCCCTCACTTCCTCAATCAATTGCTTGAACAGGAGTCCCTGTCTCTGGTTCTGCTTCCAGCAAATCTGGCCTAAGACAGGCGCCGCATAGAACAGAGAAGTGAGATCAGGCGGGGAGGAGGCACGAGGAGAGAAAGGAAGACGACGGAGAGGGTGCCTGTGTCCTGTCCTCAGTGGATCCGTGGTTAGAGGCAGACACTGGAGGTAGTGTTTCCCAGGGGGAACTCCAGGCAGCCCTGAGCTTCCAGAAGTGAAGTTTGGCTCAGAGTTAAGGCTGAGGCCATTCTCCCCATCTCTCCATTGAGCCCCACACCCTTCGGGCACCCCAAGAGTTGGAGGCATCTGGGACAACGCCCTCGGCGTGGACACTGATATTGCTGGACAACAGTGAGTCTTTCTCTCGACAGCTCCTAGAGGCAACTACTGTTGCTCTCCTTCATGTGAATCTTCCAGAGTTGTTCTTGATAGACAAGAAAATATGTGTGTGTGTATATATAGGTGTGCATCCTAAGAGGAAGGAATCTGTTCCAGAAGCATCCCCCAACAGATCTCCCCCTCTTACATCTCATTTACTGGGGCTACCTCACTTGCTCATAGAAAACAAAACAAAAACCCACCAGCAAAGGAAATGTGCAGCCCTGGCTGCACAGCAGAATCACCTGGTATTTTTTAAAATGCCACATGCTGGGGGCCCAACCTCAGGCCAATTAAAGCAGAAGTCGAGTCAGAGGGTCCAGGGTCAGGGACGAATGACCCCAAAACTAAAACCTGGGACTGGGTCATCTCCTGCTGACAAAGAAGAAAAAGGTGGAGGAGGAAGGAGAAGTGGAAGAGAAAGACAAGATGGGTGGGCAAGTGACAAGGGAAAGGATGGAGGAGAAAGGAGGAAGCAAATATGTCCCTTCCTTTGTGGACAGAAAGGACAGTACTCCCAGGGAAACTCTATTCCTCCTGCTTATTCGTCTGAGAACTATTTATTGAGCAAGCATGTGCTGGGTAACGAGGGTGGGGCTGTAAATAAAACAGACACCACCCCTACGCTTTTTTCACTTAATATAACCCCGTTTATATCCAGCCACAGTGTGGCAGGTCCCCGTAGTTCATTGTTTTGACTGCTGACTGACATACATGGTGTGACTATACCACGGTCTATTCTTCCACTCTCCCGTTGACGGGCATCCGGATTTCAGTTCTTATGAACAACGCTGGGATGAACATCGTTGCACAGGTTTCCAGCTGCACATGTGCAGGAGTTTTTCTTGCTGAAGAAGAAGTGAAATTTCTGGGTCACAGCATAGTGAATATTCAGCTTGAGGAGATGAAGCCAAACTGTTTTCCAAAGTGTTGTGTACAGTTCTACACTTCCGCCAGCAGTGGATGAGCATCCTACATATTTACAATAGAAATGCTCAGGACTTGTTGGAAAAAAATTAAAGAATTAAAGAAAAGGAGTTTTAGTGTCAGGAGCAGAGGAATCTCGTGGAAACCTAGAGGAGAAAGTTCAGCTCGCCAGCAAACTGGTTTTCTGTCTGGGGACAGATCACCTCCCATCTCTGCCTTTCCCTTTCTGGCTATTCCGCTCTTCTCTCTGCGGGGCAGCATCCTTGGAAAGGCTTCTCGTGTCTGTCTCCTCCATAATTTAGACTTGCCCTTGGCTTTGGGTTCCACCGCACCAGCTCTGGCCCAAATCCTACAGTATCTCACAGCTCCCATGCCCCCAAACTTGCCCTCCCTGACTTCGGATTTTAAGGAGAATAGAGCCATGTAATTGGCTTAGCTGGGGTCAGGCGTCCCAAGAGCCTCGGTCACTTTGAGGCAAACCTGACTCCCTAGGTCCACACCCTTTGCAGGGTCTGCGGGGGCAATTCTGAAGAAAGAATTACAGGTGAGACACACCCCCCAAAAGCATTTTCCACACTGATGTTTGCTCTCCCTAAAGCACAAGAGGCCACACCACATACACATTGCCAGTTAGCCTCACACAAATAAACTGGTAATTCCTCCCTCAGCGTTACAAGGCAGGAGGCAAAGAATTTAGCATGATTCTTACCCTGTAAGAATTAAAGGAAATAGGCTCTCTTATCCAGGACAATGGAAGACTCTTAGGCAGGAAATTGAGTTTCGAAGCCAACATGTAATTCAAAAAGCAAGTGCAGGCAAAATTACTCATTACCATGAAACACAGCATATGTGGTTTTGTGTCTATAACCCTGTATGGTAACCCACACGTCTAATTGAATAGTGTATGTCATATGGTGAGATAATGAAAAAGAGTGCTGTGTACCCTCTGAGGGATAATCTTCTTCATCTCATGACAACACAATCTAAACTATTGTGTTTCCTCTTTTCTGGGTATAATTGGATTTAAATGTTACATAATGACACACTTGATGCAATTCCAGTGGATCAGAATCTAAACACACTTACAAGCATTTCCATTCTCATGGAAAGTGCAAGAAAACCACATAAGCTGGGCATTTGACATGTTTCATGCCTTGAGATATTGCATAATGATGTTATAAAACCGTCACAATTAGCAAAACATTTAAAAACTAAGCATCCAATTCACCTGTAGTCTTATGAAGAGAAACGCAAATTAAAACTACACTAAGATACCATTTTTCATTTTTGACATTGGAGAAAATCCAAAAGTTGAATGAACACTGTTGGTGAGGCTCTGGGGAAGTAGGCATGGTCGCCACTGCAAGCGGGCGTGTTAACTGGCATAACCTCTGTGGAGGTCACAAGGACACTATCTATCAAAATTATAAATGTGCACACTCTTGGGCTAGAAGTCTAAATTCTCAGACTTCATTCCACAGATACACTTGTACACTTGTAAAATGGCATCTACACAAGGTTAGCTGACGCAGCATTGTTTTTTCCAGCAAAAAACTGGAAACCACCCAAGTATCCATCAGGTTAAATAAAGTAGAGAACCATGAAACACAACAAAGCTGTGAAAAAAAAGCCACCTTCCACAAACTGATATGGAGAGATCTCAAGAGATATCAAGCAAAAAAAGCAAGTTGAAAAACAGTGTGTATCATTGTGAATAAATATGCTCTCTTTTCTATAAAAAGTTGGGAGGGGGGCTGGCCCCGTGGCCGAGTGGTTGGGTTCGCGCGCTCCGCTGCAGGCGGCCCAGTGTTTCGTTGGTTCGAATCCTGGGCGCGGACATGGCACTGCTCATCGGACCACGCTGAGGCAGCGTCCCACATGCCACAACAAGAAGAACCCACAACGAAGAGTACACAACTATGTACCGGGGGGCTTTGGGGAGAAAAAGGAAAAAAAAAAAAAAAAAGTTGGGAGGATACAAAAAATATATATGTATATATGTATATGCATATTTGCATAAGTACCTTTTAAAGATACCTAAGAGACTAACAAAAGTGGGTACCCGGGGCCAGCCCATGGCCCGTTGGTTGAGTTCAGCACACTCCACTTTGGTGGCCTGTGTTCAGTTCCTGGGCGCAGACCTATACCACTTGTCGGCAGCCATGCTGTGGCAGCGGCCCACATACCAAATAGAGGAAGATTGGCATAGATGTTAGCTCAGGGTGAATCTGCCTCAGGAAAAAAAAAAAAGTGGGTAACTGGAAGGTGGGAGGGCACAACCCAGCTTAGGTGGACAGACAATAGCAGTTGAACAGAGACTTTTTGCTGCATAAATTTTCATACGATTAGATTTAAAAGCATGTGAATGTCTTCCCTTTTCAAAAATTAAGTTTTAAAAAATTTAAATGCAGTATAAAAGGAAAAAAGAAATCTAGCAACCAGAACATGAAGACAAACCTCTACAATCTTGGAGCAAAATATTTTATGCCATTAAATTAACAAAATGTTATTTTAAAAGTATATTTCATCCTTAATGCTTTCATCCATAATTATCTTGAAAGTCAAAATAATTATGCTGAGTGAAAGAAGCCTGACTCCTGGAAAGAGTGCGTACTTGTGTGATGCCATTTCTATCAAACTCCACACAGTGCAAACTAAGCTATAGTGACGGACAGCAGATCAGTGGCTGCTAGGGGCTGGAGGAGCAGGAAGGGTGGGAAGAAGCAATTGCAAAGGGACACGGCACAACTTGCAGGTACAAGGGTTATGTTCACTATCTTGACTGTGTGATGGTGTCATAGGTGCACACATGTGACAAAACTTATCAAACTGTGCATTTTCAATATGTGCAGTTTATGGTCAATTACACCTCCATAAGTGTTTTTAAAAGTTAGTTTCACCATTTTTCTCTATTTTTTTATTTCAATTTTGTTGTATTTTATAATGTTAGGGCAGGAATTATGTATATAACTTATCAATAATTTTACATGTGTTTGAAGGTGCATGTTCAAAACTTTGTCTTGAGAGAGGTGTGGAATCGCAAACGGTCCGGAGCTCCTGGTTGAAGCCTGTGCCAAACCCAGCCACAGAGGCGAAGCCCACACATTTGACCGCTGCTCTCTACTGCCCCCTGCTGTAAGTAGGTTTTGTAGCCACCTGAACCTCCTAGACCAGCGCCAGGATTTTAGCGATGAGAGATGCATCCAGAGGCAAACGACTTTCATTAGAGATCTGCCTAGAACCAAACTCCTCTAAACCACACACACGCACGCCTGCACGCGCGCACACACACACACACACGCACAGCAGAAAGCAGCTCCAGAGCCCCGTACCACACTAGCCTCAAAGGAGATAAGAAAGGAACCATTCAAAGCCATGAAGGACAAAAAACAAAAGTGAAATGACCAGGCTGAAGTCCAGCTTCAAAACCCTTCCACTCGTGGGGCAGTGGGTGGAAAGGGGTCTCGGGCTCCCCTGGAGGCCAACACTCGCCTCCATCCTTTCTCAGCGTAACTCAAAGACTCAAAACCAAACCTCTCGTCCGCCAAGGCGGCAAGAAAAGTTAACTCTGAGAGTTATTCTGGCTACTTCCAGGGAGCTCTGGGAGAAGCGCAGGCTCAGGTAGGGACTTACAGTGCCCCTTCACTGTTGCTTCCAAGGACTTCTGAGAGGGTAAGCCCGTTGCTTCAGCCTAGGCCGCGTTGTGACACGTGGCCAAAAACTCACCTTCCACCGAGTTCCTATTTCAAATTGCGCTCTGTGATGGATCCAGCCAAGACTCATCCTACAGGATTAGATGATGTGCCCGAGATAACCCCAGCACTAAGTAAGACAAGCCTATAGTGTCCCAAATAAGCCACCACCCTACCAATGCTACCACTATTACCATCAGTTCCTGTTTCCACAGAGATGTAAAACTCACAGCCATATGATTTCATCTGACGGAAATGAAAGAGACAATGTGTCCAGAGCATCTTCTCTTTGAGAGGCAATATAGCACAGAGGTTAAGAACTTGGGGTTGGGAATCAGACACACCCAGATTCTGATCCTGGCTCTTTAATTTTGCTTTTAAGTTATGTATCCAGGGAAAGTGAGCGCTGAACTTCTCTAAAACTTCTAGGTAACTCAGTTTTGTCATCTATAAAATGGGGGTAATGGTAGTACCCACTTTTTAGGATTGTTACAAGAAATATGAGACTACAGGTGCAAGGTTCTGAGCACGACACCTGACACGACTCGAACACTCGTATCTTTACTATTACTGTTGGTGGTGGTCTATCTTTCCCTTCTCGTCCCCCCAAGTCCCAGTCTTGATGGGCTGGAAGGACTCAAAGAGGGGCTGGGCTGGATCACGTTGCTCCATCAAGGCCTCCAAATTGGAGCAGAGTCTCTGATGTCTTCCTTTTCCAAAGTTCTAGAAGTCAAGAGGACCCATAATGATATCTCAGGACCAGCTTCACACCCCAAAATTTAGAAAATACAAGGAAATATCAGAACCAAATATGACGACAGCAGCAGTTTAAAACTGAAACAGCGGGCCGGCCCCGTGGCCAAGTGGTTAAGTTTGCGTGCTCCTCTTGGGCGGTCCCGGGTTTTGCAGGTTCAGATCCTGGGCGCGGACATGGCACCGCTCATCAGGCCATGGTAAGGTGGCGTCCCACATAGCACAGCCAGAGGCACGCACAACTAGAATAGACACCTATGTACTGGGGGGCTTTGGGGAGAAGAAGAAAAAAAAAAAAAAAACAAGATTGGCAACAGGTGTTAGCTCAGGTGCCAATCTTTAAAAAAAAAAAAAGAAAGAAATGCTGATCAATGAGGGATTGAAAAATAATAATAATAAAATAAAATTGAAACACTGATTCTTTCCTCAAGTAGCATTTCCCACCCCAAAAGCAAGAACCCAGATGCAAACGTCTAAACTCGTGTGGCTTTTGACAGCCAAAGGGAAAATGTGTTGGTGGGGGAGAGAGAAAGTTTTCTTGCTTTCTTAGCTTTGCCAAGATACCAGTTGTCCTAATTTCCCCCACCTCTGGACTTAAGAGTATGGGAGAAATCTCCCATCAAGAGGTTAATCCCCCCACATTCTGGGAGTGAGGTTTCTACCCATGGCGTGTATCTCCTCTCTCACAGCATGGTATCTTACACACTGAGACCAGTGGCTCTCAAACTCTAGGGAGCATCGGAATCATCAACACAAATTTCTGGGCCCCACCGTCAGAGTTTCTGACTCAACAGGTCTGGGGTGGGGCCAAGATTTTGTAATTCTAACAAGTTCCCAGATTCTGCACTAGAAACAAGCCCCAGAAGAGAAATCAATTTGCAAGAGCTTAGCCCAGTTGAGACAAGAGCCTGCCCTCAATAAGTGCTTCTGCTCTCAAAGTCTGAGCATGCAGAGAATCTCAGGTTGGGTCCTCTGAAGGCAGAGCCTGAGACAAGGATTCGAGTGCACGGGATTTGTTGAGAGAATCTCTCCAGGAGAAACCTGTAAGGGAGGGAGAAGAACAAGACAAGGCAGAGGGAGAGACGAAGCAAAGATGTAGTCTCTGGGGTTTGGGAGCATAAGCGGTGCTGCAGAACGGTCCCTCCTTGAGACCAGGGGCACAGCCTTTCTGAGGACAACAGAGATGGGAGGAGCAGGGTGACTTCAGAAGCAGCGGCTTGCATCAGCGATGCGCTGGAGAAGGGAGACAGCTGTGAGCTGCTAACAGCCAACACGGCAGGTGGGAAGTAGTGGTGGGACGTCACAGTGTCTACTACACAGGGAACTTCCTCTGACCCACGAGTAGATATTACCCAACAAACCTAAAGCTGACACTGCAAGCTTTCGCTTTTGGGGGGAATGAGGTTTCCTTTTACAACGTTCTTATATTTTATTAAGAAAATTAAACAAAGCTGCTACGTACGAGACCCATCATACTTTGACCACAAAAACATAGATCCACTGGCCTGCTTCTCTATTTGTTTTTAACCTTTCACTGATCTATAACCAGTGGTGTGCTGGTAAAATGTTAACAACCAGCTCTCCAAATGTAGCTCTGACCTGTACTTTGGTTGCTATTCTGTTTACATTAACAACAAGGAAGAGGAAGGTGAAACGCCAGAAACGAATTTCAGAACTTCACTCATTCTGCAGTGATGTGACGTCAACAACTTATTTGCTGAATCAGATAACAGGTTTCAAATGCGGAAAGAATAGTTCCCTGATTTCTTTTCTGCCATTCACAGACACAACACATTTTTAAATTTAATCTGCATTATTAATATTTTATTCATCACTTTCTTAAGTCTAGGCAATCAACAAAATAATAAATCAAGCTCTGATTTGTAGCGTCTGCCTATTTCCATGGTGGGAATACTCCCACCACCGCTTTTTCGACCTGCTAATGTGACGTCGCTGAGTGTGGAGTTGGGATATGATGTGTAGTAGAAACCATTATAGAGTATTTCCACTATACAGATATCATAGATGTAAATGATCCCGAGCAGAGAAAACAGCAAAATAATTAGGAAGTGATGAGTTTTGAGTATTTATCACTTTTGTTTTAAATATAATATATTTAATTGTAAATTGATATAATCTCATTTTTAAGGATGGCTGTGATTAACTGACAGCTCAGAAAATTCCAGAAAACGTAACAATCAGCTTTCATGAACCGACTCCAGCACACCAATGCAATATACTCAAAGTGCTCATGCAAGCAACACTCACATCAACAAACAACACAACCGGAGCCCCAGAAGGCTCCCGACAGCCTCCTCGCGGTCACTAGCCACCTCCCTCCCTCTACCCGCTCCGTGGGTAACCAACACCCTGACTTCCAAAGCGTGGATTAGACGCCTGGTTTTCTAGTTTCTGCAAATGGAATCCTAAACCTGCAGTTTGAAGTGTTACCACTAGAGGCCTCTCGTGGGGCAAAGACGGAATGCTCCTCCCACCGAATATACAGGATGCTCCACCCAAACCCAAGCGTTGGGCGCTGACTCACGTCGCTCCTCTGTAAGGAGGCCATTGGTGACTCACGGCGGAGGGTGGGAGGAAATAAAGGCCTGAGCGCCGTATCTGAGCGTGGGTGAGGCCCCAGGGGGGATGTGAGGACCAAGTTTGGGCAGAGAAATCCCACCGGGGTCTTTGACCTCAAACCGTGTGTGGTCTGCCAGTGCGCTAGCTGGCCCCGTCCAGTGAGCGCCGCTGCTGCCCAGGTCGTAACCGGCCCAGCTGCCGCAGTGGCTCCTTTATGGGGAGGAGGTGAACCCACTGGAAAACACAGCGAGGGAAGCCTAGGAGAAAGGAAGTATGACACAGAGGTTAAGTTCACAGACTCGGGAGTCGAGCAGAGCTGGGTTTCAATCACTGCCTCTTCACTTACTTTGTAAAAACCTGTAAACTTGGGCGAATTACTTACGCTCTCTGAAATTTAGTTTGCTCATCTGTAGAATGGGAGCAATAAAACCTTCCTTGCGAGTTTGTTAACAGATGAGGTAAGGCAATATATCTGAAGCAAGGAGAGAGTCTAATATATTCTTTCAACAATGACCTTTTATACTTAGGATGATGGGAAGACTTAGTTTGTGAAGGCATTTTAGAGGGCTGAGTTATTACACACAAACTGGCAGGGTGTGGAAACGGGGATTAAAACTGCTCTGCGTAGGATATGAATAGTTATTTCATTTGGGCAAGGACTTACATGCCCATTAATGCATACACGCACACCATATGTAGACATCTACTTTTACAGAAATGGGATAGATACATGATGATACTTTTTTGAGCAGCTTTTTAAAAAAGTCTTTTTTGCTGGGTTTACCCCTTCATTGGTATAACATATCCCCTCCAGCCTATGGCAAAACCCTTGTTAACAAACCAGTATATTGAATTCTGTTTCTATCTGTGCTCATATAAAATAATTTGCAAACATAGACATATACACACTTGGATTTACAAGAATAGGTTCCTCTAATAACCATCACCCATAGATCATTAAAGCAGCAGATTTTTACAGAAGCTATTTGGAATCTTCATGGTGACCAGTTCAGGCTCCTTTCCTTTTGAGTAAATTCATTGTTTGTCCAAAAAAAAAAAAACAGTAGTTTCCTGTAATGCTCTTTTCTGCATCTTGCTCTTCTTAATATGTCACAGAAATATCTTTCTGAGCTAATGAAATATCACTGTATTATTTTTCGTGGCTGCATAATACTCCAAAGTGCAAATGTTCTGTAATTAGGTCAGCTATGTGCCAGCTGAAGGCGACCTGCCTTGTTTCTGCTTATTTTCACTAAGAACAGTGCTGCAATAAGCACCCTTATACCACTACCATTATGGACTTTTTAAAACCTATATAATATATTTTTAACAGATTTTTTTTGTTAAGACCTTTTATTTTTATGAGAAAGAGCCCAAAGAGTGAGTTTTCCAGGTCAAAGGGGTTGTGCATTTTTTATTTTAAACAACTGTTTCCAGATTGCATTCAAAAAAGTCGGTAACAATTTACATTTCCGCCAGCCTCCTATGACAGTGTGCCCTTCTCCAAATCCTTGGCAGCAATCGATTTAGCCTTCTTTGTTTGTTTGAGGTGCTTTTCTTTTTATTATGGGCATTTTCAACCATTTTGAAACCAAATAGAATAGTATAATGATCCCCAAATACTCACAACTCAGCTTCAGCAATTAGCAACATTCTGCCGTTACTGTAGCCTTCTTTTTAATTTTTGCAAATTTATGGGCATAAAGTGATATACTTGTTACTTTTTAAAAATCTTGTTTAAAAATTTCTCTGACTGCCCATGATTTTGAGCACGTTTGCATGTTTGGAGTTGATCTTATGTAAGTGCCTATTCATAGCGTTTGCATATTTTTTGGTTCTTTGTCTTTTTCTTGTCAGTTTATAGGAGCAGTTTGTATATTATAGATGTTAATCTTTATTTGTCTTCTGTGTTGCTAATATTTTTCTAATCCCATGTTTGTTTATGATATCTTTTGCCCTTCTAATGTGTTTTATTTTTTGTATATTTTAGATATACCTTTTTTTTTCCTTTATAGTGTCTACATTTCCTGTATTGCATAAGAAACCACCACCACCGCCACTCTAGGCTGGTGCAACCACTTTGGAAAATTGTTGGGCAAAATATGCTGTAGCTGAGTGTGCATGTATCTTCTGACCAGCAGTTCTGCTTCTAAATATATACCCAACAGAAATGCATAGATGTGCAAAATGCGTGTGCGAGAATAGTCATAGCACTCTTTATATTAGCCAGAAACTGGTGGGAAAAAAGCCTAATGCCCATCAACATTAAAATAGATGAATAAATCAAGCTGTATTCACACGATGTAATACTGTACAGCAATGAGGGTGAACTACAATTGCACTTGATGACATGGACAGTCTCACAAAAATAATATTGAAAAAAGGAGCCAGACGTAGAAGAGAACATACTGAATGATTCCATCTATATAAATATTAACAATAAGCAAAACTAATTCATAGTGTTAGACGTCAGGGTAGAGGTTAGTCTTAGAATGGGGCACAGGGACCTTCTGGGGTTGTTGGTCATGTTCTGTTTCTTGATCTGTGTATAGATTAAAGGGATGTGTCTGCTATGTGACCTACGGTTTGGACACTTTTCTGTAGGTGTGAGATACTTCAATACAAAGTTGACAAGATCCACATGGAAACCTGCACACGGATGTTTCTAGCAGCTTTAATCATAATTGCCAAGACTGGGAAGCAACTAAGATGTCCTTCAGTAGGTGGATGGATAAATAAACTGGATGATGGTACATCCAGACAAAGGAATATCATTCACCCACGAAACAAACGAGCTATCAGGCCATGAAAAGACATGGAGGAACCTTAAACGCATATCACTAAGTGAAAGAAGCCATTTGAGAAGGCTACATTCTGTGTGATTCCAAATATGACTTTCTGGAAAAGGCAACACTATGGAGACAGGAAATAGATCAGTGGTTGCCAGGGACTGGGGGGAGGGAGGGGAGATTAGGAGGAGCACAGAGGATTTCGAGCGCAGTGAAAATACTCTACATGATACTATAATGGTGGATACGTGTCGTCATAAATTTGTCCGAACCCATAGAATGTACAACCCAAGAGTGAACCGTCATGTAGACTGTGGACTTTGAGTGA
Organism: Equus asinus; assembly: GCF_041296235.1. Lineage (NCBI taxonomy): Eukaryota > Metazoa > Chordata > Mammalia > Perissodactyla > Equidae > Equus > Equus asinus. Next base: position 29,642,303 of record NC_091803.1, read on the forward strand.
TAATGGTGTGTCAATGTAGGTTCATCTGTTGTAACAAATGTACCGCTCTGGGGAGGGCTGTTGATAACGTGGGAGGCTGTGCATGTGTTGGGGGCAGAGGGGATATGGGAAATCTCTGGACCTGCTGCTTAATTTTGCTGTGAACCTAAAGCTGCTCTAAAAAACAAAAAATCTATTTCAAAAAATAGGGGGATTTACTTGCTTCCTGATGGATAGATAATTATGCCAAGGCATTCATTACATTTTTCCAAAGAATTAAAATATCATCTGTGTCATTTATTAAATTCTCACATATACTGATAGATATTTCTGGATTCTCTATTCAATCCAACTGATACATTTCTCTATTTGTTGATTCCGGTGCTAAAATGATACTGATATTGCAGTTTTACAGTATATTCTGATATCTGGTAGGACAAGCCCCCTTCCCATTATTCTTCCTTTTCACAATTTTCTTGACTATTCTCAGGCATTTATTCTTGCATGTGATCTTTATTTTAGCCAATTTTTAAAAACCTTGGGTTAATAGAATTTCACTACACTTATAATTTAATTTGGGGAGAATCGACATTTTAATTATATTGTCTTCCCACATAGGGTCATATTTTTTATTTGTTCACATTTTGTTTATATCTTTCATAAGATTTTATAGTTTTCTTCACAAAGGTCCTGTGCCTTTCTAGTTAAATTTATTCCTAAGGATCTTCTTTTTATTGCTATTATGATTGGAATATTTTTCCTGTTACTGTTTCTGTTTGCTCCATTCTTTTGCTGGAATGGAGAAAGGCTATGGGTTTATGTATATTTGTCTAGGAGCAGAGACTGAAGAGCGCAAACTGAGGTATGGAGAAGAAATGTAACTTTAGTTCTTTAGAACTCAATTTAACTGCTTATTTTGAGCTCCCGTTGTGCCAGGTGGAAGAAATTCAGCCCCATCTGGCTTCCCCAGCTTTTCCCCAGGGCGGGTTTAAGTTTCATGCAGTTTACATAGTGCCAAGAGACAAGAGGGCACAGGGTCCCTGTCATCATCTGTGCCAGCTGGCTCCCCCTGAGATGTCCGTGGTTTCATTGGGTCCCATCTCTTGTCCCTGCCGGTCTCTGCTGCATTGTCCTTCTTTTCTTTTGTAAGAGTCTCTCCTTCTTCCTCTCTCTCTCCCTCTCGCCCCCTCAGGCATGTGGCAAACATTCCCCCACATGCATATTGCGCTAGACAGTGGGGACCTCCTTCACTCTCCCTCTCTGCCCAGACACAGCATGTGGCTATGCAGCTTCTCCAGGTCTTAGTACTTCCCCAGGCTCTGCCCGGGAAGCGAGACAGATCCCCTTTGCCCTTGGACCCCACAAACCTACGTGGGGCCTGTCCTTGAGTGAGGGGGTTGCAGCATGGATCCCCCTTTCTCGGGGACCTGTGGCATCTTCTCACTCCTTGTTCCTCCTTCCTCTCCGAGTCTGGGGAATCTTTTCTATGCTCATTACTCCTTCTCTCAAGTCTAGGTTCATGCCCCAAGTTATTTGAAAACTCAAAAGCTAAAAGAAGCTTCGTTTTCTCTTTCTGCTTCCTCATCCCTTCTCTGAGGCAATAAGTTCAGAGCAGCCTGACTTGAATAGGAGAGGGGCTGTCGGGGGAAAAAGAAGCTCAGGAGGTGCAAAACATTGTTAATATTTCAACACAGTGTTTCACCAGACATGCAAGCATAGGAAGAAGCGTCCTGGAGGAAATACAACAATGGGAACAGAGATGCTCTATTTCCAGGAGATGGAAACATGCAGGAATTTTGCTTTCTTATTTATATTTTTCTGAATTTTACAAACTTTCTAGAATGTGTATTACTTTTAGCATGACACACAAAAAAAACAATGATTTATTCCAGTTCATTTGTAGTTTGTATTCTAGGAGAATCAAATTTATCACATGAGGAATTACTATGAATCCAAGTGTAATTAACAAACACGAAGCATGTTCCAAAACAAATGCACAGCGTACAAACTATAAAGCGTAAAGGAGGGCTCATTCACACACTCAGTAGCTTGGGTTGGTTTCTAGAGTGGCAAGCAATCACTTTTGCTATGAAGTTGGGATGATTTTGCTGATTTTGGAGTCTTGAAACCACTAAGCCTGGAGGAGTGAGTAAACCAAAGACTTCCTCATGCACGTATTTCTAAAAGAGGTTTTTGTGCCTTGAGGCTGTTGTGGTTTCTAAGGCTACATTTGATGAAAGAGGGTGCCTTAGACTGGGTCCTTAAAAGCAGAGCCTGACACAGAGATTCTCGCCCAACTGCTGTGTTGGGAAGAACTCTCTAAGAGAAGGTGAGTGAGAGAAGCAGGTGGGGCAGGGGAAAGAGCCAAGTAAAGGGGGGGTCTTGGCTGGAGACTGGCTGCAGCCTAATCCTACGGGGACCTCTGAAGCACAAATTGCGCCACAGAGTTGGTTCCACCTTGAGGCAGAGGGGCCAGTCTTTTGCACCACCATGTCAGTCAATCATGGGCGGGGGGCACTAGTCTGCTGCAGTCAGCCAAGCGTAATTCTATAGAGAAACAGGCACCTGTGAGCCAGCACAGCCCACCCTCAGAGCAGCTGGGAGATGGAGGTGCCAGCCAGGCAAGATTGACTTGGGGTTACTTGGGCCAGCCTGGGTAATCATGAGCTGACTACAGCACGGGTCAGGGTTAGTGTGTAGGAGCAGCTGACACTGAAGCCACCAATGATGATGGCACGATTTGGGGTGGAGATGAAGGCTACAGGCCAGCTAGCAAAGTCTTCAGCGACTGTGAGAGTGTGAGCAGAAGGGCCAGGGAAGGCAAAGAGGAGGTGGGGGAGAAGGTAGCAGCCCGGGGCTGCATGATCCTCAAGTCAGCAGGGATTTTGACACAAGGAAGCAGGAGAAGTGAATGAGCCGAAATCTGAAAACCAGCTGGACCCCCGCAGGCCCTCCTTGAACCCACTCCCGGAGGTCTGGCTACAGCCAGGACTGTAACCGCGGTGGCAAGGGTCCTTTGTGCTGTATTGTCTGCTATCTAATGCTTGGGAATCTTAGCTCTAGAAGACAGGGATCCTATCTCTCCTGCTTACCAGCCTGGCATATTAAATACATATTTATTGAATGAATAACTGAGTCAATCAATTAACCTGTATTTCATCATTTCTCAGGGCAGGCCACCAGCATAGTAACAAAGAGCATAAGCCTTGAGGTCAGACATCTGAGTCTGATCCAGTCCTGGGCCTCTGCTTTCACATCCGTGATGCTGTGAAGATTAAATGAGCTCGTGGTGGATGTAAGGCACGCGGTACAGCACTCGGCAGGTGGCAAATTTTCCACAAATGGCCTCCGTTGGGAAGATCCCTGTCCCAGGAAAGCTCAGAGCTATGCTTGCGGGGTGACTGGGGATGCAGGTGTGTGATGGGAAGGGCGGAGGAAGGAGCGGAATACAGGCTGAGGTTGCGCCCAAGCCTTTGCGTACCCAACTGGCCCAGCCCGGGGCGGAGTCTCCTCCGGGCCGGGCGGGGGCTGTGCTGTGCCCTGGAGGCACCAAGGGAGCGGGCGTGCCCTGCGGCTGCCCTCGGCTATGGCGAGCGCGGCCCGGGGGTCCGGCCCGTGGCCCCCGCTCCGGCTCCAGCTCGTGGTCCAGCTCGCGGCGCTCATCGGGACCCTCGCGCCCCAGGTGAGAAGCGGGGCGGACGCGGAGTCTCCGAGGCCGGGTCCGGGGCGCGGGGGGCTGGGGCGCGGCGGGACCACCGGGGGCGCCTCGCCCTCTCCCGGGTCCGGGTCGCCCCAAGTCGGCCTCTGGCCAGTGAAAACCTCCTGACTTCGGGGAGTTACCCAGTTGCCCTCACCAACACCTAGCTGGAGAGCCATGCCAGCGTGGAAAGGCGCAGGTGGACGGAACGGCCCGCCCCTCCCGCAGGTGGAGAGAACAGCCGGCGGGCGGGGGGCCCGGCTTGACTGTGGTCCCGCTGAACCGTCTGGGACCCGGCTGCCTTGGAACGCGTGATCAACGTAGGGGTCCTCTGTCGAGAAAGGCGCCTACACACCCGGTTTTAAGGCAAATTCAGGCAGTTCACAGCGCGCCCCATACCCGTGACTGGACCCCGGGTTCCGAACCGCTGGGATAAATAAGTAGATGTGGGGATCCGGTCCAGCGCTGCTGGGAGCGGAAGAGTCCAGTCTTACAGAAATGCAGCGAGAAGGCGAAGAGCCGCAGACCAGAAGCCACTTGTGCAGCCTGGAGACCCCGAACAGCTAGCAGGATCCCGGAGCTGGCTGTTCCTGCCACCCCCAGGCCCCGCGTCCAGCTCTGGGTCCACCCCGCGGTTGCGAAGTAGGAATGCGGGGCCCAGTGTGGCAAGATCGAGTGTTTCCAGAAAAATTGGAAAAAACTAGAAATGAGAAAAATTGGAAATCTAGATTTTTTTTCAAGTGAAATCCTCCATTTTTTTAAATTGGCAGCTAGTTACAAACACATTTTTAAACACGGTGATTGTCAGACAAAACTCAACTGTGGGCCACCAGTGTGCAGCTTCTTCTCTGGGCCACTCTCCCTGCTGGCGTGGTGCAGAGCAGGGAACAGGCCCCGCAAGAGAGGGCCTGGAAGGCAGTTTCCTGACTCTTCACCAAAACCGCTGGCTCCGCCCCAAACCTGAGGGTCCTGGAGCCCTAAGTGGCCTTTGCAGGGGTGCGGCTGGGCCACCCGGATGTTAGGGTTCCTGCTGGGAGCTCAGCCTCACCCTGTTTGCTCAAGGAGGGGCCAGAGCAGGTGAGTTAGCCCAGCAGGGGCCAGATGGAAGGGCAGCTCTGACCCTCCCTCCCTCGGCCACCCCCAGTCTTGGTGCAGGGGGCCCGCTGGAGCCTGGCTCCAAAAGCAGCTGGGCCGGTTTGGGAAGACAGAAGGGGTCATCCCAAAAGAGGCAGACAGTGTGGCAAAGGAGAAGGAGACCAGGCTCTGGAGTCCCAGCGATGGTGGTTCGAGTCTCAGTTCTGCCGTTCGTTTTCTGTGTGGCTTTAGGCCAATTACCTAGCCTTCCTGAGCCTTAGTCTCCTGCGCCTCTACAGTAGTGAGAACAGCAGCACCAATCATGGGGAGGCTGTAAGGGTCAGTGGAGTCCTTTAGTAAAGGCCTCAGTCTTCTTGGAAAACCGGAAGGGACTGAGGGGGAAGGGAAGAGGTGAGACTTTAGACACAGACACAGTGGGAGCTGGAGAAAAGCTGAGAGAAGCCAGACAGCACTGAGTTTCTTCCACCTGGCACGAAGGAAGCTTAAAATAAAAAGTTAAATTGAGCTGGCTCCCTCTGCAACCCCTCTCTAGGGTCAAGGAGATCAATGGGTGGGGCCAGCCGCTTCTCCAATCATCCTTCCTTCTTTCTCTGTCCACCAGAGGAATAGGGAGTCACAGCCAGCCCAGCCTGGGGAGAGGACAAGGGTGGTCCCAGGCCTCTCAGAAGAGGCCGCTTTGTTTCCCACTGCAGGTCCAGATGCTCAGCCCAGAAAGCCTCCTGCTGGTGTCCACCCTGGATGGAAGTCTCCACGCACTGAGCAAGCAGACAGGGGACTTGAAATGGACACTGAAGGATGGTGAGCAAGAGGCAGTCACGTCTCCCTACTTGGGCCCTAAGTTGGGGGCGTGGGGCAGGGGTCACCGAGACATAGAGGATAAGGATAAGAACACAGAGTCTAGAATCCAACCAGCAGTGTCTGCAGGCAGCTTCACCACTTACCAGCTGTGTGGCTTTGGGAAATTCACTTCACCTCTCTGAGCCTCAATATGCTCATCTGTAAAACGGGGCCAAGCATAGCGACCTTGCCTCCCAGAGTTCTTGGGAGGATTACATTACACGCATGTCAAATGCTTGGCTTGGTGTCTGGCACACAGTAAGCACCCAATGAATATGAGTTGTGCTTTTCAATGGGGAGCCTGGAGGGGGCTCATGCTCCATGTCCCTGTCCCTGCAGATCCCGTCATCCAAGGGCCAATGTATGTCACAGAGTAAGTGAGCCTGCGGTCTTTTAAGGAGGGGGCATCTGGGAGGTGGGGAAGCCATTGTTGTCTGGAGGGAGCTTGGTGAGGGGGAGGGTGGCATCTCAGAAGTAAGGGCAGAAATTTGGGTCTGGAGCTCCATGGTGCTTCCTGCAAGGGTGGGCTCCTGCTAGCTGGGAAATTGGAGGGAAAGCAGGCCTGCATGAAACCAGGGGGCGTGCACCCATTTTCTCCCATTCCTCTCTGCTCCACAGGACAGCCTTTCTCTCAGACCCAGCTGATGGCAGCCTGTATATCTTGGGCACCCAGAAACAACAGGGATTAATGGTGTGTTTCCTACAGAGCTTGGGGTGGGAGAGAGCCCGGGCTTCTGTGAGCCAGAGCACGGGGGGCAGAGGGGGCTCTATGGTCAGAATCTGAGTGTCCTGCAGAGGATTAAGCCAGGGCTCTGAGCACGTTATGGGAAAGCTGTCTGGAGAGACCTGTTGAAAGGAGGTGCCGGCGTGGTTCTGGCTGTGTCTGCAGAGCAGGCTGACTGTCAGGCCTCAGAGGATGTCATGGGGTTTCTCCAGGACTCTCAGAGTTTTAAGGGGAAACCTACGTCTCAGTTAGCTTTTGCTAAATAACAAATCGCTCCAAAACTCAATAGCTTAAAAAACAGTTTACTTAACTCCCAGTTTTGTGAGATGACAGTTTAGGCTGGGAAGTCTTTTTTTTTTTTTTTTAGCAAGATTATCCCTGAGCTAACTACTGCCAATCCTCCTCTTTTTGCTGAGGAAGACTGGCCCTGAGCTAACATCCATGCCCATCTTCCTCTACTTTATATGTGGGACGCCTACCACAGCATGGCTTTTGCCAAGTGGTGCCATGTCCACACCCAGGATCAGAACTGGCAAACCCTGGACCGCCGAGAAGCGGAACATGTGAACTTAACCGCTGCACCACCGGACCAGCCCCTAGCTGGGTGGTCTTGATGGAACTTGCTCAGGCATCTGTGGTCAGCTGCTGGTCACCTACATGGCTCTTTCTCAAAGTTGGTTGGGGGTTGGCTGGGCTTTGACAGAGGCCACCGGGCCATGTGTCTCATCCTCCAGCAGGCGAGCCTGGGCTTGTTCACATGGTGTCAACAAGGGAACCAAAAGCAGCCAGAGAGGACAAGGCCCATGCACAAGCTCTTGTCAAGCTTTGCTTGTGTCACATTCGCTGATGTCTCGTCAGCCAGCTCTGGTGGTCTAGTGGTCAAGATTCGGCGCTCTCATCACCCGGGCCGGCTTTGTTTCCTGGTCAGGGAACCACACCACCCCTCTGTCAGTTGTCAGACTGGCAGCATCATGTTGCTGTGATGCTGGAAGCTACGCCATTGGTATTTCACATACCAGCAGGGGCACCCATGGGCCCATGGTGGACAGGTTTCAGCGGAACTTCCAGACTAAGACAGACTAGGAAGAAGGACCTGGCCACTCACTTCCAAAAAAATTGGCCATGGAAACCCTGTGAATAGCAGGGGAGCATCATCTGATAGAGCACCAGAGGGTGAGCAGATGGCACACAAAGGCCGGGCAGGGTTCTGCTCTGCTGTCCACAGGGTCACTAGGATCAGAATCAGCTCGACGACACCAACACAACATGTCTCATCAGCCAAAGCAAGTCACAGGGCCAAGTGCAGACTCAAGTGGGGAAGAAACAGACCCACCTATTTACAGGAGGAGCTGAAAAGCTACCTGCACAGGCACACACAGGGAGAGGAGGAATCTGTGGCCATTTTCCCCATCCTCCGTGTCAGGACTCTCTCTGATGAGGGCTATTGAACGTGACTCTGGATTTATCGCAGGGGATGGGGTGGAATGTGCTTTGTCAGAATTCTGACTGTGCCATGGGAAGCCTGCCAGAAAAGTCTTAAGTATGTGATTTAGGAAGCTATGGAGCAAAATGATTAAGTGTGCTGGTTCTGGAAACTGTCTGCCTGGGTTCAGGGCCTGGGCCTGCCACTCACAAGCTGTGTGGCATTAGCCAGGTTACTCAGCCTCTCTGAAAAATGGGAATGATAATAACCGTGCTAGTGAAAGTCTGTCTGTGTCTCTCTGCTCTCGTTCCTTCCTGGAACTTCTCCCTTGCCCTAGAAACTGCCCTTCACCATCCCGGAGCTGGTTCACGCCTCCCCGTGCCGCAGTTCCGATGGGGTCTTCTACACTGGTAAGCGTCCCTCCAGCCTGTGGGTCAAGGTCCAGCCAGCAGGGACCGGGGTTATGATGGGCCAGCTGGGCACAGAACAAATACCCTCTCCCACACCATCTTGAGAGCTGGCCCACTTTCCACCTCCACAGGCCGGAAGCAGGATGCCTGGTTTGTGGTGGACCCTGCGTCCGGGGAGACACAGTTTACGCTGACCACAGAGGGTCCCTCCGCTCCCCGCCTCTACATCGGCCGAACGCGTGAGTCAGGCTGCAGCTGCTCCCCAAGCTCTGGGCAGCCCCCTCCTTTGCCCTGCCCAGGCCTGGCAATTGCTATCCAAGTTGAATTGTGGCCAGTGAGTCAATCTGTCAGTCAGCAAACATTTCATTGAGCACTGAACAAGGAGCTGAGGATACAGCAGTAACCAAAACAGACCTGGTTTCTGCCACTGTGTTGCTCACAGACTCCGGCCTCTAAGCCAGGTGTTTGAGCACTCACCCCTACAAGATAATGTCCCCTGGGGTGGGAGTGGGAGAATTGTCATATGAGTGTGCCTGGTAACCTTGCTTCTGGGCATCCCCAGAGTACACGGTCACCATGCATGACCCCAGGACCCCGGCCCTGCGCTGGAACACCACCTATCGCCGCTACTCCGCACCCCGAATGGATGGCTCGCCTGGGAAATGTGAGTGCTGCCTCTCTCTGCCGCCCCCGTGGAGCAAGGCCGCCAACTCAGGGATCCCTGAGTGGCATCCACGACCAAGCCCTACCCCATTGTGACCCACCCTGACCTCCTCAGGGACCCCGCGTACTGAATGATACACTCTGATGGGTAACCTAAGTGGCCCCCTCAACTCCCGGCCTGACCCTCCTGTGACCTGAGAGCCCTTAACATCCTAACTCTCGCACACTCCCAGAGAACCCAGCCAGGTGACCCTGGGGGATTCCCCACAGAGTGACCCCAAGCAACCCACACACACCCTGAGCAGTCCCCATATGTCCTAACTGAGCCCCAGTGTTGAATGACCCCTGACAGATGACCCTAAATGACCTCCCCCCAGACTCACCACACCCTGCTTTTTATGACTGTCCTACCCAACTGCCCGAGTGACCTCACAGGAGCCCCATCAATCCCTTGTACCCTGATGCCCTCATTCTGCGTGAGAAGCCACGTAGGTAACCCTGACGCATCACAGTGACACCCCAGGGCCGCTGACTGAGCCCCTTCACACTCTACATGTCTCCTAGTGACTCGCATGTCTCCAGGCCACCCTGATCGACCCATCCTGGGTGACCATCACTCAGACCATGCCTGACCTCACCACGTCCTAAGTGATTTCTCATGTGCCGTGGACTGAGTCACCTCTTGACGACCCTGACCGATCCCCTGACTGATCCCAGTGACCCAGTGAACTCAGCCTGAACTTCCCATGTCCTGATCACCCTCCAGGTGACCTCACCTGTCCTCCACATACCTGAGTGGCTCTCCTGATGGCCCACCCTCAGAGCAGTCTCCCCACCCTGAGATGCTCCCTGACCACATTTCCCCAGCCGTTTCTCTTGGCAGACGTGAGCCACCTGGCATCCTGTGGGATGGGCCTGCTGCTGACTGTGGATCCAGGAAGCGGGGCGGTGCTGTGGACACAGGACTTGGGTGTGCCTGTGATGGGCATCTACACCTGGCACCAGGACAGCCTGCGCCAGCTACCCCATCTCACACTGGCTCGGGACACCCTGCACTTCCTCGCCCTCCGCTGGGGCCACATCCGGCTGCCTGCTTCTGGCCCCCAGGATACAGCCACCCACTTCTCTACCTTGGACATCCAGCTGCTGTAGGTGCCCATGGCTGGGGACTGGGAGGAGCCCTCTGGAAGTGCTGTAGCCCAGGCCCAGTGGCCAGGCATGATGTTTGACCTTGACACACCAGTACAGCTGAACCAGGGATCAAAATATTTCAAACTGGTAATTTATCAGTTTGGTAGATAACCAATGCCCTGCACCCCGCCCCCCCCCCCCCACCATGTGCTTCTAGGACTCCCTGGATAGCCCCACTGTTCAGCAACTGATAGGGTAAAATCTGGCCTAGGAGGGGCTTCCAGGTCTCCACTCCAGGGCTACAGCCAGCACTTGCTCTGCTTGGTAGGTGCTGTGCCTCATTAGTTGTTAAATTAAATGTCACCCTTCCTTGTAGCACTGAATACCTTAGTGTCCCCATCTTGGGGAATCAAGAGGCAGACTGGGAAAATCAGGGATTATCCATTCATTTAGTTAGTGCCACAAATATTAATTGGGCAATTACTATGTACCTGTGACTTGTTAGGCTCTGGGAATACAATAATATTATATAATACAATAATACAATAATAATACAATAATACAGCCAGTGTTCGTACTTACAGAAACTCTGAGAGTCTAGCAGGGAGACAGGTGTGTAAAGGGGCAATTGTGACATGGCATCCTAAAGGATGATATAAAAGAAGTATAGGTTTGCCATGGGAATGTATAGGAAGGGTACCTAAATTGAGACTGGGGGCAGGAGGCAGTTAGGAAAGCTTCCTGGAGGAAGGGACATCTAAAATTGAAACCTAAAGGATGAATAGGATATGAAAGAGAGAGAAAGCATAGCAACCAGGGAACAGAAAGAAATTAAATAAGGCTGGAGCATAGATCCGAGCAGGGAATAAGGTCTGAGGCTAACTTAAGGAGGGATGTTGTAGGATCCTTTAAAGAGTTTGGACATTTTCTCCTAGAAAATAAGTAAGAAGTCACTGGAGGGTTTTAAGCAAGGAAGTGATTTGATCATATTTTCATTTTGGAGAGATAACTCTGACTGCAGTGTGAAGAATATCCTAGAGTGTCGTAGGGGAGGAAGTGGACACTTAGAATATTGTGTTAGTTCATCAAGAGATGAAGACACTTGGACTAGGGCGGAAACACTAAAGATGGAAATAAGTGGAAGCTAAGAGAGATTAAGAGGGAAAACTAGTAAGAATTTGGTGGTTAGCAAGTTTGGTGATTGTGAGCGAGGAGTCAAAGGTCATGTTCCGGTTTCTAGAAGCATATGGCTGCTGTCATTTTCAGAGGTAGGGAGTGCTAGAGGAGGAGAAGGTGAAGAAGGGAGAGGAGGGTGTAAGGAATGAGGTGATGAGTTCAGATTTAGATAATCAAGTTCTTCAAAGAGGTCTGGGCTAGGCACAAATTTAAAAACATTGACTATAGAGTTTGTATCAGTTAGCTTTTGCTGCATAACAAACCATCCCCCAAACTTAGAGCTTCAAAACAGCAAACATTTATTATTTTTTAAGATTCTGCATGTAGGTGGGTGGTTTTTCTGATCTGGGCAATCTTAGTTAATATCTGCTGTCAAATGGTGGCTTGGCTGAGCCTGGACGATCTAGGATGCCCTCACTCACCTGTCTCATAGTTGGTGGACTATTTGGCCTGGGGCTGTCAAATAGGGTCTCTTGTGCCCCGGCAGGCTGTCCTAGCTTTCTTCACATGGTGGTCTCGGTGTTCCAAAGGACAACACGAGAGGACAAGCCCCAGTGCACAAGCATTTGTCAAGTCTCTGTTGGTGTCACATTTGTTATTTGTCTTACTGGCCAAAGCAAGTCACATGGCCAAGCCCAGAGTCATTGTGGGAGGGGACAATACAAGGACATGGGTACAATGGTAACTGAAACTGCCGATTACCATCACTCATCCTTCTCCCCTTTTTCCTCTCCCCCACTAGGATGACGCTGTATGTAGGGAAGGATGAAGCTGGCTTCTATGTTTCCAAAGCACTGGTTCACACAGGGGTGGCCCTAGTGGTGAGAAGGGGTTTCTGAGGGGCTGGAAAGAGGGGATGGAGCAGGAGAGGAGCGCCCCTCACTTGTGAATCTCCATCTTTGCCATAGCCTCGTGGACTGACCCTGGCCCCCATGGATGGCCCCACCACAGAAGAGGTGACACTCCAAGTCTCAGGAGAGCGAGAGGGCTCACCTAGCACTGCTGTCAGATACCCTTCAGGCAGTGTGGCCCTCCCTAGCCAGTGGCTGCTCATTGGTAAGACCCCCTGGCTCAAATTTGGAATAGATGAAGATGAAGGATCTGTGAACCCTGCTTCTGAGCTGAAAGGCTGAGGTCACCTTCAGCCCACTGACTTTTGCCCTTCCCCTTAGGACACCATGAGCCACCCCCAGTCCTGCACACCACCATGCTAAGAATCCATCCCACCCCCGGGAGTGGAACTGCTGAGACTAGACCCTCAGAGAGCACGCAGGCCCCAGCCCTCTTCTTGGAGGTCAGTGCTAGAAGGGCAGAGCACATGGGGGGAGTGTCAGCTGGCGGGTGGGCATTCCTTGGACCTTTTCCTCAGACTTCTAGGAATAACACTTGGTGGTAGGTCAATTGACTTCACACAGTTTCCCAGAAGAAAAGCATTTTGTTTTGTTATTGCCAGAAATGTGTTAGAAGTGTCAAAAGATACTGCTTATCTAAATTGTGGAACATGAGTCACAGTTTTCTTTATTATTCTTCAGTGTAAAAGTTACACAATATTTATCAAGTGAGAAAATGAAAACAGAAAAACTATAAAAGCATGCTCTCCTGGGAGAGGCTTGGACAAGAATCGCCAGTAGTTTAAGTTTAAGAAGGAACAGCCATGACCTGGAACAATAATTCTCAAATCTGGTTGCTCATCAGAATCACCTGGGAGCCCACTCCAGACCCACTGAATTCAGAATCTCTGGAGGTGGATATCTGCATTTTTTGTTGTTGTTGTTGTTATGCCTCAAGGGTATCTGTATTTTTTAGTGACACTGCAAGAGATGAGGGTCATCAGCTAGGTTTGGAAGCCCACTCTCCTGGGGCACCATGATATTTCAGCACCACGGAGAGTGCCACATTTCCCACGATCCAGACCGCTCCCTCACTGCCCCTTTAGCTAAGCCCAGCCTGCCCTAGGTGATGAAAAAGGGTTACAGGTTCCACAGTGGGAAGGGATGTTAAGAGTGAAAGCCCCTTGGTCCCCAGCTCCTGAGCCAGAGCCGAGAGGAACCTTGGGACCTGGAGCTGCATCCTGAAGAGAAAACCCCAGGCTTGTATCCAGGGCTGGGCCCCCAAGACCTGCTGGCAGCTAGCCTCACTGCTGTCCTCCTGGGAGGGTGGATTCTCTTCCTGATAAGGCAGGTGAGCCCATCGCCCCTGACCTCAGGCCCGTGTTAGTCTTCCTAGGGGGAACTCTGCTCCTCCTCTCCCAGACCACTCAACAACCCTCTCCCTTCCCCTGCCTTCCTCCCAGCAGCTCCCCGAACCCCAGCTGCTCTGCTCTGTATGTTCATGCTCCAGTGCCAGGCCATCTCAGGCAGAGCTGCTGGGCCCACCATGGGCCAGGACCTGGCAGGGCCAAGCCCTCTTAGGCCCTCCCTCATGTTTCAGCAGCAGCAGCTGGAGGAGAAGCAGCAGCAGGACCCCCCGGCACCTGCCAGCCCTTCTCACATCTCACAGGATGCTCAGTCTCAGCTCTTGGGCACCACCTCACAGGACCTGCTGAGCCTCCAAAGCCCCTCCGAGCAAGCCCAGCCACTTGAAGACCCTGAAGGTGAGCTAAGGGAACAGGAAAGGGCAGAGTCAGGGACAGAGAACAGAGAGGGGGAAGGTTTGGCTTCAAAGTCGGTTTATTAGAAGTCACTCTAGTGGAGTGGCGAAACCTACACATGCTCACCAGAGAGTATTTCGAATAGTGCCTGCCATGTAGCTGAGCACTCTGGAAATGTCTGCCGTCGTCTTTTATTGTTGTTGCTGTCAAGGACTCTGGATGCAGCTGGGACTGGGTCTAGATCAACTCCCTTCTCTGTTAACTTTGATGAAGTGCTTAATGCCCCGAGCTTCAGTTTTCTCATCTGTCAAATGGGACTAACAACACTCACTTCCTCATGAGAGGTTACCATCACCATTATTATTATATCATACCTACCTATACATACCTAACACAAATAGTAATATTTGTGTTAAAATAACATCGTATTTGGTAACAATAATAGTAAGTTACCTAGCTACAATTTGGTACCTTTTCTCCTCTTTAGGGCTTTTTCTTTTTTAAACATTTCTCTCCTCTTTTCTCAATTTAATCCTATAAACAATCCCTCGGAAGCTTCCTGTGGTATCTGTAGGATGCTCCAGGGGATCTTTCCCATGCTTTTATGGGTCAGTCCAGGGTACTTCTCCTGCTTCTTTGGCTCTGGGCTGGTCTTTGGTCCTTTGGTCCTTTTCATGAACTGCTGCTGGCACCTCCTGGTCACTGCTCAAACCACTACCTCATGCCTTGGAGCCACTCTGCTCTCACCTTAACTTAGGCTGAAGTCTGTCCCTTGCTTGGTTGGATGCCCCAGTGCTGCTCCCGACATTTACCTTTGTGTTCGCTTTGCCTCTGCTGAGAGAGGCAAGGCCCTCGGGGGCTAGCTCTTGTAGAAAGGCCCCCATCACAGAGTTGCCTGAGCCCTGAGTTGTTGCAGTTTCTGTCACTTTACTGGTTCTGAGTGGGTCCACATATAACTTACCCCACCGCACTCTGAAACGCTCATCTCCTTGGACCTTCTGACTCAAGCTGGGTCTTTCCCCAGACAACCCAGACTCCATCTTTCTCCAGGGTGGTTCCCATCAGAGGGCCCTGTGGCCCCCTTGCCATTGTCCTTCAGTTGCCTCTCACAGCCCATTAGACCCCAGCTTGGCATGATGGAATTCCTTCCCCAGATGCCTCCTCCGTTCTCTGTGTCAGTAGATACCATCATCCTCGGAGGAGGAGAAAAGAGGATGTTGAATCTCAGCCCCAGCCCAGCCAGGACACCTTGTTATGTAAAATACCTAAGCCTCTTTACCTGCTATAAGGAAGGAATCAAAGTGTTATCAATGCTTCAGGACAAGAATTCAAGAAAATAAAACACCCAGATAGAGCCTGGGACCTCTGTTGTGAAACTTTGTGGTAACAATCTCTATATAGTACTGGATTTCCTCTGTAATTAACAAAAAATCTTTCTATTTCCTTTACTTTCTTTGTTTAAAGTGCTAATAAACTCTTTACTTTGGCATTTTTGTGGCCTTTAGGCAAAGTCTCGGGAGGACAGGCTTTGGGCCATGTGATAAATGCTGCGATGGTGGCGTCACACAGGCAGCTGTGGGAACACAAGGGAGGGGCACGTAATGCCGATGTGGGGAAATAGAAAGTGTCCTCAAAGTGATGTCTAAGCTGTGGTCCCAAGGACCAGGAGGAACTACCAAGTGAGCAGGGAGGGGTGGAGCGGGAGCGCTGTAGGTGGCACCACCAGCACAGGCAAATGTTCCGAGAGAGAGAATGCAGGGGACACATTCTGGAAGCAGAAAGGTGGGTTGCAAACTCACGCCCATGAGTAGGTCAACTGGATAAAGTAAATGAGCGAAGCAGCTACGTAGGAGGGAGAATAGGGAGTGGTGGGGACTGAGGCAAACTGGAGAACAGGTGCCTGTCTAAGCTCCAGCAGCTAAGCCTGCCTTGCTTAGTGCTGCAATCTCTTGATACAGAGCATGGCTGAGTGAGTATCTGCTGAATCGATGACCAACCATGGGCACTGGCGAGTCTTAAACAGCACTTCTCAACTCAGTAAATACACGTGGAATGAATATGTGCTGAGCAGGTGTGAGGCAGAGTTATAGTTAAATAGACTGGGATTTGCCCATCAGATATGCAGCTATCGGGAGTCCAGTGTGTCAAAATCTGGGTTTAGTCCGGAGAGAGTCAATAAATGAATGTGGCTGATGGCAGCAAAGCTCCAAGAACCACTCTCCAAAAGAGCCCTCCAGGACCAGCCCCTTGTGGCAGCCTCTGACCTGTCCTTAGAACATCTGTTCAGAAACTCTGACCTGGAAATCTTGCTCCTCCTCTCTTGGTGCGGGGAGAGGACCTTCCTCACGGACCTTTTTATGGTTCACGAAATCCACAGAGTCGTCACATCCTACTCTTGTTTAATTTACACAGACTCATCTACATGTGCTTGGTTGGGTCCTTCAGGACCGCCAGCTACATCATATATTCAGGGGTAAGTGGATGCAATCAAGCCAGAGCTTGACTGGCTGAACCAGGGCTGACATTAAGAGCTAGCATTTATACAGCGCTCACTGTATGCCTGTCACTGTCTATACGCTCTGCTTGTATTAACTTGTATGATACTTACAAAGTCCCTGTGAGGTGGATACTGTTATAATGCCTACCTTACGGAAGAGGGAAAGAAGGCAGAAGGGTGCCTGATCGCCGCCCCCAGGCTCACAGAGCCAGTAGGTACCAGCTCAGGAGCTCAAGGGCAGGTCAGCTGTGGGACAGGACTTCTGTCTGCACTTTGGCAAACTGACTTTAGGGTTTCCCAAGACGCGTTGTGGACTCTCAGGATTTTCAGAGGTAATTCTGACTGCGCACTGTTTCCTCTCATGTGACAGCCTTTGATTACTTTAGAACTTCCCTCCTGCTGTTGCTGCTGCTCCGTTATGTTGATGCAGACGGCTGAGCCAAGTGGTGGCGCACGTGTGTGCAGACTGAGCCTCCTCCCGCTCATTATTTCTGCATTCAAGGCCCTCACAGCCACAGTCCGGCCTCCATCCTAGCACTGAGGATGTTTCTGAATAGCTAACCCAGGAAGCACGTAGTGAGTGTTTACCTCACACCAGGGCGTTGAGAGCAGGGCAGGCAGACACACAAGAGACAGGAAACCCAGCAGAACCAAATGAGTGAACAAAAGAGGGGCCTCAAGTGTTTGGGGACCCTCACCTGGAGCCAGCTGAGCAGGGCTTGTTCCAACAGGCTTTCCAGCAACTCTGTCCCTGCTTTCTGAGTCCCCCCGAGACACAGGCTCACTCTTACCTGTGGGTGACATGCTTCCAGCCAGGCCCAGCGCCCCTCCACTCCTGAGTCCAGGGCACACGAGGCTGGGTTACTGCCTGCACCTGGCCCACAGAGGAGAGTGAATGTTCCAGCAGACAACCAAGAGCAATGCTGAGGGGCGGCTTGGAACTTTTCTCACTGATCCCTGAGCCTGATTTTCCTTTGCTTTTCCTAAAGCTGATGGGAGAGGCTGAAGCTGGCAGCTCTTCCTACGTAGAGTGTTCTCAGGGCCACTGAGGGGTGCGCAACTCTGGGGGTGCCCGATACATTCGGCTGTATGAACAGTGCCCCTTGGAGCTGAGCAGAGCACGGCCTGGCCAGATGTGTCTGGGTCCCTGTCAGGGGTCTCTTGCAAGCTACTCAAAGGGAAGAGCAGTAGCTGTCTAAGTCTACGGACCTCTGTCTGCCTGAGCCAACCCCACCCTTCCTAACAGGAAACCAAGGCTTTCCCAGGACTAGCCCTAGGGCAGCTTAGCTTCCAGAGGTCCGCGGCTCCCTTCCTGTCCGGGGCAGTCTTTTCTGCTACTGCACTCCCCCCGCTGCGCTTTCAACTGCCCAAACTCACCTTCCTGTTTGGAGCCAACTCCTCAATTAAAAGGGTTTATTATAACTGGTGGAGGTGGGGAGAGTGCCAGAGGAAGTAAAGGGAAGAAACCTGGGCAGAAAAAGCCGAAAGAGGGAGAATGATAAGAGGATAATATGTCAAACCTCCCCCCTGCCTTTCTTCCTTTGATTCATTTAATGCACAGTGATACCATGAGAGATCATTACATGAGTCCCACTTTCAGAGGAGAAATCTGGGGCACAGCGGTTAAGTAAGTCACCCAAGTACATGCAAAGAGTAGGTGGCAGCCCCAGGCGCTGGCCCCGGGCCGTCTGGCAGCAGGCTGAGCGTGGAAGTCCAGAGAAAGGTAGGGGCAGCGGGACGGCTCTGGACTGGGCAGAGGGGCGGCATTGGGCCGAGCAGAGGCTCCCGGAGACCCCGGCCTCCTCTCCCCGCAGCTGAGCCGCTCACCGTGGTGGGGAAGATTTCCTTCAACCCCAGGGACGTGCTGGGCCGCGGGGCAGGCGGGACGTTCGTCTTCCGGTGAGTGGCAGCCAGGAGCCAGGCTGAAGATGTGGCTCTCACAACCCTTTCGGCCACTGTCCCTTGGAGAGCCTTTCTTTCAAAGACTCCCGGAGGTGGGTGCAGGTGGGTAACTCACTCACCACTTGCTAACGTTTTGCTTTATCTCCTCTCCCTGAACCTCTGCTCACCCGCCTGCCAGGGGACAGTTCGAGGGGCGGGCAGTGGCTGTCAAGCGGCTCCTCCGTGAATGCTTCAGCCTGGTCCGGCGGGAGGTCCAGCTGCTGCAAGAGTCGGACAGGCACCCCAATGTGCTCCGTTACTTCTGTACCGAGCGGGGACCCCAGTTCCACTACATTGCCCTGGAGCTCTGCCAGGCCTCGTTGCAGGAGGTGAGGCTGGAGCTCAGGGAGGTGTGGGTGGGGTGGCAGGGAGGTCTGGGGCTGCAGGGTGACACTTTGCTCCTTGCTGCTCGTCAGTACGTGGAAAACCCAGAGCTGGACCGCTGGGGCCTGGAGCCTGAGATGGTGCTGCAGCAGCTGATGTCCGGCCTGGCCCACCTGCATTCCTTACACATAGGTACCAGGCCCCCACGTCTCTCCAACCCAAGCCCCTGCCCTCCCCTCCTCGGCCCTCAGCTCTCCCCTCCTCTCTCACAGTGCACCGGGACCTGAAGCCGGGCAATGTTCTCATCGCGGGGCCCGACAGCCTGGGCCGAGGCAGGGTGGTCCTCTCAGACTTCGGCCTCTGCAAGAAGCTGCTGGCCGGCCGCCACAGCTTCAGCCTCCGCTCTGGCATCCCGGGCACGGAAGGCTGGATGGCCCCCGAGCTCCTACAGCTCCTGCCCCCAGACAGCCCTGTGAGTCGTCCCGCAGCCCCAGGCCACAGGAATCCCTCCCTGGCCTTCTGCTTCTCCCAAGAAGGCTCCGCATCACTGCTGCGTGACCTTGAGTCACTCCTCCAAGCCTGCTTCTTCATCTGTTAAGTGGGGATAATTCATCCCCTCTTACCCAGAGCAGTGGTTCTCAACCAAGGGCTATTTTACCACCCAGGGGACATTGGACAATGTCTGGAGATGGTCTTGGTTGTCGCTCTTGGTGGTGGTAGCGGGGCTTGCTACTGCCATCTAGAGGGTAGAGGCCAGAGGTGCTGCTAAATATCCTACAATGCACTGGACAGCTCCCAGGACACAGAATTATCTGGCCCAAGATATTAATAGTGCTAAGGTTGAGAAACTCTGACTTTTAAAATAGTTTCAGTCTTCACTGTGCTGCAGAATCACTGAGGAACTTAAAAAAGAGTCAGCTGCTCAGGCCCCACACCCAGTGATTCTCACCCAGTCGGCCTGGGGTAGGCCCCATGGTGGCTTAATCTATATCCAGGGTGGAGAACCCCTGGTGTCAGGGTTTGGGGGAACATCAGATGAGCTAATACAGTTGAAGCACAGAGCAGTGTCTGACCCCCAGAGACACTTGAGTTTAGGACCCCAGGATTATAGATTTTTGAGTCATCAGTGTGTGGGTGGAAGTTGAAGTCATGGGCATGGATGAGACAACACCAAAAGGAAAGTCACTAGGCAAAGCCACACCCACCCCTAAAGTAGAGAGAAAGCTAGAAATGGCCATCTTGAGGCCCAAGGACCAAAGGCACTGAGGTTATGAGCCTGTACAGGTCTTGTTTCTTTAATCAGTGGCCAATAATTTGAACATTTGGGAAATTCCACATACAAATCTGGATTTCTGGATTCTCTTTGAAAATCAAAGTTCTGTGGGGCGGGCCCTGAGGCCTAGTGGTTGTTTGGCATGCTGCCCTTTGGTGGCCTAGGTTTGGTTCCCAGGTGCAGACCTATGCCACTTGTTGGTGGTCGTGTTGTGGTGGTGACTCACATATAGAGGAAGCTTGGCAACAGATGTTAGCTCAGGGCAAATCTTCCTCAGCAAAAAAAAAGAAGAGAAAAAGAAAGTCAAAGCTCTGCCACCCCAGGAGAGTTCCCAGGAGGCAATCAGCTGAAGCTAGTACTAGCTGCCACCTGTGGACAGGGCCTGTGCCAGATGATGGAGTTCTCATGGCCACTTTATTGTGTGGAATAATTGTGGCCAGGAACGCCTGGCCAGCTTCAGTTACTTGCTACCCCTGGAGGAATGGTGCTTGGAAACCTCAACTAGAAACTCAATAGGGATAAAGATTTTGGTTGAAAACCATGGGCCCCTTTCAGTGGTACAGAGGGAGGGGATCTAGGGCCAAGGAGATGCTCTCAGGAAGCATCCTTGGGTTCTAGTCTGAACACAATCCCCAGCTCCGTCCCAGCCCCTGGGAGAATTTAGCCAGGCAGACTTCCTGGAAGCAGAGCCGCCCTCCTCATGCTCATCTCTCTGGCCCCCAGACCAGCGCAGTGGACATCTTCTCCGCAGGCTGCATTTTCTACTACGTGCTTTCCGGTGGCAGCCACCCCTTTGGAGAGAGTCTTTATCGCCAGGCAAACATCCTTGCAGGGGCTCCCTGTCTGGCTCACCTGGAGGAAGAGGCCCATGGTGAGAGGGATCTGGGCCCAGCAGAGAGGGGAATAAGCAGGGCATGAGGCTGGGCAGGCCTGAAGCCATCCCTCCCCTTCACCCCTAGACAAGGTCGTTGGGCGGAACCTGGTTGAGGCCATGTTGAGCCCGCTGCCACAGGCACGGCCCTCTGCGTACCAGGTGCTGGCCCACCCCTTCTTCTGGAGCCGAGCCAAGCAGCTCCAGTTCTTCCAGGTAAGGGGGAAATCTTGGGAATGGCCCCAGCAAGTCCCAGGCAGCTGGGCTCATTATCTAAAACAAGATGGAGCCTAGACTCCTAAACATTGCCATCTTGGCACTCCTCAGTTGCTCATTACCACTTTCCCAGCCCCAGCTGCCTGTGTATGAGACTACAGCCCCTTTTCAGCCATAGTGTCATCATGCTATACCCATGCCCACAGAACCCACTGCACTTGTGTGACCTTGAGCAAAGGACTTTGTGCCTCTGAGCCTCAGTTTGCTCATCTGTGAAATGGGGACAACAGTACCCACCTCCCAGGTTGGTGAAGACCTGGCGGGGTAACACGGGGTCAGTGCAGAGAAGCTGTGCTCCACAGGAGGCAAAAATCCTCACCATCCTAAACCAAGAAGCTTTTGCAGCTTCCATCCCCAAGCCCCAGGACACTCCTGGCCTTGTGGCCTCTGATGCTGGTCATGAGGCTCAGGCGCTCTATGGGGTCCTAGGACATAAGCGACTGGCTGGAGAAGGAGTCTGAGCAGGGGCCCCTGGTGATGGCACTGGAGGCGGGAGGCTCCAAGGTGGTCCGGGGCAACTGGCACAAGCACATCTCGCTGCCGCTGCAGACAGGTAGAGGCCAGACTCAGGGTGGGCCCGGGAGGTTGAGGGGGCCCAGCAGGGACAGCTTTGCCAATGATTTCCCTGCCCCCAGATCTGAGAAGATTCCGGACGTACAAAGGGACATCCGTGCGAGACCTGCTCCGCGCTATGAGGAACAAGGTATGTTCTAGGGCTTGGGTGGGGCCTGGACCTTGGGGCCACCTGGTCACAGCTGCAGCAGGCTCTCTGCTTTACCCCTCCAGAAACACCACTACAGGGAGCTCCCGGTTGAGGTACGGCAGGCACTCGGCCGCATCCCCGATAGCTTCGTCCAGTACTTCACAAACCGCTTCCCGCGGCTGCTCCTCCACACGCACCATGCCATGAGGAGCTGCGCCTCCGAAAGCCTCTTTCTGCCCTACTATCCGCCGGCCTTGGGCGCCAGGGAGCCACGCCCAGAGCCTGCCGGGAGCTGAGGCCAGCCGGACAAGGAGTTGGGCCTATGGCGGAGACTGGCCTCAGCGTCAGAAAGACTGGCAGACGCTTGGCAGCCTAGGGATACTGGAGCAAAGATGAGCCCCGAGCCCAGGCACCTCAGGGAATACAAGAAGAAAACGAAGACTCACATGTGTTTAATGTGTATAAAGGCAAGGAAGGACAGTCCCGAATTCAATAGCAATATTCTGTACAATTCATACGGTGGGGTTGAGAGGGGAGGGGAAGAGGCCGTAGAACCCACACCCAGACATGTACAAAAATAACTTACGTAGCGACCCCCACCTACAGAGATGACGGCGCTCTCTCCCCAGCCCCCAGGGCTGGGGGACACTTTACAAAACTAGCACCATGGGAGCTAACCAGTATGGGCCAAGGTGCTGGTTGGGAGAGGAGGGCACCAGTCCGGAGGAGAGGGAGGCCTACGAGGAGGCCTTGAGGCGATTGGTGGCCGAGCGTGAGCTCAGCAGCTTGTCCACCATGGTGCGGGCGTAGCGGAGCCGGCTGGCCAGCTCCTTGGAGCAGCCGTACTCCTCCAGGAGGCTCAGGCGGTACGTGCGGAAGTCCCGCTTCTCGTCGATGTAGGTCACGGCTGCCATCAGCGGGCACAGGATGAGTTTGGTATGGTCCTATGAGGGAAGGAGGGATGGACAGACAGAGGGTGATCAGTGGATGGAAGATCCCAGCTGCTAGGTACGTGGACAGAGGGAAGATGTCCCAAGTTCACGGGGTGGTGGTGGGGGGGGTCTCATCCCAATTCACTCCCTTCCTACTGCAAGGACAGATCCCATGCCTGTCCCACTCCCCACCCAACTCTGTGGGCCCGCTGACAGTCACAATACCCCGCCCCAACTCTCCCCAGCCCCAGGGCACCCACGGCTCACCTGGAAGAAGTTGATCTGCACACAGCCATTACTGAGGTGCAGGATGATGGCGCTACGGGTGCGAAACCAGGTTCTCAGGTAGGGTAGCCGGGCTAGCTCGTCACCTTCCCGGGGCGTGATATTGGCGCCCGCCTTCAACAAGTGTTCACTCATGTAGTTTCGGAAATACTTAAGAAGAGTGATCTGGTTGGGAAGTGAGGGAGGGAATCCAGAGTTAGAGCCCGGCCCTGGCAGGCAAATCCCTCACTCCCGGCCACACCCAGCCAGCACTCACCTTCTTCATCAAGGAGTTGGGATGGGAACTCACGGTGAGGTAGGACTCGGTGCCATCACGCTCTATGTACTGCAGGCTGTCGCCATCATTGTACAGGATGAGGCGCGTAGAGTCATTGAAGAGCACCCCTACGCTGTTGTCACACAGCTGATACCCTAGCGGTAGGTGGAGGGAGACCTCAGAAAGGGGGAGTAGGGAGCAGGGGGGCATTGGGAGCTGGAACGGGGAGGCCTGGGATGGAGATAGGAAAGTGTTGAGCGAAGACCTGGGAGCCAAAACAGGCAAGAGCCTGTAACAACTCAAAGGGTCACTAGGCCAGGCCTGAGCCACCCACCCATTCTGGAGGAAACCTACCGAGGCCGTACTTGTCCGAATAGTCCACCCACTTGCTGACCCAGAAGATGGGGATGCAGGCGGGATCCTCAGCCTCCTCTGGGACAGAAACAGACGGAGAGCTGGTCAGGACCAGCCTCTTCCCCTCTGGTCCCCGCAGGCAGTCCACACCAGGCAGGCTTGCTGGGCACCCAACCTGGGCTCAATAGGCCTGGGGCCCCAGAGAGGAGCAAGCAGGGCCTCTGCCACCAACAAGCTCAGACCAGCAGCAGGACAGACATCCAAGACGAAAGTTACAGGGCAGAGTACCAAGTCCACTCATTCACTCAGGAATGCATTCATCCAAGGCCCCCTGTGTGCCAGGCACAGTCGCAGGCACAGTGAGCAATGGCACAAACTCAGCCTTCATGGATCTTACACTCCAGGCACAGGGACAGAGACTCATCAAAGTAAACACGGACAGATATTACAGTTACTTCGATCATGGTGAGAGTCCGTGGCTGACGGCTTATCTGGTTTTCCAGTTTTGAGTGATTAAAAAATTGTGAGAAGATAGACAATTCCAAATACATCAACATGTTATGTTCAGTGCATGCAATAATCTCTTTTTAAAAAACACAATAAACAGATATGGAAACTTTAGAATACATTAGGTGAGAAGTGTTATGGAGAATTTACAAAGCAGGGAAGGGGGATGTGCTAGGAGTGGGGCCCGGGGACATGCGCAGAGGGGACAGCTAAGGGAGGTGAGTGTGTGCGCCACGCAGATCTGTGGAGGAAGTGCGTTCCAGGAGAAGGGAACAGTGCGAGCACAAGCCCTGAGGCTGGAGCGCGTCTGGGGCTGTTATTTCGACTATCTTGAAGACGGAGCGGAAGCAGCAGCGTGTACAGATTACACAGTAGCACACTGAGGGCTGGAAGACGGGGCAGTTGTGGAGCTAGAGCAGACGCGTCAGGAAAGGGAGGAAAGGGCCAGGCCGAGGAGGGCCTTGGACAACAGGCTAACTCATCTGGATTTTAATCTACAGGAAATAGGGAAACTAAACGTTTTCCGGAGACAGGGGCCTGGCAAAGCCCCCCATACTGTGCTGGCGGAGACTTCCCTGCCCTCTCCAGATGCCCCAGGCACCCCCCTCCCAGGCCCCTGCCATGCTCACCTTGCCTCACCAGCCCCCGCTCGGAGGGCCTGGAGGCATTGACGCTGTGCAGCTGCTGCAGCATGTCACCAAGGTGGCAGTCGACTGCCTCGCTGGTCTCCTGGACCACTGGTTCCTCTTTTTCCCGGGGCCGCTCGGGCATGGGGTTCTCTACACCTAGGAAGAAGATGAGACATGGTCATCAGCTGGTTAGAGGGGCACGGGACCCCCTGCTACAGTTGGAACTCTCCCCAGGGAAAAACTCTTAGTTGCCGTTGCTTTGGGTAAACTGAGTCAGTGCCAGGTTATTAGAGCTCATGTGCTAATGACAGGTGCACAGTACTCGCTGCTACCTCCAGGACCAGGCCAAGCCCTTTAGGAAGGCTTCATGGCCACATACACACAGAGCTTCAGACACTCAGGCCCCTGACGCTGCAGCATACCACCCGTCACTCGGGGAGACAGGTCAAAGGCACCAGCAGTTTGGAGCCGCCCAGCTTCAAGCCAAGAATTAAAAGCATCTTCAGCACCAGGAAAATGGAAGGCTCAATAAATCACAGATTGGCAGGATGGATTAAGGAGGCATTTAACGAAAATGTAAGAAATTTTTTTCCACCCTAAAATTTGCTTTATATACTCATACGTGACCAAAACGAGTCTGAGAAGATACACATTGAAATTTTAACATGGGTTATATTTGAGTGGTAGAAGCATGCATGATTCTTGTTGTCCTTATGCTTAAATGTTTAATTCTTTCCCCACCAACATGTGCTAGTTCTCCTTGTATATGTGAAATTCCTCTTTCAATTAAAAAAAACTATGCTAAGGACTTAAATGTGAAATAATAAGATATTTGGAATTTGCTTTTAAAAACTCTAGCAAGAAAGGGAGGCGGGAGTGGGATAGATAAAAACAAGTACGGGCAAATGTTGATAACTGCTGACAGTGGATGATGAATACATGGGAGGTCATCTTACAGTTCCCTCTACTTTTGGGTAAGTTTGAAAATTCCCAGCATAAGAAGTTTTTGTTGTTGTTTTTTTAAAGATTTTATTTTCCCTTTTTCTCCCCAAAGCCCCCTGGTACATAGTTGTATGTTTTTAGTTGTAGGTCCTTCTAGTGGTGGCATGTGGGATGCTGCCTCAGCATGGCTTGATGAGCGGTGCCATGTCCGCACCCAGGACTCGAACCGGCGAAACCCTGGGCCGCCACAGCGGAGCGCACAGACTTAACCACTCGGCCGTGGGGCCAGCCCCAAGAAGTTTTTATAAAATGTTTTATGTTCAAAAATTAAAACCAAAAGAAAAAAAGCTATCCTTAAAATAATATTACATTATAGGCCAAAGAATAAATATCCACGAGTCCATAGTGACACAAATAACCAAATAAATAAATATATGGGAGAGAAGCGACAGGTCTACCTTACAGAAGAATTCCAACTGACGAATGCAGAGGGAGCGAGGAAAGAGGAAAGGCACTGTTGGAATACCATGTTAATAATTGCTGCAGGCAAGATCCACCATGGATGCTAAGATAGGTGGGCAAAAGTTTGAGGAGAAACAGGAAAGCCTCAAAGTGGCTCCTGGCAAGGAATGTATTAATTACAAAGGGAAAAACAGGATTGGTGGTGACCAGGGGAAAAGGGGGGTGGGGGTGGGCACAAAGGGTGAGGGGGTGCACCTACAACAAGACTGACAATAATGTACAACTGAAATTTCACAAGGTTGTAAACTATCGTAATCTTAATAAAAAGTAAAAAAAAAAAAAGGGAAAAACAGTAACTCTGCAGGGGAGAAATCATCAGACAGCACTATGATCAAGATTAACCTCACCAAGAGAAAGAGATGTCAAAAATTGAAACCAAAAGAATAAAGTAGGGGCTGGCCCCGGGGTCGAGTGGTTAAGTTCACGCGCTCCGCTGCAGGCAGCCCAGTGTTTCGTTGGTTCGAATCCTGGGCGCGGACATGGCACTGCTCTCCAAACCATGCTGAGGCAGCGTCCCACATGCCACAACTAGAAGGACCCACAACTAAGAATATACAACTATGTACCGGGGGGGGGCTTTGGGGAGAAAAAGGAAAAAAATAAAATCTTTGAAAAAGTAATTTAAAAAAAAAAAGAATAAAGTAATCCTTAACAGTATTAGATTATAACTGAAACAAATGAATTTACATATTAAATTGCTGCTATATCCACAGAGAGAAAAAAAGTATTTCAAGTGACCTCTCTTTTTTTTTTTTTACACTATATATCCTTAGTGAAATATATTCTAAGGACAAATAGAACTGCAAGAAAATAAAACATCATTTAATAAAAGGAATTAGTTTATATATGTTGAAAAACTTATGTATATTAATGTATGTAAACAAGATTTTCAGTTAAGGGAAAAGAAATACAAATATAAAATCAAAGAAGTTGGGGCCAGCCCAGAGGCATAGCGGTTAAGTTCGCGCGTTCTGCTTTGGTGGCTGGGGTTCATGGCTCCGGATCCCAGGAGTGCACCTAGCACCGCTCCTCAAGCCATGCTGTGATGGCATCCCACATAAGATAGAGGAAGACTGGCACCAATGTTAGCGACAATCTTTCTCAAGCAAAAAATAAATGAATAAATAAAATCAAAGAAGTAAAAATCCTGTAATATATTTGAATCAGACACTTATAAATTACCAAAAGAAAAGTAGTAACGCCATACCAGAGAAAAAGATTTGCTATAAGACAAGATTGTATCAGTGTCAAATTTCCTACACTTGCTAACTGTGCCATGTGCTGTGGTTATGCAAAAGCATCTTTGCTCTCAGGAAATACACACTGAAGTGTTAAGTGGTAAAGGCCAGGATGTACACAACTTACTTTCAAATGGTCCAGGAAAAAATATATATATATTTGTATATGTCTATAAAGAGAAAGACACTGACACAGCAAATGTGAAAAAAATGTTAATTGGTGGATCTGGGTAAGTGGGTACAGGAGGTTTTTGTCTATTTTTATAACTTTTCATAAGTTTGAAATAACAAAATAAAATGTTGAAAAAACATGAACGAGAAATATCAGCATAAACTCAAGGTTGTCCCCCCCAAATTATGTATTTCCTAATTCTGTCCCCTGAAGAGACCTAGAACAATGACAACCCAAGCAATGGTAGGTGGCTTTATAAGAAAATGTCCATCCTTTTATTTGTTTTTGTTTTTTTTTTTGAGGAAGATTAGCCCTGAGCTAACATCTGCTGCCAATCGTCCTCTTTTTTTTTTGCTGAGGAAGACTGGCCCTAAGCTAACATCCATGCCCATCTTCCTCTACTTTATGTGTGGGATGCCTACCACAGCATGGCTTGCCTAGCGGTGCCATGTCCGCACCCAGGATCCGAACCTGCGAACCCCAGGCTGCAGAGAAGTGGAATGTGCGAACTTAACCACTGTGCCACTGGGCTGGCCCTATCCATCCTTTTAAACGGAAGCATATACCGAAGTTTATGAGGATAAAATGATGAGATGTCTGGGATTAACTTCAAAAATGCTTCAGCGCAACCAGAGGCACTCACAACTAAAAATATACAACTATGTCCTCGGGGGCTTTGGGGAGAGAAAAAAAACAACTTCAAAGGAACAAAAAAGGAGAGATGAAGCAAACGTGACAAAATGTTGATAGCTGTTGGGTACGTGGGGGCTACTACACTATGTTCCATGTGTATATTTGAAATTTCTCATATTTTTTCAATGACCCATGCAAGAGTGATGTTAGGAATTTTTTTAAATGATAAGAATTTTTCAGGTGTGACATTCAGTCCACTCTCTTTTTGGCCTGACGGGGCTGATTCAGCCATGGCAAGGTCTGTCTTTCCTGACAAGGTCAAGGGGAAGAAGGGCATTTTGCCACGGGAGGGTGGGAGCTGTGGATTCAAGGACCAGGGCCTGTCCTACTGCATACATGAGCTCTGGGGACCACCCATCCACGCACTGCAGCCTAGGCTCTCCCTGGGGGTCCGCTGTCTCCCCAGCCCCTTGCTTTACCTTTATTGAGGACTGTGAGAGGCTTCCGGTTGCTGGGGTCCAGGCTGCTGGGAGCGATTGAGAACCTCGGTGGAATGGTGAGGCAGGTGATGGGGAGACGGGCAGGGATATAGCCAGAAGTGAAAAACTCGTCATTGAGCAGCTCGTGAATGGTCGGGCGGGCAGTGGGATCTGTCTGCAGCATCTTCTGGATGAGGGAGGCGGCCACCGGGTTGATGTGCTGGAGCAGAGAGAGGGAGAGCCATAAGCAGGACTAATGGGGACTTGAGTCCAGCACTGTCACAGAGGAACTGCATGTCCTGGTCCACACGCAGGCCCCTGGTCTCCAACAGGCCACGCTCCCCACTATCGGCTTCACTGAGTCAGCAGGCACCAACCTAAGTGAGGACGATCATTTCTCCTTCCTCCTGAGACTCAAGATTAGCTTGAGGTCATTTTTCCCCTGAATTTGCTCTCCCTTAATTTGAGATGCTCACCACTGGAGCAGCACTTGAGAACACAGGCTCTGAGGTCATAAAGACCTGGGTTCAAATCCCAGCCTGCCACTCAACACCAGCTGCGGCAAGTAACCCGACTTTGTAGGGCCTTTGCATCTTCATCTCTGAACTGGGGACGCAGCGCCAAGCTTGGAGCCCCCGGGAGAAGACTCACCCTAGCACAGGTCAGGTACATAGTGACAGCCTACCAGTGGCTACGCACTTACTATGAGCCAGGAAAGCATTCTAAGCACTTAAAGAATATTACTCATTTCACGGTCACAAAGACATCTAGGAGGCACAGATCTCTACCACCATGCCCCTTTTGCAGATAAGGAAACTGAGGCACAGAGAGGTTAGGAGCCTTTCCTAAGAACACACACCTAGTGAGTGGTGGAGCAGCACCCACTCCGAAGGAGTCTAGAAGGCTCAGGCACCCACACTCTGAACCACGCCATGCTCTGTCTGACCCTTTGACTGATTTAGTCCGTCTGTCCCTATGGAGACAGGACTCTTGCCCTCACACAAGGTGAGGATACCAAACTGGAAAGCAGCCGTGTGCCAGGCTTCCACAGGAACAGGCTATCCCTTTCGGTGTGTTTACACTGGTGGCTGTGAAAATGCACACCACTTTGGACTCACAGAGGTTCACAATTCTGTGAGCTCTTACTGTATATGTAAGGCACCCCAAGGTGCTCCAGAGGCAGCGACTCCATCTTATAGATGGGAGACTACAGAAGATTCAGGCCAATTGCCCATTGTGACCTGGCTGCTAAGTGGCAGAGCCCATTTGAATCCAGACCGTCCCTTTCCAAAGCTCAAACAGCACTTCTGCTTCTTTGTGCACAGACGTCAGGCTCTGTATGCAGTTTCAGACACGGGCCCTCCAGAGCTCTGCAGGTACCCCAGCTCAGTAAATAGCTTTGGGGAGAAAACAAAACAAAACAAAATAAATGTAAACTTAAAGTGTGCTCAGTCACCTTGGGAATGCTGTATTCATTCTTCTTGATCCGGAGGTAGGTCTCTTTTAGGCAAGAGGTCTCAAAAGGCGGCTTGCCCACTAACAAGGTATACCTGTAGGAACAAGGTGGGACGTCGCTCCAGACTCTCAGCCAAAACTCAGACACGGGAGGAATCATCTCAGGGCCAGAGTGGAGGCCAGGCATCCCTGGGACACTCACTCTGAGCCTGAGGACAGTCCCCACGTCCCCTGAGCAGCCCCAGGAGCCGGGACACTGGCGGGGAGAGCCCTAAGGAGAATTCAGGTGATGAGATAGAGCTCCGGGGCCAGTGACTTTCAACTACAGCCTGTGGTGATCCAGGGCCCCGGAGGCCGTCGGCCAACACGAAACAGGTCAAAGTGGGTGGACGACCTGTTCTGACGGAAGCAGCTCCATGTTCAATGGTGCAGAACTTAAAGCTTGAAGTTTCCACTTGGAAAACCTCCATTGCAAGGAAGTGTGAAAGCCATTGCTCTGACTCATGTCTAACTCTCCAGTGCCCAGGCCAACAACAAAAAGCTAACACCTGAGAAGGCCCCAGCCTCTGCCCACCACCCAGCCCCCCTGACGGCCTCGATCCAGACAGATCACAGACACTGCCTCCTGCCAGCCCTCACTCCCGGCCTGTTCCTCCCACCCAATGCTCCTTTCTAGACCAGTGGTTCTAAAATTTATTGTAGACAAGAATAACCCCGGGATCTTTTGAAATCCAGATTCTGATCCAGTAGTCTGGGTCCTGAGACTCTGTATTTCTACCAAGTTCCCAGGGGATGATGCTGCTGGTCTCTGGGGACCACTTTGGGTAGCGAAGGGCTAGAGCAAGTTTGTGGAGACCTTCCCTCTCCCTTCCCTGGACCAGGCTGCAGGAATCCTACAGGATACACCAGTGACAAGGAGAGAGATGGGAATTAGGCTTTATTTTGGGCAATCTGTGCCCTGGAGCAGCCTTTCCATAGGCAGAAAGGTCCACAGGCTAAAGTCAGCCAGGGGAGATGTGCAAAAGGGCCCCTGCTGAGGCCGAGTGGGTCCTGAGACAACAGCCAACTTACATGATGCACCCAATGGACCACACGTCCACCTCGAAGCTGTGCCCTTTCTTGCTCAGCACCTCAGGAGCTATGTAGTTAGGAGTCCCGCACAGGGTCTTCTTCCGCTCCCCATCATATTCGACTTTGGTTGCCAGTCCAAAATCCCCTGAGACAGAGGGAGGAAGAGGGGGCACTCGGATGTTAGCCTCTGTCAGCTGTCACTGCAGACATCTGCTTCCGGTCTCACCATCAAGAACCAGGGTCATTTGAACCTCAAGCCTCCCTTCCTTGTGCACAGCAAGGCTTGCCCAGGAGTCTCCCAGCATACTGGCCCCAGGGGGGCCTCCCCAAGGATGCTCCTCCCCCTCTCCTTAGAAAGGAGGGCTGTGCTTCTAAAAGGGACTTGATGGGGACAGCAAAACTCAAACACCTTCAGAGATCAAGCAAGTCAACATCAAGACTGCTACTTGGCAAGTTTGTGAGGAAGTAATAGGGAGGGGTGGGGACAGTAGCAAACCAGAGGGAGCCTGCCTAAAGGGAACAGGAGCTTTTCAGCCCAGCAAAGAGTTGCCCTAAGGGAATCTGTCCCTGAACTGCTGGAGCTTCCGATTGTTTAAAAGGAGCTCCAAATCCAAGTTTTTATGTCAAACCTAATATAAAAAATTGGAACCTAATTCAAATTCTTTTTAAAAAATTCTGTGTAGGGGCACAAAAAATGCATCTGCAGGCAAGATACTGGCTTGTGAGCTCTGTTTTAAATGTCTGCCCTAAAGAGAAGATTCTAGAGGCAATCAACAGCCCAGACTTCCACTACCCTCTCCCTCCCTGTCTCCTTCCTATTTCCTCCCCCAGCCTCCGCCTCATTCCCACTTCCTGTAGTGGTGTCAAGCCGCCCTGCAGGCCCAGCACCTCACCTATTTTCACCTCCAGATCCTCGTTCAGGAAGAGGTTGCCCAGCTTGAGGTCCCGGTGAATAACCCGGTTTCGGTGCAGGTACTGGCAGCCGAGGACGATCTGCCGCAGGTAGTAGCGGGCCTCGGGCTCGGTGAGTGCTTTCCTCCGTTTGTGCAGCTCCAGGAGAGACTGGGCGGGGGAAGGAGAGGAGAAGTGAGGAGGCCCAAGGGGGTGAGGAGGTGTCATTAGGTAAAGGCAGCCAGGGCCCTCCCCCCAATTCCTTCTCCAGGACAACTGCGATCTGGACTTTCCCCTAATCCCGGCCACAATCGTTCATAGCAGCCCCTCTCAAGCCCCTTACCTGGGAGTCCCTTCTCAGCCCCACTCTGGAAGCTCAGCGTTCTCAATATCCCCTCCCCGGGCAGATCCCTTTCGCCACCGCTCTTCCCCGGAAGCTCCGAAGTTTGGCTTCAACCACCCTCTCCCTGACTCGACCCCACTCCGGAATCTCCGGGTCCACAGCACCCCTTACCTGGGACTCCTCCCTTAGCAACTCCGGTAAGTGGGTCCATTACCAGGGTTCTCCCCGGCCCCGCGCCTCCCCCGCCCTCCCTCCGCCCAACACCTCGCGTCCAGGAGCCGCCTTCTCTAGCAGCAACAGGTCTCGCGCTCCACTTAACCGGAACGCCCCCCCCGCAGCAGCTCCGAGTGCCAAGCACCCTCTACCCGGGACCTTTTCCATCCCTAGCTCAAGGTTCCCAGCACCTCCTCCCTACCAGCTCCGAGCCCCGGACGCCCCAACCCCGGCCCCCGGGCAGCTCCAGTCTCCCAGCGGCGATACTCACTCTCCGGCGGCAGAGCTCCAACACTACGAACACGAAGTCGTTGTCCTCGAAGAAGCCGTGGAAGCCTACGACGTGCTGGTGGGCGAGGCTGCGGTGAATGGATATCTCCATGGACATCTTCTCCTTCTGGTGCGGCTTGAGCAGCAGCGACTTAGGCACAATCTTGCCTGCGAACACTTCCTTAGTGTCTGCGTCCGAGATCTCGAAGCACTTGGCAAAGCCGCCCTTCCCCAGAAAGCGGCCCCGCAGATAGCGCCGGCGGCTGCGTGGGTCCACTAGGACCTCCGGGATCTCTTTCGCCGCCGGGGCAGCCGCCGGGGCCCCGGGAGCTGCAACTCCAGGTGCCCCGGCTTTCCCTGGGTCGGCTGGTGCCCGCGCCAGCTTCCCTGCAGTTGCCGCCGCACTCATGTTCCCGGAGTTGCTCAGCGGACCTAGTAGGGTCTGGGCAGAGGCTTGGCACGGCTCCGCTCCTCCTCGAATTCAAACGCGGCGCCGGGAACGTTACTGCAGCCTGCGCGCCCCTGATTGGCCGCGGGGATTTAAAATCCAAACCCGCCCGCCGCGCGGCACTCTGGGACCGCTCTGCACCGCAGCCGCCTTTAAACCCGTTCCCAGGCGGGGGAAAAAACTTGATTGACAGGGACTCGCGGACAGCAGCCACGTGGGATGCCTGGGAAACCATCCGCGGCGTGGGGAAGCCAGCCCCAGCCCCAGGAGAGGGCGAGTTCAGGGTTTCTCCCTTTCTCGCGGCCGGGGAAGCTCCTCCAGTTCACAGGCACCTCCTCCAGGAAGCTTTTCCCAACCCCTCCCTCCACCCCCACCCCACTTTCTAGAATGTAAACTCTGAGAAGAGAGACCCGGCAGCGCCAAGAGATAGGTTAGGAGAGCCTTAGCACCCGCCTCTGATGTCATCTGCTCTCTCTTCCAAGTCACCCCAATAAACTAAAATCTAAGTAAAAGCAGGCTGCTTGCTAAGCAAGCGCACCCTCATTGCAAGCGCCCACTCCCCTCCTTCAAATAACAGCTGCTCCTGAGCCGCCCTGGACTGCAGGGCAACGGCGCTCCGAGGACGGTTCAGGCGGCCAGCATCGCCGCCACCTGGGAGCTTGTTGGAAAGGCAGAATTTCAGGCCTTAGCGCAGACCTCCCGAGTCAGAATCTGACTTCCAACGCAGCTGCCCAGGTGATTCCTACACGCCGCAGTCTGGGAAGCACAGTAGGAGAGCCCCCACCGGGTAAGAAAGTCAGCGGTCTGGCTTGCTCACTGCTGTATTTCCAGTGTCAGAGAGAGCCGACCCTCAATTGTTTGCTCAGAGGGAGGATGGCTGGTCGGCAGAATGCCTGGCAAACTGGCAGGCCAAGGCCAAACCTGGCCTGCAGGGGTGTTTTGTTTGGCCTCCCACTTTTTAAAATTTGGATTCATTCACAGCACTTAAAAGTCAAGAGGCTTCTGGGGGTGGCCTGGTGGCGTAGGGGTTAAGTTGGCATACTCTGCTTGGGCAGCCATGGTTCACGAGTTCGGATCCCAGGCATGGACCTACGCACCACTTGGCAAGCCATGCTGTGGCAGGCATCTGGCATATAAAGTAGAGGACAATGGGCATGGATGTTAGCTCAGGGCCCATCTTCCTCAGCAAAAAGAGGAGGATTGGCAGTGGATATTAGCTCAGGGCTAATCTTCCTCAAAAAAATCTAGAGGGTTCACATAAAAATTCAGATTTGTGGCTTTTCCCGAAAAAACTAGAAGCTCTGGCAACTCTTGCCACCATAGCTGCCTGGTGTGCCTCAGATCCCAGCTATCCCCTTTGCCCATTGCCTGTCTGGCTTCCACAAATACGTGAGTGGCACCCCTGCAATGGCAAAATACCCGAGTTAGAAGCCCTTTCTCTGTGGCCCCTCGCACCATATGATGTCTCTGAAAGAGCCCAGCAAAAATCAACCACGCTGTAAGGATCCCTTTACTTGCCCCCAAATAAACCGAGAGGCAATGATGATGTCTTTCCTACCCCACATACCACGCTCCCAGCGCAATGCCTGGTAAAAAGGGGTAACTAAAATGTCTGCTGGATAAAGGGAAGTTTTTTTTTTTAACTAAATTATTATTTTTGATCCCAGTGCTGTGTAATCTTCTATTTTATCTTTTTATTGAAGTTGAATCTGTGTACAGAAAAAATGTATATTACATAATTGTAGAGCTCAGTGAATTTTCACAAACTGAACACACCCCACGTCAACGGCACCGGGACTGAGAAAGAGAACATTACCTACACCCCAGAAGTCCCCCTGTGCCCTGTGCTGGGGGGCCCCATGCGATGATTCACTAGGAGCCTCAGAGGACTCAGCATACAGCCTACTCACGGCAGCTGGGCTGCATCACAGCTTGGGGCTACCAGCACGGGGAACGGCGCTCAAGGCGACGTCTAGAGGAAACCAGGCGCAAGCTTCCCAGAGTCCTCTCCCACTGGAGTCACACTTCATTCCTCCAGCAATGAGTTGTGACCACATGTGCAACATCTTATCTATCAGCGAGCGAAGCTCATTAGAGACTCAGTGTCCAGGGTTTTCACTGCAGACTGGTCACATAGGCACCCTCTGCCTAGCACATACCAAAATTCCAGATTCCCAGAAGGAAAGCAGGTGTTCAGCATAAACCACATTGTTGGCACAAATAGTTTAGGCAGTGAGCACCCTCATCACCTAGGGAATGGTGAGACCCTCCCCAAATCCAAGCTCCCGGTCACCAGGCAGGGGACAACCTTGCTAACAGGCCTTGCTGAGGAGAGCAGGGTCAGACCTGCATGATTAACTCTTTTCTGCACAGTCCACCCTCCTTGGCCCTTGGCCAGGCTTCTTTCCAGCAAAATTATGATCAGAAGGACCCCACATAAAAGGGTGAGACCAACCTGCAGTACTGATCTCAGTTAGACCTGTTAGAGGTCCTAGATTTAGCCAGTTAAAATAGATCCCATTAACTCTACAAGTCTATCTTACATCTTAGAAAGCCTCGTGGCCTCCTCTTCGGTTTCTGTATGACTTGTTTTTGCCTGGCCCAAGGCAACGACTCAGGTACAGCACAGCTATGGCCGGTAAACTCAAGCTGACCTGAAGCCTTCCAGGGCTGAGGCAGTGTGGCGACAGTCAGGGCACACAGGCAGAAGTGCCATCCCAGAGGGCATGTGTGGTCCCCCTGGAAACGAGTTTACAGTGTTAGGGTGCCCCAAGTGGGAGATACATTAGTTAGGCAGTAGAGGTTAACAGGGCCCCCAATGTCACCTCCTACCATGGGGCCTCCTGCCCTAGAGTTTCCAGGCCACCCTGAGAAACTCATCCAGTCCTTGGTTTATGAGGGACTGCCTGAAGGGAGTTGATTCCACACAGTTTCGCTTGTCCATTCTATGTGTCTATCCATCTCACGAGTGCGCACAACGCTTGAAGGTGTTCTGCATGGAGAGCGCAGGAGCTGGGCCCCCTCTGGTGTCACGTATCAGGGCTGCCAGGCGTGATCCCAGGCTCCACAGGCTGAAGTCAAAGCACTCCCAGTGCATGGAGAGGCAGCAGTGGGCCTCTTCCTTCAGGAGGAGGGGAAAGCTTCCACGGAGAGTTTGGAAAAACAGATCATAAATGCCCCCCACCCCTACCCAAGGCACCCCAGGTGCCAAGTTTTTACTTTTTCTCCATTGTTACAAAATCAGTGTGCCCTACGGATCAGCAACACTAACTTGACGTTTTTTCCATCACCTCTTACTCTCATCCAGGCCTTTCATCTGGAAGGGTTGTATGCAAGAGGCACAAAAGCATTTCTCTAGATAAACGGGTTTTTTTTTCCCTTCTTCTCCCCAAAGTCCCCCGGTACATAGTTGTGTATTCTAGTTCTGGGTCCTTCTAGTTGTGGCATGTGGCATGCTGCCTCAGCATGGCCTGATGAGCAGTGCCGTGTCTGTGCCCAGGATCTGAACCAGCGAAACCCTGGGCCGCTGAAGGGGAGAGCGCGAACTCAACCACTCGGCCACGGGGCCGGCCCCAGATAAACATTTTTTTTTTTTTTAAAGATTTTATTTTTTCCTTTTTCTCCCCAAAGCCCCCCAGTACATAGTTGTATATTCCTCGTTGTGGGTCCTTCTAGTTGTGGCATGTGGGACACTGCCTCAGCGTGGTTTGATGAGCAGTGCCATGTCCGCGCCCAGGATTCGAACCAACGAAACACCGGGCCGCTTGCAGCGGAGCGCGCGAACTTAACCACTCGGCCACGGGGCCAGCCCCCCCAGATAAACATTTTTATATGACATAACCAGAAAGACATATGCAGAAATGAATTGTGTTCCCCCAAAATTCATAAGTTGAAGCCCTAACCCCCGAGTACTTCAGACTGTGACTGCATTTGGAGATAGGGCTTTTAAAGAGGTGATTAAGGTAAAATGGGGTCGTTTGGGTGGACCCTAATCCAATATGACTGGTGTCCTTCTAAGAAGAGATTAGGACACAGGCTATCCAGACAGAGGGCGACCATCTGCATGCCAGTGAGAGAGGCCCCAGGGAAACCAAACCTGCCAACACCTTGATTGGACTTCTGGCCTCTAGCACTGAGAGAAAATAAATTTCCACTGTTTGAGCCGCTCAGTCTGTGGCATTTTGTTTGGCAGCCCTAGCTGACTAATAGAGGATGAAATCCTGAATTTTCAAACATTTCAAAATGGGTTTACATAATCTCCTAGCTTTTCATCCAGAAAGCAGCTTAGAAAAGATAAATGCCTTTCTAAAGACAGCTACATTTGAATAATCAAGCTACCTCACCTTAGTAAGTGTCTGTCCTGGGGGAAAAGTCAGGCTGTAGAGTCAGGCCATCACCCCATTGTGGCAAGTTGCAACGAATCCAGAAAGCTGAACACGAGTCAACAGCAGTTAGATATCCCCCAGAGAAGGTCCAGAAGGTCTGATTTGTCAAAAGCAGGTGGAGGGGTCACAGTCCCTGTGATGTGCCCTCCCCCAACTTGCAGCTTCTGGCAGGGATGACAAGTTAGGATGCAATTTAACCTCTGCATCGGAGATAAAGAGTTGATCAGCGGCTTGATTTCAGATGGTCCCATCAGAGAACACGCCCTTTCCTGTGGGCATCTCTATGTGACCCAGCTGGTCCAGCCAGCATTCAGGATGTATGTTTCCATAATTTAGAGCTCCACAGAAGGGGTCCTAAATCTCCAGTGGTCCTGGGGTCTGAGTCCTGTTCATAGAGCCTGTGTCTGCTTTCAGTTTAGCACAGCTCCTGTTGAGGCTGAAGCAGCTCATGGCTGTCAGTATCACTTTTCAGCTTAGAGTAGGGTCCAGGCCATTAGGATCAGTGAATTTGGGATTCCCAACAAGCCAGCTGCTTTTCTTCGGCAGCAGCAAAGGCAGGCGGCAGTGCCAGCCAGCCAGGTCCAAGACCAAGTGACCAGCAAGGCTTCCTCTTTATCTTGTCAGTTGTAGAGTCCAAACTGATCCACTCAAAAATACGCACAGCAGGCTGCACAGTCATCAGCCTCTACGCGTCAGACATTTGATTTCAACATGGGCTTATTAGCAATTTAACTGCTTTTTCAAATTCTAAATGTGTATTTCTATCCAGAGATTGCCTCTTTGTTCATGTTGTCTCCTTCCTTCCTGAGGCTCCAACAGACACAAATCATAGCAAAAATCATCAGTTATGGAGACTGGTTCTCGTTCCAATACCAAAAGAATTTAAATTCCAACCTACACACTGGTGGCAAAAAGCAAGGAAGCTGCACCTCCCCCCGCAACACCTTCATAATTTTATTTTTTTGCATCTTTCTTTAATTAGGATGATCCCTCTAGCATTTATAAAATTATAAGCATATATAACATTTTAAATCAACTTTATCGTATATCCAGATACGACAGGCAGAAAATACAAAGCCATTTAAAAAAAAAAATCTCCCTTTTTTTCTCATTGTGAATTTATTCAAACCCCTAGCAGTAAATTCAGCATTTACAGAGTTGTAACTGCAGGCCTGCAATGTTAACTCTTTTCTGCACTGACTCCCTTCCAGAGGCAACCCCCCAAGCGTATCCACTGCGATATAGTATGATATTTAAGCAATGGACTCAACCAATAAAACCAAGTTAGAATGTTTTTCATTCATACATTCAAAGGCCATTGAGCACCACTGCATGTATGTTTTATTTATTCCACTGAGGAATATTTACTAAAAAATGATGAAGCATTGAAGAAACTTTCTTTAACTCCCTTTCATTCCTTAACAGCTGTGTTCATAGTCCCTTCTAGTCCTTGTCAACATGCAGCTCCAATTTTATACAGCTGCACTTATGCCTCGTTAGTATAATCTCCCCGCATAGCAGCAGTGATAATAACACTAACAGTCAACTCCTACTGAGCACTTACTATGTGCCAGGTATGAGGCTCTAAGAGCTTCACAGAGCCCCTCATTTAATCCTCACCAAGGCCTGAGGGGGAAAGGATTATTATTCACATTTTGAAGATAAGGAAATGAGTGCTTGTAGATTAGGTTACGGGCCCAAGGTCACGTAGCCATGAGGTGGCAGAACTTGAATTCCAACCCAACTCTGCTGACCCCAAAGGACACCTGCCTGCGCACTGCCTCTCTGCACACTGCCTCTGGGTGAATGAGGCAGGCCCCAAACCCCAGACTCACTTGTTCACTCGTTCACTCCCTCCCTCCCTCCCTATCAAAAAGCAATATGACATATTGGTTAAGCTAACTAAAGAAGCCTGGGTTCAAATGCCAGCCCCTCCCCTTACTAGCTGTAGGACCTTGGGCAAATTACTTAGCCTCTCTGTGCCTCAGTGTCCATGTCTATAAAATGAAGATAATTATAGTGCCCATCTCCTAGGATTCTCAAGGAGATGGCGTGCCTATCTCCTGAGGTTCTTGTCAAGAGACTCCGTGAGGACAGCACTTTAACAGTACCAGGCACATGGTCACATCAGTTGTTGTTTGTTATTATTATTGAAATAAAAAGAACCTGTGTCTATTCCCTGGGAGCTCAGCATCTCCAACAGACCTTTCATTTCCTGGGCCTCTCATATTTCCTGTTCTCCCCTCTCCTCTGACCCTACTGCTTCCTCAGGCTCTTGCTGCTCCCATGAGAAATCAGAAAGAGCACCCAGCAGACACCAAAGGCTGAGATGAATGCAGCTGAAAACAGACAAGCTGGCAGGGCCGAGAAAAACCACGGGCTAATGTCCAGACCCAAGGTCTGAAAGCCAGAGAGGGTGTGGACTCCATTCCTGTGTCTCTTTCCTTGGATGATTTTCACATGCACAAGCCATCTGCCTGAGGCCCAGTGGACTTGGAGACACAGAGCAAGCCATTCACTCTCCTTGGGGAAGCGGGATGTCCTGTGCTAACTCTACTCACCTCAGGGTCCGGGTCAGAGTGCATAATGGAAGCAGGTGGGGCCCACCTGCCAGCGAAAACCTCAGAAAGCAAAGGATTAACTGACTGGACAGCAAGTATAGTCGTCAGGGCCAAGTGCTTTGGAGACCCAGCATATCGGAGGAGGCACGGAAAACAGGGACTTTGCAGCCAGCTAAGACCTGGCTTTGATTCCACCTCAGCCATTTATTAGCTGTGTGACACTGGGGAAATTTTCTTAACCTCTCTGAAGATCAGGTTCCTCCTCTGCATAATGGATTGTAAAAATCCCTACTTTTTTGACAATTGGGAATATTAAATGTTTTCTTTTGGTGGTGCGGGGGCCGAGGAAGAATGGCCCTGAGCTAACGTCTGTTGCCCATTTGCCTCTTTTTGCTTGAGGAAGATTGTCACTGAGCTAACATCCGTGCCCATCTTCCCTTTTTTTGTATGTGGGACACCACCACAGCATGGCTTGATGAGCAGTGTGTAGGTCCGTGCCCAGGATCCGAACCCATGAACCCTGGCCACCAAAGTGGAGCACATGAACTTAACATGCCCCTGGGCTGGCCCCGTAAATGTTTTCTAATAAGTGCCTGGTACCCCATAGATGCAAAGCAAGGAAGGGTGATTTCTTTCCTCCATCTCTTCTTCGTGATGGACTGATCATAAAGGGAAAGATGTTCTTAATTTTGTCTTAAATTTTAAAGTAGAAGAATGCTGTACCTTACACTATAAGGGGTTTCACTTAAGGTATCACTTCCTAAGAATAGCAGTTAAAACGACCATTTATTGAGTGCTTACCCTGAGCCAGTAATCATGCTTTACATGTATGAATGCATTTAAATTCTCCTAACAACCCCTACACCTCGTCCTCATTTTATGGATGAGAAATCTCCCACAAAGGGAGATAACTTGCCCAAAAGCACAGGGCTAGGAGTTGACCTGCGCATCTCCAGCACCCATCTTCTTCAGCACCATGCTGATCCTCAAGAATGGCCCGTCAGGCCTCCATCAGAGAAATCCCTTTTGTTTCCTTGGCTTTCTGTCCCACTGAGCCGTAAGATCCCCACGGGCAGGGACTGACTCCATCCTATTCTCCACTGTATCTTCAGGACCTAGGGCAGTGCATGGCACTCAGCAGCGGCTCAGTGAGTATTTGTTGAATGAATAAATAAGCAATGTAGCATGAGGTCAGGGCTGCCCTCCTAGCCCTGAAAGGCAGCAAGTACATGATCTACAAAAGCACAACCCCCTCACTGGGGGTTCTAGAAGTGTTTCAGTGATCATGGACTTACAGGAACTGGTCCAAGCTGGCAGCACATTTTGCTGACACCTATTTTGAAAAAACCAGGCCTCTGGACACATTGTTCCAACACTGCCAATGCCACTTCAGGGTCCTTGAAGCTCCAGAGAAGTTAGCCCCAGGAGATTAGCCAGCTAGATCTGACTGCCCATAGCAACCATCTAGGTCTGTTAGATGCCAATCTGTCCTGGAGAATGGCTGAGGGTGAGTCAGAACATGGCTGGGGCTCCATGTTCTGGATGCCCTGTGGGCTCTCACAGATCAGATCCAGACACTGAGAAAGGCCTCCCTAGCCACCAGGATCCCTTCTTTCCAGCTGAGAAACCTCCAAGGATGTGTTAAGTAGAAGCAATGTTTCTCTGATTCATTTCAAGTCTGCCATCACCCAGATGGGTCAGAGTGACTAAGAAAGGAACCGTAGTCTCACTCAGGCTTTGAGTGAACTGGCTCATGCAAAGTGACTAATTCAGAAGCCACCACAGATCCCAACCAACCACAAGGGCCCAGTGCAGCCATGCGAAAAAGACTCAGTGAACAGGAGGCTGACAAGTTAATCATTCAAACTTGTTCCCCACACAGGGGATCCTGCAACGTGAGGCTTACCCGGGGTAGGGTGGGGACTAGGGGGAGGAGGGCTCACATCCAGGTAATCACCCCATTAAGTATATGCTGCGTACCCACAGGCTCACACCTGCCTCCTCAGGAGCTCACAGCTAGTGTGGGCTCAGATAAGAACACAGGTACATAATTAGAATTCCACCTAGACCTTGACAAGGGCCCTCCATAAGGTGCTATGGGGTCCATGAGGAAGCAGTTCCAGGCAGAGGAGCATCCTCCAAATGGCTCTTTTTTGAATACTCCACTTTGGCTAAGCAACATCCTCTCTGTGCCCCCTAATCCAGGCCCAAGTACCCCTCAGGAGAAACCCCGCGAGACCAAGAGTAATGAGAGATTGGGCAGGGAGGGGATAAGGGTGGGCAGGGAGACAGAGGAAAGTGAAGACATCCGAAGAAAGGGAAGAGGCCTGAACTGGACACCTAATGATTTATCCTGCCCAGCACCCATTCATCCCTTCTTCTGGTACTATCACCCTCACTATAACCACTAGGCACCAAGTCTCAGCCCTGTGGGTATGCGACCCAGGCCGAGCCAATCAGTGTATTCCATCTTCCTGGTCACAGTGATTACTCGAGGCTGGATACCTCCTTGGTTTGGACCAATGAGAGCCATGTCCAGGGGTTTTGTCAGAGAA
The DNA here is from genome assembly GCF_041296235.1 of Equus asinus. Lineage (NCBI taxonomy): Eukaryota > Metazoa > Chordata > Mammalia > Perissodactyla > Equidae > Equus > Equus asinus. Next base: position 29,685,054 of record NC_091803.1, read on the forward strand.
GGAGAGCTTTCTACCAAGAATTGGAGTCACTTCTGAAACCTGAGAGCAAAGCGAACTCAAAGAAAAGCAGAGTCGAGAGCTGAAGAGAGACAGGTTTTGATGACGCTGTTGTGAGTCCTGGAAAACTGCCTGAAGACAGACGCAGCCCTGGCCTTATCAGCTACGTGAACCAATTATTCTCCCCTCTGCTCTAAGCCAAGTGGAAAGAGTCCCAACCAAGGGCTCTCCGTCTGCCTGCTCTTCCAGAGTATTCTGAGGACAAAGAGACTTTCTGCTCTGGGATAATAAAAGTAACTGTCTGGTGAAAGATTGTCCCTGGAGTGAAAGCCACCATGGAGACAGAGTCCAGCTGGCCTTTCCTAGGACACAGACTCCTGACTGTCAACACACTTTCAAACACTATCAGTCCATAATTATAGACCTTGCTTACTGTTTGTAGTAGCTACTGTTTTTGTCTTCCCAGCACCTTGTTTTGGTAGTGGCCTCTGCTGTTTCTCCACCAGATGGGGGATGGAGGAAAGGTCATGACCCAGGTAGGGGACTGCACATCCTTGGCCATAGTGATTGATCCAAGAGGTCATGGGACTCATGACAAACCACTCAGAACCTTTCTCTGGGATTTTCCAAATTAGAACTGGAGGGAAGAAACTTTTCTTTCGGGCTCACCAGGCTGGGAGAATATGTCTATAGCTGTTGGCTGCCATGTGCTCCAATGCATGCAGAAAGCCCACTTGCAGTAGGAGAAGAGAAAGACAACACACAGGCCTGGGAGAGTCTGCCTGCTGTCTCCCCATTCTCTCCCTCTCCTTTTTACTATTAGAATCTCTTTCTTTCCTTAGAGTTTTGCCTGCCCAGCTAGAGACTAAATTTAAAGCCTCCCTTGTAACTAAATGTGTGCATGTGACAAGAGAGTAGGAACTTGGGTGCCTAATGACATTGTGGCACCCAGCCGCCTACCTGCCCTGGACCACCTGTCTACCCCTGCACTGTTAGGTGAGAAGAAATAACCTTCAATCTTGTAAGGAAATAACCTTCCGCCACTGTATTTTAGCGGTCTCTTTGTTCCAGCAGTGCAGTCTATACTTTTACTAATGTGAAGATGAAAAAGCTGTAAAAAACAAAGACCCTGATGGGGTTTAACTCTCTGGATATAGCTGTCCCTGCAAGGATGAGAAATTACTTACGGAGGACTAAGTGCCAGGAGCTGTCCTTAACATTTACACACAGTACCTCAGTTAATGCAGACCAGTTCTGGGGGCGCTAGTCATGGGGCACAGTGTAGGAGACCAGGCCACAGGGAGATTAGGGAACTTGCCCAAGGTTCACGTTACACTGCCTCTCAAGCTCCTCTTTCCATGGTTTCTTGTGTAAGCCAATAAAACCCCTTTTTTTTTTTGCTTAAACTGGTTCAAGCTGGATTTCGGTCACTTGCAACAAAGCATTCTAACTGGCCTTGTGTCTAATCTAGTTTGTGCATCTCTCTTGAAGAGAGTGCCAACCATGTGATTCGGAATCTTAAGACCCCATTTAGTGACTGTAAGCAGGACAATTCTCCCAAGGAACTTACCCCATTTATCTAGTCAGACCACAACTGCAGCTACAGACGACACGGCACAGTGCAAAGAGAAGGTCTCCTCAGAGGCACACTAGGCTTGCCGCCTGCGGCAGACACCGTCGGGCGGTTCGCCCAATACTCGTGCCCAACCCCCTTTGTCCTTCCCTGCCTGAAAAAGCAAAATGCCCCCTTTCTCAGCTTTCTGTACAGTCAGGGCTGGCCAGATGACACAAGCTGGGGCAAGGAAAGGTATTGTACGGGGGGGGGTTCCTGCATCGTGATAAAAGAACGGCCTCTAGAGCCAGAACACCTGGATTCACTGTCACATTAGCTGTATAATTTTGGGCACACACTTAACCTCTGTTCCTTGGGGAGGATAACTGTACCTACTTCATGCTTGTTGTGAGCATTAAAGGAATCAATAAATGTAAAGAACTGAGACGAGTACCTGGTAGTTGGTAAACACTATAAATGGTAGCGACCACTATTTTTATCACCTGTGTGTGCCAATACAGAACAATCTCTAAGATGCAGTAAGTAAAAGCAGCAAGGTACAGAACAGCATATCTAGCGTGTGCTTGCATTTGTGTGAATTCCGAGAGGCCAGTGTATAGATATATATATCTGCTTGTGCAGGCACAGGCTATCTCCAGTAGGACAGACCAAAAACTGTTCAGAGCAGTTGCCTCTGAGAAGTAGAACATGGAACTGGGGCGCTGGATTGGGAAGATCTATTTCATTATGTGTCCCTTCCTTACTAATTGGATTAGATTTTTGGAATCATGTACTTGAATTAAAGATTTTTAAACTTAGGGCCGGCCCTGTGGCCAAGTGGTTAAGTTCACGTGCTCTGCTTTGGCGGCCCAGGGTTTCGCCGGTTCGAATCCTGGGCATGGACATGGCACCACTCATCAAGCCATGCTGAAGCATCATCCCACATGCCACAACTAGAAGGACCCACAACTAAAAACACACAACTATGTACTGGGGGACTTGGGAGAAAAAGGAAAAATAACATCTTAAAAAAAAAGAAGATTTTTAAACTGTTTACGAAGTTCAAAAACACTCCTACTTTCTCTTAATTTTGGTTGTTCACCAACAAAATAGTCAAAAAAATTATATGTCAATTATATCTCAGTAAAGGTTCACATTAGAATAAAGAATAAGTTACACAAAGAATAAGTTACACAAATTTATTCACAAAGAATATGTTAAAAAAGAAAATGGACGGGGCCAGCCTGGTGGTGCAGTGATTAAGTTCGCACATTCCACTTCAGCAGCCCAGGGTTTGCTGGTTCGGATCCCGGGTGTGGACATGGCACCGCTTGGCAAGCCATGCTGTGGTAGGTGTCCCACATACAGAATAGAGGAAGATGGGCACGGATGTTAGCTCAGGGCCAGTCTTCCTCAGCAAAAAGAGGAGGATTGGCAGCAGATGTTAGCTCAGGGCTAATCTTCCTCAAAAAAAAAAAAAAAACCAAAAAAAACCCCCAAAAAACCGGACAGTTAGTCCATAAAGTGGCAAGCTTCCTTTTGGAAGTATTCAAACATAGGCCAATGGTAACCTGTTAGACATGCCCCAGAAGATTTCTCTAGTGAGAAAGAGGTTAGCCTAGAGAGCATCTAGCTTTGCCAATTCCAGAGTCACCTTTTTGGTGGCACAAGAAGGGAAGGGAGCTGGGGGAGACACCAGCATATGACAAAAAAACCCGAACCCTGCAATCGTCACAGACTGCTGGTATCAGAGAGGACGCATGGCAGATGTGATCCATCTCAGGGCAGAGATGGAGAGCATGGGCTGTGGAGCCAGACAGACATGGGTATGACTCCTGGGCCAACCACTTCTTCACTGTATGGAGTGGACCAAGTTCTCTAATATCTTTGAGTTTATTTCTCATCTGTAAAATGGGAATAACATCCACCTTAGGGCTGTGTGAGCCATAAGCAGGCTGGTGAATGTCAAGCCCGCAGAAGGGCAGCAGGCACACAGTGAAGTAAGTGCCCAAGGAATACAGGTAGCCATCGCTGGAGGTGGGGAGTGATCACCTTGAATGGCTTGTTGCATGTGTTGATCTTTTAATGTACAAACATAAAAAAAGGACAAACCAGAAAGCAGTTTTACATTGAACTAGTGGAGATAATTATACATAGCTGGTCTTGCAAACCCCACAAACAGATATTAATTCAAGACGGCTCCTGCTAGATCCCAACCTTCAAGACTGAATTGTCCTACCCTATTCACAGCAGAGTCAGAGTATTACACAAGGCCAACCTCTCAGGCCTTCACTTCTAAATCTTCCTTCTAAACCAAGAGGGCAGGGCAGAACACCAGGTAGGGTTGTGCTATTACCCAGAGGGAGACGGTAAGAAGAGCACTGGCAACTTCATTCACTCCTCGGGGCTCTGCGCCCACAGAAGGATTTTAAGAGGCCCTCGTATAGATAGATGACTGGGCCCGAGTACAGATATTCTGGTCTGAACTGTGAGGTTTACTGCACATAAAGTGTGGGTTAAAGTGTTATAAATCCTACATCTTCAATGAAATAAGGCATATACTGCTGCCCCCAAATTACCAAGGCAAGGAGTGGCTGCCAGACTAGTCTACCACATGGGAGACTCAAACCTGGGCCTTGGCCAAAATAAAATCTGGGTGCTGAGGGCCCCCCTTTCAGTGAAAGCCAAAGGCCCTAGAACAGAATGCTAGAAAGTCCTTTATTAGTCACCCTGGGTTAAAATGACAGTTAAGGTCATTTTCGGAAGAAGAAAAATACTAACCACCCCTCACTTCAAGTTTTAGTGGCCAACAGGAATCTGAGCTCTGAAAGGTTGTGAATACTTTTTTCCCAAGATTATGAGCAACTGGCCAAATGCGTTAGCAGCAGGAAAGCTGAGAGTACTCCGTATGAGTGGTGTTCACACTGGGGAGCTCATGGCCATGAGCAGCACACCGGCTTGACACCCTCCACGCTGGAACAGAGAGCTCTGTTCTGCAGGCCTGTTTCAGGACCAAGGGGTGGGAGTGTTGGGAACAGATGATTCTGTGTTCCACAGATAATGGTATGAAGTGACTGCTAATAGATAAGGTTTAAGCACAGCATCTGGAGACAACTCCTCCAGACGCTCTGTTATTAAAGTCGTAAGAGCTTCAAGCCTGGAAGGATTGAGAAATTCTAAAGAATTAAACAAAAAAACTAACAACAACAAAAACGGAAGGGTGGAAGGTATCAAAGACACAAGAGCTCTTTGTAGATGCTGACAGGCTCACTTCGTCCCCAAGTTCATCTTTGAGCTCAAGCAAATTCAACACATGAGGCAGAGACGTTAGACCTGGGTCAAGGGCAAAAACTTCTGGTAGTAGCTCTTAGTGACGTCAATCATCAGCTCCTGGGTACATTCTGGGAGCTCCCCTGAGAAGAGTCCTGGGAAAAGAAAGACCTTGTCAACCACAGGAGCCAGGGGAGGCCTGGAACTCTGATTTCTGTTTAAACTCCTAGAGGGCTCTTTTCTTTAGTCATGAGAGTCTAAATGTTAGGTTTTCCATCTTTGGTTCTAAGAGAATATTTCTACTGATGATCTCTTCCAGATGTTTTGAATTTGTGTGTGTGAGGGAAACAAATAATACTGGTCCCAAAATGGAGAAGTATATTCCAGGTGAAAGAGGTTAGCATATTATTGCATAATCTGAAGAGTTCAGGCATCTCTGACTACAAGAGGTTGTTCTCAACAAGGGTTTGTCCATCCTGATTCTGGTGTGACACCTATTGGGCAAGGCAAAGTGAGTGCTCTTGAGCTGAGAAACTTCCCTGATATTCACACAATGAAACTGAATCCAATGCTCGAACATGCTAGATACAGACAAATCAAGGATGGTAGTAGACCCCAAATGTCCTCCAGAAAGACTAGAGATAGGGCGATCATACTTAAGAATTTCTGGGAAAGAGGCACTCTCATACACTGTTACTGCAGCAAAGTTTCTAATCGTGAAAAACCAGGTACAACTTCTAATGATCTATTATACTAGGGGATTGATTAGTTATATTATGGTACATTTAGGCAATGAAAAACGCGTAACCATTAAAAGGAAAGAGGTGAGTTTCTAGATACTGACAACAAAACATGCCCAAGATATATGTTAAGAAAGCAAATTTCCAAACAGAATAGTGTGATTCTGTTTATATACTATAAACAGTTTCATATATCCATATTACATACACAAATATGTACACATACATACACTCACATACCTTTACACTCATATATATACAAAAACAGACATGCACTTGTATATATATAGAGAGAAAATAACAGGTAGGATAGAAAAAATGGTCTAAAAAAATACAAAATTCCCATAGGCACCTTTTACAAATTAGCAGCCCATGTTAGATTTGCAAACATATGTCTGGTCTATACAGTATTTAATCTTTTTAAAAATTAGTAGCCAACATTTAAAAATTCAGAGATAGTACATAAAAATTCAGATTTTTAGCTCCTCATGAAACATCGGAAGATCTCATAATATTAGGCCTGTATTCTTAAACAGCTATGACAGGCTATCATTGCTATCATTTACTGATCTGCCTGGCTCCTACAGGCACCTGAGTTTTTGATTCCTGACCCAGATCCTTTCTGGGTAGTTTGCCTTTCATCTTGTTTCATGACTCAGTTTCATGCAGTGGAGCCCTTCAAAAATGTGCCAGTTTTCCTGCAACCCCATGTCTCTTTATTCAAGATGGAGATTGCCATTAGCAATATTTAGATGGTTAGCCTTTGTTGGTGAAACTACATAAAATAAAGATGGAAAGTATCTTACCACAGTGTAAAAAGTACTAGTCTCTAAATTAGGGGTCTTCAGTGCTAGTCAAGGCTTTCCCACTAACCAGCTCTGACACCTTGGACAACCCACCTCTCTTGCCCTCAGTTTGTTCATTTATACAACAATCTCTAAGGTGCAGCAGTTTGAATCCTCCATCAGAACCTCCAAACATAGTGTTTATTTGGATTTCAAATACCAAGCAGTGCTTCCCTGCCTTCTGCCATCAGTGCTCAACAACCATAACTAGTTGGTTCTAAGGACCTTGAAGAAGGTGAAAGAGATTAAAATACTTCCCTGGCAATAGCCTTCTCATCTCAGGCCAGATGCTTGTGTGACAATCATTTACAACAACTGTTGGGGCCGTTCTGCTCTAGCGCTTGCTAAGAACAGTGAAACTTTCTCACAGTGGGAACCCAAGATGGGGAGAATAACTAAACGGAAGTCCTTTCTTCCTCTTTGGCAAAAGCAGAGATGCACGAAACAGCAGAATGGCCAATTTCTCCCAAAGAATCTGAGTGGATGATCTGGACATCTTTGAAACTCATATTCAATGATCTGAGTAATGAGATTTTTTTTTAAATGGAAAAACAATTAAACCACCTGTGGTAGATATCATCTATTGTCAAATCTCCCTCTTCATATCATCTTCCATCTGTGAATCTGTGATGTGCCTCTGTAGATGCTACATGACTTCCACTGCGTAAAACAGTACGCAGAAGAGAGAAACTGTCTTGGGGTGAGGGGGACTGTGAAGTTCTCGTCTCCCTTCTGCTTTTCAGCATTTTCCAAGCTTCCTAAGATGAACACGTATTTCCTCTGTTGGCTCACATGTTTTACAATTTGGAGCTCTGAGCTCACGAGGGGCTTTACCTGTGGGCATTCCGTCAGCCAAGGTCAAGAGGTGATGTATTTGCTTCCCTCTGGTGTCCCAAAGCTAACAGTGGTCTTAGACCATGTTTCATGTTAACTTTTCAGTTTGGGCGTTCCTGGACAGTGTGGGAAGTACAAGTTCAAACTCCCAACCAATGTGAGGGTAAGGCCATAGTTAGAATTCTCTGGAGAGACTTTTTCTTTTTCCATCCAGAGCCAAGGCCTAGAGAGACACGCTTCTTTGTACTTTTCCTGTGCTGGTGGCAGATTTGTTCTACAGCAACTTTTTATTGAAGGATGACCCTTCAAGAGGCTCTCTCTGCCATGTGTGGAGGCAAGGCTTTACCTCTCATTGCCACACAAGGATCAAATCCTAAACCACTCTATTATGAAAACGCATCAACCTAAGTATGCTTATAGTGTGGGTTTAGTTTCCTCTTTGCTTCTGATCCTCAATAATTTCCTTGTGAACCAAATTATGCATTTAAAAAGATACTTGCTATATTTTAGATAGCATTTCTAGGTACTTTATAGCAGGAGAATTTTTAAGTTAGCTAGAACCACATATTGTCAGAGACAGAAATTGCATACGTTATTTTTGTGATGGAAAATAAACTTGAGTTTTAATAATCAACACCCAAAGTTACCTGGGCAGCCTGAGAAGACGGTGAATGGTGGGACCACAGTTTCTGGGGGTAATACTGTATTGTCAAGAATTTTGCAGCAGTCTTTCAACACACATCGACGCCCCTGAAATGAAAATCTTGTTAATAGGAAATAGACCAGGAAATGGGAGTAAAAGTTGTCTAGTGTGCTGTGTGGAAGGCTATTTTATATCTTCTCCATTTGTGATATTATATAATAGCAAGGGACAGTGATAAGAGGTGTGGCTGCAATTCCCTACCTCAGGTGGTACCTGACAAGGAGGAGCAGGAGGCAGGGATGTCAATGTGCATGTGTGCGTGTGCACATTTGGGGAGGGGCTTGTATGCTGGGGACAGTTCAGGTTATCTTAGACATTACAGACTATGTGAAATTTGGTCTTCCAAGAGTTCTACTTAATTTTATTTTATTTTTGTAATTTTGTGGACATCTGTTGTTCTGCTTGTCCAACATCCATTACCCTTTCTTCTGGAAATGGAGCCTATATTTTCCTTGGGAACCACCTGTACTGTATCTTAGTCCATGTGCTTCACCTCCCATCCCAAACCCCAAACTCCAAGCCTGGCCACAGTGCTTTAGAGTCAGCATATGAGCCAAACTGGTCTGATGAATCTCAACATTAGGGCTTCTGCTGGGACTACTTGGAAAAGAAGCTCTTTCCAATGAAGTTTTTAGAAGATAAGACAGAAGCCTGAAAAACCACCTTGTTTCCATGAGGGAAGAACCTGCCTTGAGAACCTCCCAGGGGAAAACAAAAAGGGATGGAGACTAATTCTCATGACATCAATTGAACTCCTGGAGCCATTTGTGCATGAAATTAGGATGTACTTCTGTCCTCTTGGTTTATGTCAGCCAATACGTTCCATTTTACATCTACGAGTTTATGGTTTGTTTGTTCCTTTGTCAACTCCAACTGGATAAGTCCTGACAAACGCATTTGGACATGAAGTTATTGGGTCATTTCTTCTCCCACAGGTGAGTGGTAGTTCCTTGAAGGTTTAGGCTGAATCTTATGCTTGACTTTATCCACTGCCATCAATTTTCAACACTGCCATCACCCACGGCATTTTGAGAGCAAGAAATAAGGTCTGGGAGAGTCACTTGTTTCATGGGTTAAGGGAAAGGAGAGGCTTCTGTATAAAGCTTAACGTTGTGCCTCAGATTATTTGCTGAATAAATGAAAGTTGTGGTCTTCGCTGACTGTGTTTACATCACCAGGGCCTGTAAGGTCACTTGTGTTCCAGTCAGATGATCTGAGAAAATATACCTGTCCGGGAATGTGGAACTCCTAACAAATACCAGGACAATGCTAATCCATCCAGATCTCAGATTTTACCAAAGACTATGAAACATACTTTGATTTGGTTGTGTTCAAATTTTCCTCACTCTTCAAAACCCAAATCACATGTATTTCCAGGTAGATTGCCAAAGGAATTTTTTTAAAAAGCTTATATCTCTAAGGTCTGAATTTCTTAAGCGGCTATTAAGCTTCCTCCAGCTGGGTGGATAATAGCTTTGGCAACACTTGGCAACACTTTTTGCTCAGAAACAAGTTATGCCTGCAGCTCTTCATTCCTCCTTGGAAAGTTGTCTTCCACCAATTATCTGCTATCGGCAATTTCAAAAATACGGCAGCTGGCCAGTTCCCTGGTGACTCCCAAATTAACTCAAAGATGAACTATGACACCTAAACTCCTAATAACTCAGACTATGCACAGGGGCACTGAGTAAAAGGAAGGAGAATGTGCTGCATGAGGCATGATCCCTTCACATGCAAGGATCCACAGGCAAAGGCCCTGGAAAAGAAGAGTGGAGGTGAATCTTTTCACTGTGCACCACTAGCCACCACACAGCCTGTTTTCACCTGCTTTGTCCACTAGTTGGCCATTCTGCCTACTCAGGGAAATGATGCTTAATTGGGTTTTCAAGCATTCTGGGCAAACCAATCAATTAAATAGCAGCAAAATTAAAAATGCAGGTACTTCTCAGGCATGAATGCATTGGCAATAGCTGAGGAGGTTAAAAGCTGAAACTAATTCTTTATTCTTTCCTGAACACTTTCCCAAGGAGGAGTCAAGAACTACATGTTGCTAGTATGACAGCTACCTATATCTCCTTAGGCAAGTTATTTAGCATCTCTGAGCCTTGGTTTCCTCATCTGTGAAATAGGATGTAAAACCAAACCTGCAGGGACGCTGTCAGGATTGGAAATAATAAATGTAAAACTCACAGACAATAACAGTGCCTATTAGTATTGCCTGTTAGGCGTTTCCTGCTGGCATTCGGGCAATTCTGATCAACACCCACACCTTCACATATCCAAAGAGAAGTTAGACTATAACATGGGATGCTGCTATAGGAAGGATCTGGACCTGATGGGGACAGCTAAACTCTAAAAGAGTTCCTGCTAGCATTGAGATTCTAGACTTCTAAAAGGATCTTTCTCCTGAGAGATTACTTGAGAATTTGTAAGGCTCAGCAAATAAGTCCTGCCGATACTGAACAATGAACTGATGTATTGAAAAGCAGTACAAAAAGCAGAGGACCTAAGAATAGGACTGAATTTCCCTAAGCATTGGGAAGAGCATTTGGATTTTAACCCTTCAGACATTTTGCCTGGAGGATACAGAACAGGGCTAAAGCACCATGGTGATGTCTTCACTTTGCTGAGGAAAATAGCAGAACCACACAGCTGTGACTGCAAAGCCAGCTTTTGCCAAACAGTCAGTGAGAAGAGAGGATGGATTTCACTATCTTCTCCCTTCCTCCAACATCAGGCTGAACCAAAGACTTTCTGTCTAATACATAACAAGGAACTCCTCCGGATGAGAATATTTGGCAAAAGAACTACTTCCCTTAATTCTGAGTAACAAGTCAGATTGGAATGTTTTTTGCAGCAGTGTGGTTCTCCATTGCACCATCCATCCTTGCTGTGCCCTCATGACTTCTGGAAGGTGACTGCATGGTTTCTGCAAGGTTTTGATACTTTAGGGTCTGAGTCTTATGCAGAGCAGAGAGCTGGTTCTGTATTAATGGGATCAGCCATGTAAAAACATGAAAAAAGTCTTGGCTTTTCCTAAAATCTAGTCTGAGGTATAAATTTAAAATGCAGGAAACATTCTCCCTAAACATTTAGGCAGTTCAGCTCTAATCATTAACATTCTCACCCAGGATGTTCTCATGAATCCTAAGTGAAATCAAGCTCTTCATCTATGAAATACCAAGAAATCCAACCCTGTAGAGCCTTGATCGGATTGAACAAACTGATGCCTAGGCTCCTGTAGACCAGGGTCTTACAGGTTCTGCTGAGCAAGGAGCCCACTTGTACCCTGCATGCCCATCATCCTGAACTACCTGTAGTTTCCCTAACATCATGCCCTTTGGTGACTCTGACCCTTGCACATGCCCATCTCTTTCCCGAAATGCCCATCCTCCCCTTGTCTATAAGCCAATTTCAACTCACCCTTCAGATCCTCTCATCCCACTATTCTGTAAGATCCTTGAGTAAAGCAATAGGTAGGCCATATGGCACCATGGCTATTCATACTGCTCGGGTTCAAATCCCAGCTCTACCACTTACTAGCCTTGTCAAACGCCCTAATATCTAAGGTCTTTGGTCTTCTCATCTGCAAATAGGGGTAATAATGGTATCCACTACCGCTGGATGGTTGTGAGGATTAAATGAAATAATCAAAGAAAAGAGTTTAACATCATATGGAAGAGGCTGAATAAAGGTTAATCATGATTATTAATGCCTAGAAAAAAACTCCAAATCCAATAACAGTTTCAGTAGAGCAGCAGATGAGACACTATGTCTACCGTGGTTGGTCACAGTAGCAGAGGCCCACTGATGTGAGGGACAGGAGCTGGAGGGAAGCGAGGTGGCTCAGCCAGCCAAGTCACCATACTCACAATCACACAGTTCTTGCCAACGTGAACGTAAGAGCCAATCTGAGCTGCGTTGACCACACAATCTTCCTCGATAAAGACATGGTCCCCGATATGTAAAGGAAAGAATGCAACGCTACAGAAGGAAAAGAAGATGAACAAGGAAAGGTCAAGGTGATGAACTTTTGGTCAAGGTTTATAGAACTACAGATCGTAATGTCAACTTCATCATCTTGTCTTGGTAAGACTGTTCCTAGCAAGGAAAGAATCCTCAGGCTAGAGAAATTCTATAATGTTGAAGAAGATGAATGTGACTACTAGCTCAAAAACAGAAATATTATACCAATGAAATGTGCAAGGAAACAGCAAGGCAGAAGGGGCAAGACCTTCAAAGCTAAAAATGCTGGCACCAAATAAAAATGAATGAATGTTTGCTCATTCCTGCTTCCTTTGAAAATGATCACAGATCACATTTTCACCAACCTGCTCTATAATGCTTCAGGGAACAGACATTAGGTTCATGGAATATCATTTCTAGCACCCAACATTCTGAAAATTAACATACTCACTGATTTTCCTGAGTGCCTACTATATGCCAGACTCTATGCTAGGAATTGGGAACACAATGGTGAGCAAAAGGGGCACAATCCTGCCCATGAGGAGCTTACAATCAAGAGAACAAAAGATTCAATAAATGACTAAATAAGTAATTAGTTACAACTATGATAAGCATTATAGAGGCAAAATACCCCATTATGAGAGTGTATATAACAAGGAGACTTTACCCAGACTGGAGGTTTGGTAAAAGCTTAACTGAAAGTGATAATTAAGCCAAGACTTGAAGGATGAGTAGGAGTTAGTAGGCTTTCTCCAGACTTCTGACATCATCCCCATTCTCCAGGATTCCTCAAATGTCATTGACAGTGGTTCTGTGATCACATTTACAAGTCATTTCAGTACTTTGCGATGTAAATTTTGGACTGAACCTAATATAAAGTAGCCAGATGCTCACTAGCTCTTTCCACTCCTGCATTCTATTTTTTTGAGGAAGATTAGTCCTGAGCTAACATCTGCTGCCAATCCTCCTCTTTTTGCTGAGGAAGACTGGCCCTGAGCTAACATCCGTGCCCATCTTCCTCAACTTTATATGTGGGATGCATGCCACAGCATGGCCCTCTGAGCAGTGCCATGTCTGCACCCGGGATCCGAACCGGTGAACCCCAGGCTGCTGAAGCAGAACATGTGCACTTAACCACTGCGCAACCAGGCCGGCCCCTCTATTTTGTCAAGAATATTTTGTCAGAGCTGCTACCTGTCCTCCACAGACCTATAATTTATTTAAATCTTCCTTCATCCATTTGGAGTATTAGCCTGGACCTCTTGTGTGGCAATGAATTCCTTGAACTCACCACAGTCTATAGCAGTACTGCTGGTTCTTTAATTTTAAATTATAAATTCCAAACTTTCTATTATTATCTAGTTCTGGTATTGGGACACATAGGGAAAAACATCTACATTCACCTTCTATTCATGTGTTGCTATTTACACCTTCAGATTTCTGTATTTCTTATGCAGACGATTCTTTTTGTGTGTGTCTGTGAGGAATATTGGCCCTGAGCTAACATCTGTTGCAAATCCTCCTCTTTCTGCTTGAGGAAGATTGTCCCTGAGCTGAGCTAATATCTGTGCCAAGCTTCCTCTGTCTTATGTGGAATGCCACCACACCGTGGGCTGACAAGGGTGTTAGGTCTGCGCCCAGGATCCGAACCTGCAAACCCGGGGCCACTGAAGTGGAGCACATAAACTTGACCACTATGCAACCAGGCCAGGCCCTTACATGGACGGTTCTTATTTACACATCCCTCCATTCACCCAAAAACCTCTTGTTCATTCTCCATGCCTTCCCTGGACCATATCCAGCTCAATAATGCCTTTATCAGATGGCGGAAACACCAGCCTGGTGGCACAGCAGTTAAGTTCCCACCTTCCACTTAGGCAGCCTGGGGTTTGTGGGTTCGAATCCCAGGTGTAGACCTACGCACTGCTTATCAAGCCATGCTGTGGCGGGCATCCCACATATAAAGTGGAGGAAGATGGGCACAGACATTAGCTCAGGGCTGGCCAGGCTTCCTCAGCAAGAAGAGGATTGGCAGCAGATGTTAGCTCAGAACAGATGTTAGCTCAGGGCTAATCTCCCTAAAAAAAAAAGTGATAAAATGAAATAAACTTAAAAAAAAAGAAGGTGAAGGGGCCAGCCCCATGGCCAAGTGGTTAAGTTCATGCACTCCACTTCGGCAGCCCAGGGTTTCGCAGGTTCGGATCCTGGGCGTGGACATGGCACCGCTCATTAGGCCATGCTGAGGCGGTGTCCCACAGAGCATCAGCCAGAAGGACCTACAACTAGAATATACAACAATGTACTGGGGGGCTTTGGGGAGAAGCAGAAGGAAAAGAAAAAAAACAGAAGATTGGCAATAGTTGTTAGCTCAGGTGCCAATCTTTAAAAAAAAAAAAAATCAAGGTAAGAAGGTGGAGTCAATAACTCTGGCAGAGTATCAGTCACTGTATGAGACCACAAGAGCGTACCGTAAGATTTTCTGGTTTCCCTCCAGTAGCCTTCTGAGTCAATAATTGAATGTTTTCATGCGAGTGATTTATTATGACTCTCTGCTCTAATTCTTGCATGTAATAGAAAGCCTGGAGCCCAGTACCATTACGGGAAATGCAGGATTCTTCCTGCATGATATACTCCTAAGTATTATAGAGTCTGAGTTAGTTTACTCTCTTCTCTGTTCCCTCCTAACCATGTTCATACCCCTGTGACAGGAGTATCACATTATACAGTGGCTATCACATTATTCAGTAGCTATCTGTTTATGTAACCGTTTCTACCAGTAGGTTTTGAGAACCCTGAGGCAGGAATGCCATTTTGTCCATCTTTATATGTCCAACTTATAACCTAGTGACTAGCTTAAGGAAAACACTCAATAAATGCTTGTGGAATCATTGGATGAAATGGAGATGGTGCTACAGGTAGGAACCAGGAGAGCAAATTAGCTGAGGGGGAGATAGGCCAAGAGAATCCCACCACAGCAGGCACAGTGGTCAGTTTACCTGCCCTGTCCATGTTTTTTGTTGGACAATCCCTATTCCAACTGAGAGATCAGTGGGCCTGACTTAACCTTGCCCTCTGGATCAAAGCTTTTTAGACTAGTGGTGGGCACTTAATTCAAGCTGAGCCAATCAGATTCCCTCTCCCAAAATTTTGGAAATAAAACGTAAGATCTCTAGTTGGTATCTGCTGGAAGCCTAAATGGAGAAGTAATGTAAATAAGGGGCTGAGGCAGCAAGGTTGGCTCCAGGAGCAAAGGGGGAAGATACAACCAATCTGGAAGAGAGCAGAGGGAAGCAGAAGTGCAGAGAGAAGAAGAGGTAAGAGACAGGATAATCTTGGAGACACAGCAGTAGACAGAACAGTTATCTTGATTCTGGCTAGCTTCCCAATGGCAGGTTCTAATCCTTTGTGAGGCCTGGCCCCTTTTGCTACCCTTAAGTTCCATTAAATCTGCCTATGTCTGTTTAATCAGAACACCCTTTGCTTTTGCCAGCTTACATGGATTCTGTTTCTGGCACCCAACCACCAACTAGACTAAGACACCACCACCAGAGTTGTGTTCATTATGGTGAATTCTTACTCAGTGTCCCCAAGAATATCACAGACCTGCTCCTTACACCACAACTCAACACATGGATAGCACTACCAGTAGCAGCATCTTGCCCAAGACTGAATCAAGGTAATTAAATTACATACCCTTTGCTGAATTTCTTGAATGGTGGCCTTATGACACTCCGACTTTTCACAACACAATGACGTCCAACTCTTACATTTGCCAGATCCCCTCGAATAATACAGTCATTCATCACAATGGTCTATAAAACAAAGC
Source organism: Equus asinus (assembly GCF_041296235.1). Classification (NCBI taxonomy): domain Eukaryota; kingdom Metazoa; phylum Chordata; class Mammalia; order Perissodactyla; family Equidae; genus Equus; species Equus asinus. The sequence continues at coordinate 29,700,787 of NC_091803.1, forward strand.
ACATTTAAAAAGTTACCAACATAACCTAAACCATAACAATAAAAAAGAGTGGATAACAAGACACTGATTGACAGTTACGCTCTGATCTGCTGAGTCATCTGTTCTGTCCAAAGGGGGAACTTGTAAGGAGAAGACAACTGCCCTCATAACATCGACTGCAGTTGAAGATGTTCCCAGTACATCGAAAACTTTGTCCCTAATATTCCATGAATAGGACTCATTGAATGAACAAACATTTATTGAGAACACCTGTAGTAGACCCAGTTTATGCACGTCCTCGGATTCACTCAGTTCCACCTGCCCCCAAGCCTTGGCTGTTTGCTCAAGGAATCCCAGCTGCTCCTACTTTTGTCTCATCTCCTAATACTACTGTCTCCAACTTCATTATCCCAGAGGTGGACCCACTGAGGTTCTGGTTCCTCCCCCAATTTCTGGACTCAGATTAAGTACTTCACTGCAGAGGGTGACATCTGGCTTCCCCAGAGATTGCCTGGAGGGGGCGAATAACACAGCTCAGAAGTTAGAGGGAATCAATGCCCCCTACTTGGTAAAGAGTGGGCATTCTTTAAATGTCTCTTGAATAAATGGGGTAAAAAAAATGCATATGGCTGGGGTTGCAGCTGGAAAAGGAAGCAAGGGACAGATGATGAGGAATTACGTATGATGAGCATGGAAACTTAGACTCCTTTCCTTAGAGGGTATAGGAATCAATGAAAGATTTTAAGCAGAGAATTAACACAATTGAATCTTCATTTTAGAAAGAGCACTCTGGGGGCCAGCCCGGTGGTGCAGTGGTTAAGTTCACACATTCCGATTCTCAGTGGCCCAGGGTTCGCCGGTTCGGATCCCAGGTGTGGACATGGCACTGCTTGGCAAGCCATGCTGTGGTAGGCGTCCCACATATAAAGTAGAGGAAGATGGGCACGGATGTTAGCTCAGGGCCAGGTTTCCTCAGCAAAAAGAGGAGGATTGGCAGTAGTTAGCTCAGGGCTAATCTTCCTCAAAAAAAAAAAAAGAAAGAAAGAAAGAGCACTCTGGAAGCTGTCTGGAGTCTGAATGGAGGAGGCAGATAAGACTAGAGGGAAAGCGACCCTTCAGATGACTATAGTGGATCAAGGTAAAAAGAGATAATGGATCTTACCTAAAGCAATGGCTGTGCATGAGGAAAGGAGAAATAAATAGGAGGAGAGGAAAGCTATCAAACCTCTAGATCTAACTACCAGTTTAGAGGGAAGAGTGGGGAATAGGGACCACAGTAAACAACCCCACGTAAACAGAATCAGCCAATTTAGAAATATGAAAATTCTACAAGTCAGTGAGCCTGTTTCCCCAACATATAAATGGCATGGGGAGAAAAACGGAGTAGGGAAAGAGAACTGTTATAGATTAAAAGAGGCTTAAGAGACATATGAACCAAATGCACAAAATACGTCCTTGACCTTGTTTGGATTCTGATTTGAATAAACCAACTGCAAAAAGACATCTTGAGATACTGGAAAGACTGAATATGGACTGAGGATTACATGATAGTAGGGAATTACTGTTTTTTAAAAAATATACATTACAATAGGGGTACTCTACTCATTTTTTTAAAGTCTTTAAATATTAGTGATACAACTGAAGAATTTATGAGTGAAATAATACGATGCTTGCAATTTGCTTTAAAATACTGCAGCTTCCCTCCCCTCCTGGTCAAAACAGGTATAGTTTGGAGGGTGGGTACAGAGATGAAACAAGAATACTTCAAGTCAGATACTTCTAACTGTAGAAGCTGATAAACGAGTACGTGGGGATTCATTATATGTTCTCTCTACTTTTGCATATGTCTTAAAAGTTCCATAATCATACTGCTCATCTATAAAAAGTAATGAATTACTAATCCACTACTATATGTAACAACATGGATAAATCTCAAAAACATTATGCTGAGTGAAAGAAGCCTGACAAAAAGGAGTACATGATTCCAATTATATGAAACTCTAGAAAATGCTTTACATCAGTGGTTACCTGGGGCCAAGGGTAGGAGGGTTGACTGCAGAGGGCCACAAGGAACCAGGGTGATGGAAATATTTTATATCTTGGTTGTGGCAGTGGCTACACAGATGTACACATCAGTCAAAACCTGTCAAACTGCACATTTAAGATGGGTATATTTTATTGTATGTAAATTATACCTCAATAATGATGATTTTTTAAAAATATTTCATTATAGAATACTACTCAGCCAGAAAAAAAGACAGATGTAAACTATTACGAACTCAAAAAAAATTCCATTATAAAATGTTTAAAAAGCAAAAAAGGAAGAGAATCTATACAACTTAGTCATTGTTTAGATATTGGGGGTTAAGAGAAAGAGAGTCTAGAATGAAGTGATCGATTCTGGGGGTTAGGTGACAAACTCAATTTTGAAATGCTGAGTCAGTTAGAGGTATCTGTTGGATAACCAAGAGGCAGTTGTAAATAAAGGTCTGGGGCCCAGGACAGACAGTCAGGCTAGAGAGGTAAGTGGGGAACACCTCGCATATAGGTGAACTTAGATAAATCACCAGGCTTAACTCCAGGCTCTGAGAGGATACTGAAAAAGACATGAACTCATACCTGGAAGAGCTCACCAACCTCACCTGCAGAAGTTCAGTCTATAAAACCACTACCAGCAACAAAGAGACCTTCACATCTGCTGCTGACTGTAAAGTACGACGGTCCCTTCCGTCTTTAAAAGCTATCTTCTTCGAGCTTAAAGAGATGTCTATTTCTAGTGTGTACTTCTTTCATCTGAGATTCTTAATTTACTTCATTGTTTTCAGTTTGTTTCTATCTATAATCAGAGAAAATGACTGCCTTTTCTTTCAGAAGAAAACAGAATTCCAAGAGTTCTGGGTATCTGTTGATGGTTGGTTGTTTGAAATAAAGATAACAATCTTAATCTGGAAATAAAGAAAATCCATATACATCCCTTAGTCAGTCTAAATTACACTCCCACTGAAGAAGCAAACACATAAAAAACATAAGAAGTAAATGATATCATAGGTGGTTAAAGAAATTTAGCAAGAGAAACTCAAAGCCTGGTCTCCTATCTCATAAAGAGTAGAGCTAAAGGGTGAAGTCAGCTTCCAAATAGAGGCGACACGGTATTAAAATGAAGGGAGGTGCCTATAAGGACCTTACATGGGAGAAAATGATACAAAAGCAGAGTTCACTGAACTTGACCCTGGATAAGGCAGACGTGGCATGTTGGAAGTCTAAGAACTGTAGCTGGAAACCTGTTCTGTTTGGCCTATGCAGTATTTCTTCTTCTTCTTTTTTTTTTTGAGGAAGATTAGCCCTGAGCTAACATCTGCTGCCAATCCTCCTCTTCTTGCTGAGGAAGACTGGCCCTAAGCTAACATCCGTGCCCGTCTTCCTCTACTTTAAATGTGGGATGCCTGCCACAGCATGGCTTGACAAGCGGTGTGTAGGTCCACACCCAGGATCCGAACTGGCAAACAGCAGGCCGCTGAAGTGGAATGCACGAACTTAACAGCTGCGCCACCAGGCCAGCCCTAGTATGTCTTATTATTTAAATTAGATGACATTATTTGGGACATTTTGCATCAAAAAAAATCCAGATTTCTAGTTTCTTTTGAGAAAATCAGAAGCTTTGGAAATACAGGCCTGCATTGCCACATGGCAACAATCAACTTGAGCTTAGCTAGGTCAGCATTCCTTCTCCAGTTTCCCCACCTCTCTTGACTGTTGACACCCAGTCTTCCTTACTCATTTGACCCCTGTCTATTCCTGCAGGCACTGTGACACCTGATATAAGAGCTCAGGAAATCAGAAATGTCAAAGTCCTGAAAGGGACAGGGGCCGGAAACATAAATGGGTTGTTCATAATAACAAAAAACTGGAAACAAAATCCACCAATAGGAGGCAAAAAATGGAATTGTACACAGCAGCGAAAATGCACAAACCACAATGAATCTTAGCAACACAGTTCAGAAGAACAATAGTTACTGAGTGTGGTGTGTGCTTCCTACTGTCATTATTATAATAATTGAGAGTAGGGGCCGGCCCCATGGCTGAGTGGTTAAGTTTGCACGCTCTACTTTGGCGGCCCAGGGTTTCACCAGTTCGAATCCTGGGCACGGACATGGCACTGCTCATCAGGCCATGCTGAGGCAGCATCCCATGTGCCACAACTAGAAGGACCCACAACTAAAAATACACAACTATGTACCAGGGTGGGAGCGCTTTGGGGAGAAAAAGGAAAAAATAAAATATTAAAAAAAAATTGAAGTAGAAAAAGTAAGTCACAGAAAACAGAAAATCAACTAAAGCTAAACAATATATATTATTTAGGAATACATATATACGTAACAAAACAGTTTCTTTTAAATAAAGAATTTATAAGACACAAAATTCAGCATAATCGTTTCCTCTTGGAACGAGGCAGAAGAAAGGGCTAGGACAAGAACACAAAGGCAGCACTGTATTATTATGCGTTATGCTCTAGTTCTTCAGGTGGGTGGTAGGTTCGTGGTGTTGATTTAAAATTTTTATGCTTCATTATTTATACCTATCACATATACTCTTGTGTACACCAAATGTTGCCGAATAAAACAGTTCTTTAAAAAGAGAGGACCCTGAACAACCAAAACAATCTTGAAAAAGAAGAACAAAGTGGAGGATTCATACTTCCTGATTACAAAATTTACTACAAAGCTACATTAACCAAAATAGTGTAGTACTGGGATAAAAACAGACATATTGACCAATGGAAGAGAACTGAGAGTCCAGAAATAAACCCTTACATTGACGGCCCATTGATTTTCTACAAGGATCCCAAGACCATTCAACGGGGAAAGAACAGTCTCTTCAACAAATGGTGCTCGGACAACTGGATTGCCACATCCACAAGAATTAATTAATTAATTTGGATCCCTACCTCATACCATATACAAAAATTAACTCAAAATGGATTAATGACCTAAACACAAGTGCTAAAACCATAAAATTCTTAGAAGAAAACATATGAGTAAATCTTTGTGACCTTTAGTTTGGCAATGGATTCTTAGATATGACACCAAAAACTTGAGCAACAAAGAAAAAATAAATTGGATGTCATCAAAATCAAAAACTTTTGTTCATCAAAGGACATCATCAAGAAAGTGAAAAGACAATCTACAGAATGGTAAAAAATATTTGCAATCACATATCTGATAACAGTTTAATGTCCAGAATATAAAAAGAACTCCTGCAACTCAACAATAACAAAAACCACAATTTAAAAACAGCTAAGGACTGAAGCGACACTTCTCCAAAGACATACAAATGGCCAATAAGCACATTAAAAGATGTTCATCATCATTACTCATTCAGGAAATGCATATCAAAACCACAATGAGATACCATTCACACCCACATCCAAAAAACAGAAAACAATTAAGTGTTGGTGAGGATGTGGAGAAATTAGTACACTCTTGCATTGTGGTGGGAAGGTAAAATGGTGCAGTCCTTGTCGAAAACCGTTTGGCAATTCCTCATAAAGCTAAATACAGAATTACCATATGACCCTGAAATCCACCCCCAGGAATATACCCCAAAAATTGGAAATAGGGACTCAAACAGACACTTGTACACCAGTGCTCACGGCAGCATTATTCACACTAGCCCCAAGGTGGAAACAACTGAAGTGTCCATCAACAGATGAATGAATTAAAAAAAGTGGAACATACCATACAATGGAACATTATTCAGCCATGAAAAGGAATAAAATTCTGATACATGCTATAATATGAATGAACTTTGAAAACATTATGCTAAGTGAAGTAAGCCAGACCAAAAAAGGACAAATATTATATGATTCCACTTATATGAAATTTGTAGAATAGGCAAATACATAAAGACAGAAAGTAAATTGAGGTTACCCAGGACTAGAGAGAGAAGGGAACGGAGAGTTACTCCTTAATGGGTACAGACTTTCTGTTGGAGTGATGAAAAAAGTTTTAGAAATAGTGGTGATATGTGCACAACACCGTTAATGTAATTAATGCCAATGAATTGTACACTTAAAAATGGTTAAAATGGGGTCAGAATCATGGCAGAGTGAACTTGCCCAGGACTCTCTTCCCTCCAACATGCAACAAAAAGGGGCACCCATATTCCAACAGAGGACATCCTAACATAATACAGAAACGTTGGAGAGACACCCAGACACATGACTGAGGGAGGAGAGGTTGGAGCCCAACTCGGAGGAGCTGGAACAGGGTAAGAGAGAACTTCACTCCCTCCCCTAGAGACTGCAATCCGCAATGATGGGAGGATCCATGAGGGAAGGAGCGGGGAAGGGGTATCTCATTCCCAGGATCACCCAGGACTCCCACAGGCCCTTGCAGCCTAGAGGAAAGCCCACTAATGGGGTGAAAGCTTCAGGTGTGTGTGTGTGTGTGTGTGTGTGTGTGTGTGTGTGTGTGTGACCTCATCAAGCCAACATCCCAGGAGAGCAGAAGGAAAAGTCGTGGAGAGCATGCAGGAGTTAGCGCCCTTCCTCCCACCCACTGCTCCACTGCCTGGGATCTCAGCTGAAGGCCAGGGTTCAGAATGTGCGGCTCTCAAGCCCCACCCAGTGGCGATTGGCAGTAACTGCAACCAAATAACATCAGAATGAGAAAAACCCAACCCACCTCCCCTAACATAACACTACATCAAATCTCCAGATCAGAGAGAAAACAACAAACACCTGGAATTCAGTTCTGAGTACACAGAAATTTGTAAGCTAAATGACAATGAATTCAAAATAGCTATCATCAAAAAATATCAGACAAAGTAGACTTCAAAGTAGACTGTCAAAGTAGACTTCAAGGCAGGTAAAGAGAGACAAACAGGGCCAGTATATAATGATCAAAGGACACTCCATCAAGAAAAAATAACGCTTATAAATATCTATGCACCCAACACAGGAGCACCAAAATTCATAAAGCAACTATTAACAAACCTAAAAGAAGATATCAATAGTAGGGGACCTCAACACTCCACTCCATATCACATCAGATCATCCAGACAGAAAATCAACAAGGAAACAGTAGAATTAAATGAAAAGCTGGACCAGTTGGATGTAATAGACATATACAGAACGCTCCATCCAAAAACAGCAGAATACACATTCTTCTCAAGTGAACACAGAACAGTCTCAAGGATAGACCGTATGCTGGGAAACAAGGCAAGCCTCAATAAATGTAAGAAAATTGAAATAATAACAAGCATCTCTTCTGATCACAATGCTATAAAGCTAGAAATTAATTACAAGAAAAAAGCTGAGAAAGGGACAAAGATGTGGAAACTAAACAACATGCTATTGAACAACCAATGGATCATTCAAGAAATTAAAGGAGAAATAAAAAAAAATATCTGGAGACAAAAGAAAATTATAACATGCCATACCAACTCATATGGGATGCAGCAAAAACCATATTATGAGGGAAATTCATCACAATACAGGCCCACCTTAACAAACAAGAAAAATCCCAAAGAAGCAATGTCAAATTACACCTAACTGAATTAGTAAAAGAAGAACAAACAAAGCCCAAAGTCAGCAGAAGGAGAGAAATAATAAAAATCAGAGCAGAAATAAATGCTATTGAAACAAAAAAGGCAGTAGAAAGGATCAACGAAACAAAGAGCTGGTGCTTTGAGAAGATAAATAAAATTGACAAACCCCAACCAGACTTACAAAGAAAAAAAGACAGAAAGCTCAGATAACAAAATCAGAAGTGAAACAGGAGAAATAACAACAGACTCCACAGAAATATAACAGATTATAAGAGAATACTACCAAAAACTATATGCCAACAAAATGGACAATCTAGTGGAAATGGATAAATTCTTAGAATCTTACAACCTCCCAAAGCTGAATCAAGAAGAAAAGACAATCTGAATAAACCAGTCACAAGAAAAGAGATTGAAACAGTAATCAAAAGCATCCCAAAGAATAGAACCCCAGGACCAGATGGCTTCCCTGGGGAATTCTACCAAACTTTCAGAGAGGATTTAGTACCTATACTTCTCAAGCTATTCCAAAAAATTAGGGAAGAGGGAATGCTTCCTAACATATTCTATGAGGCCAACATCACTCTGATACAAAAGCCTGACAAGGAGAGCACAAAAAAGAACTATAGGCAATATTGCTGATGAACATAGACGCAAAAATCCTCAACAAAATTGTGGCAACCCAAATTCAGGAATACATCAATAGGATCATACATCATGACCAGGTGGGAGTCATACCAGGGACACAGTGATGGTTCAACATCTGCAAATCAATCAATGTGATGCACCACATCAACAAATTGAGGAATAAAAACCACATGATCATCTCAATAGATGCAGAGAAAGCATTTGACAAGATCCAACAGCCATTTATGATAAAAACTATGAACAAAATAGGGATAGAAGGAAATTACCTCAACATAATAAAGGCCATACATGACAAACCAACAGCCAACATCATACTCAATGGGCAAAAACTGAACACCATCCCCCTGAGAACAGGAACGAGACAAGAGTGCCCACTATCATCACTCTTATTCAACATAGTACTGGAGGTTTTGGCCAGAGCAATTAGGCAAGAGAAAGGAATAAATGGAATCCAAATAGTGAGTGAAGAAGTGAAACTCTTGTTGTTTGCAGGCAACATGATCTTATATATATAAAACCTCAAAGAATCCATCAGAAAACTAATAGAAATAATTAACAACTACAGTAAAGTTGCAGGGTACAAAATCAACCTACAAAAATCAGTTGCTTTTCTATACTCCAATAACGAACTTACAGAAAGAGAACTCAAGAATACAATTCCATTTGCAATCGTAACTAAAAGAATAAAGTACCTAGGAATAAATTTAACCAAGGAGGTGAAGGACTTATTCAATGAAAACTATAAGGCACTACTGAAAGAAACTGATAATGACATAAAGAGATGGAAAGAGATTTCATGCTCATGGACTGGAAGAATAAACATAGTTAAAATGTCCATTCTACCTAAAGCAATCTACAGATTCAGTGCAATGCCAATCAGAATCCCAATGACATTCTTCACGGAAATAGAGCAAAGAATCCTAAAATTCATATGGGGCAACCAAAGACCCTGAATTGCTAAGGCAATCCTGAGAAAAAAGAACAAAGCTGGAGGCATCACAATCCCTGACTTCAAAATGTACTACAAAGCCGTAGTGATCAAAACGGCATGGTACTGGTACAAAAACAGGCACACAGATCAATGGAACAGAACTGAAAGCCCAGAAATAAAACCGCACATCTACGGTGAGCTAATCTTTGACAAAGGTGCCAAGAACATACTATGGAGAAAAGACAGTCTCTTCAATAAATGGTGTTGGGAAAACTGGACAGCCACATGCAAAAGAATGAAGGTAGACCACTATCTCACTCCATGCACAAAAATAAACTCAAAACAGATCAAAGACTTGAAGATAAGTCTTGAAACTATAAAACTCCTGGAAGATAATATCAGTAGTACACTCTTTGACATCGAACTAAAAAGGATCTTTTCAAATACCATGTCCTCTCAGACAAGGGAAACAAAAGAAAAAACAAACAAGTGGGAGTTCATCAGACTAAAGAGCTACTGCAAGGCAAAAGTAACTAGGATCAAAACAAAGAGACACCCCACCAATTGGGAGAAAATATTTGCAAATCATATATCTGACAAGGGGTTAATCTCCATAATATATAAGGAACTCACACAACTGAACAACAACAAAAAACAGCCTGATCAAAAAATGGGCAGAGGACATGAACAGACATTTTTTCAAAAAAGATATATAGATGGCCAATAAACACATGAAAAGATGTTCAACATCACTAATCATCAGGGAAATGCAAATCAAAGCTACACTAAGATACCACCTTATGCCTGTTAAAATGGCTATAATCACTAAGACTAAAAATAACAAATGTTGGAGAGGATGTGGAGAAAAGGGAACCCTCATACACTGCTGGTGGGAATGCAAACTGGTGCAGCCACTATGGAAAACGGTATCAAGATTCCTCAAAAAAACTAAAAATAGAACTACCATATGACCCAGCTATCCCACTACTGGGTATCTACCCAAACAACTTGAAATCAACAATCTAAAGCAGCATATGTACCCCTATGTTCATTGCAGCAATATTCACAATAACCAAGACATGGAAACAATCCAAGTGCCCATCAACCTATGACTGGATAAAGAAGACGTGGTATATATATACAATGGAATACTACTCAGCCATAAAAAAGACAAATCCATCCTATTTGCAATAAAATGGAAGGACCTGGAGGAAATTATACTAAGCAAAATAAGCCAGACTAATAAAGACAAACACCAGGGGCCAGTCCCGTGGCGGAGTGGTTAAGTTCGCACGTTCCACTTCAGTGGCCCAGGGTTTCACTGGTTCAAATCCTGGGCACGGACATGGCACCACTCATCAGGCCATGCTGAGGTGGCGTCCCACATGCCACAACTAGCAGGACCCACAACTAAAAATACACAACTATGTACCAGGGGGCTTTGGGGACAAAAAGGAAAAATAAAATGTTTAAAAAAAGAAAAAGAGAAAGACAAACACCAGATGATTTCACTCTTATGTCAATATAAACAAACACATGGACAAAGAAAATAGTTCAGTGGTTACCAGGGGAAGGGGGGTGGGGGTGGGCACAGGGGGTGAAGGGGAGCACTTATGTGGTGACAGTCAAGAAATTATGTACAACTGAAATCTCTCATTGATGTAAACTATTATGAACTCAATAAAAAAATATATTAAACACGAAAACCCTAAAATAGCATGTGGCTGTAATAAAGAAAAAAAAAAGACTAAAATGGGGGCTGGCCCCGTGGCGTAGTGGTTACGTTTGGCGTGCTCCACCTCCTGTGACCTGAGTTCATGGGTTTGGCTCCCAGGTGTGGACCTACACAACTTGTCAGCCATGCTGTGGTGGCAGCCCACTTATAAAGTAGAGGAAGACCAACACAGATGTTAGCTCAGGACTAATCTTCCTCAAGCGAAAAAGGAGGAAGATTAGCAATAGATGTTAGCTCAGGGCTAATCTTCTTCAGCAAAAAAAAAGGTTAAACTGGCAAAATTTGTCACATATGTTTCACCTCGATTAAAAAAATAAAAATCAGGGCTGGCCCTGTAGCCAAGTTGTTAGAGTTCCACACGTTCCACTTCAGTGGCCTGTGTTCACAGGTTTGGATCCCAGGTGCAGACCCACACCACTTCTCAAGCCATGCCTTGGCGGCAATCCACATACAAAGTAGAGGAAGACTGGTACAGATGTTAGCTCAGGGCAAATCTTCCTCAGCAAAAAAAAAAAAATCTTCCTACAAATTTTTCTACTGAAAACGTTTTGGAATTAGCTAAGGGACTTCCAAAAAACCTCCACACATTTACCATTGAATCAGACAGAGTTAACTGAATTTTCAAACTCTGTGCAGAAACACTGTCTATAATTACTTATTATATCTCATCACTGAACCATTTTTCTTTTCCATTAAAATCTCATGGCATGATGGGCTAATGGAGGGAGTAATTGTGTCTCTACTGGAAAATATCTATGATATCTAGATTACATCTGATACCTGATACCTTGATTACAGTGAGACTACTTTCTCTCTGGAAGTTAGAGATGTAACATTTCAAGGAAAATTGAGTGTTCTAGATGGCAGGAAAAAACTATAGACTTCAGTATTTGTCAAGCTCAAATATATCTTTTTTTTTTTAAAGATTTTATTTTTTTCCTTTTTCTCCCCAAAGCCCCCGGGGTACATAGTTGTATATTCTTAGTTGTGGGTCCTTCTAGTTGTGGCATGTGGGATGCTGCCTCAGCGTGGCCTGATCAGTGCTGCCATGTCCGTGCCCAGGATTCGAACCAGCAAAACCCTGGCTGAAGCAGCGGAGCTCGTGAACTTAACCACTAGGCCACGGGGCCGGCCCCTCAAATATATTTTGAATTTTCTCTGGTTTGGCAATGTTCTAATATCATTCCTAAGCTTATACTCATCTCTCTGCTATTTCAATCTACTCAGACTACAAGATTCTGAGCCTTTCATATTCCATCTTGCATATTTGTCTCATATTTTAATATCTTTCTTAATTGTTACATTAATTTTAAAGGTTTCAATTAATACTGAATCATTAATTATTATTAAACAGATAATTATATTAGTATTACTTTAGTTTTTACCCTAAAATATTTTGTTGCCTAACTATGTTTTGTCTCCAGTCGTACAGGGCACACTACAATATTGTACAATTTCAGTTGTAGGTGCCATTGTATTTTGTGCCTAGCATAAAAGGAAAAAGGCTTTCTGTTGCCTTCCTTTATTGAATCTCTTTTGTATTCAATAAATCTAATTTGGAGAGTGAAAAAGAAAAAAAAGAGAATTTTTAAATGTACAGCAATAAACGGGAGACATGACAACATTTTATCTGCCCTGCTAATGTGATAATTAGTGGAAAGACAGCAAAAGTTTGCGTACTGGAGCTGGCTTGGTCCCTTACCTTGCCATTGAGAACGATGTTCTGACTTCCACACAACACTGACTGGCGACTAACTTTGTTCCCAGACGCCTGAAAGGAAACAGCAGAAAACCGGGGTGAACATACTGAGTGGGTTCTGGGCTACAGGTTTCCATCAAGAAAGCTCACACTGGACAGAAAAAGACTTGAAATGGGGTGAGGTCTGCACCGGAACGAGTGCAGTATATCAAAGCAGCAAGCATGGATTAGGAAACTGGGGATTCAAAGAACGGATCCAGAATTTGGACCATTAGGCCTACAGCCTAACCGCATCAGAAACGCGGATTCCAGTCTCAGTTCCATACTTCGGTTTCACAGCCCTAAAACCAGGATAACGACTTTACTAATATCATAGAGTGGTGAGAATTCAATGAAAAACAAAATAACAGGAACGTTGCTGGAACACTTACTCTGTTTCAAGCAATTTACACACATTATGTATCGACTATAAAGAACCCAACAGTCTTTAGCACACAGTAATAAATTACGAAATGTCAGTTCAAAAAATACTTCAAATTGGTCGGAAGCCTGGAGCTGTAATTAATATTTGGACGGATGTCCTGCTTTCTGGAAGGCATTTTATCTCCACGAGGGAATCAAGAATAAATTAAAAAAGGTTAAACTGGCCATACAAAGAATATATAACGAAGCCAGACCATGCACGAAGTGTCCCTAGGTAATCCCCACTAACTGCCACCGGGACCCGGGGTGGGGCAGGGAGAGAACGGCGGCTCTGGGCTCAGATGGACGCAGGCCTGGCAAGGGGAGGGCAGATGACAGGACCCGCGCACCGTCTCGATGTACTCGGACTTGTTGTAGAGCAGCTCGCCCAACTCCATGGCCACCAACTCCTTTCCGCAGCTCTCGCCTCTGTCCAAGTCTGTCTGCCCGTCTGTCGTTCAGGGATTCCGACTACTTCCGGCAGCTGCCCCACTTCCGCTCCGGGCGGCCTCGGCTCCCATCCACAGCTCGGCTCTCCGCTGGGCGGCCCCGCTCCATTGCTCGGCAGTCTCCGGCTGCGCGTGCGCAGGCTGAGCGCCGGCTGCAATTGGCGGGGCTTCCCGGCGCGCGAGCCCACGTGGGCCGGCTGGTCGCGCGCTGATCCCCGGTTTTTCCCCCGGCGCCTGGGGGGTTCAGGGCCAGCCGTGATACTGGTGTCCGCAGGCCCGGACCTGGCGACGGCTGTTCTTTTCTTTCGGCCGCTGGCCCGATGGAAGAGCCTCTCGGGAAGCCCCTCAGCTGTGAGGAGAAGGAAAAGGTGCCGAGGGGTGCGGGAAGGGCAGACGCAACTCCGACCCCCTGTCCTAGGATTATAGGCTGTTTCCTCGGCTGTTCGAGGGCGGCAGTTATCTCTGACCCACGCTCTTCTCCGGACTGAAGGGGCACAGGGAGTGAAAATGTAGAAGAGCGCCGTGCTCACGAACAAGTTTTCATTACAGCACCAATGCATAAATACAAAATGTTAAACTTTAGATAAAGCTAAGGCTCCTTTGACACCTTCCCTGCCCCCGCCCCCGCAAGTAAATCTCTTAGTCTGGTACTTTCGATCTTTGCGTGCGTGTGTGTGTGTGTGTGTGTGTGTGTTCGCGTTTGCGTTTGTGTGTGTGTATGGTGGGCGGGGTGGGGCGTGGGGAGGGGTGCCGTTGTACTCCCTAACCACCGAAAATTAATGTGTACTGTTTGGAAAGGTCAATGTTCATAAATGGTATGATCTGGATGGTTCTACAACTTCCGTTTTCCTTCTCCTTGTTTAACATCCCCATTAGCATATGTTTACCTTATTTTTTTAAGTTGTATATGGCATTCTGTAGTGTAGGAGTGCCATCTTTTCTTTAAATATTACTCGGCTGAGAGACTTTTAGGTTTCCAGCTTCTGTTGCTACAACAGGCTGCCCTAAATAACCTTATCCATGCCACGTTGTGCTTGTGCTGATGATGTTAGCTTGATTGTAGGTTGTGCTGGTTGTTCCAGGCATTGTGTTAAACTCTGTTCACATTAATTCATCGGCCCTCGTATCCAGTCCTCCCTTCTAGTGAGGGTGAGAAGGGTCATTTACAAGTCAACAAGATAATTCCCAGATATCGATAAGGTTGGTGATAAACAGGATGCTGTGAGATGCAATCTATTTATAAACTGGGGGATCTTGGACAAGTTGCTCTCTCTCTGATCTTCCCAAAGCTAGCTCCTTCCTCCTTCACATGAGGGCTTGAATGGTAGTCCTCAGAAAGGCCTGCCTGGCCACCCTATCTAAAGTACTGTACGCCATTCCCTGTAGGCCAGGCACTGTCACAGCTCCCTGTTTATCTAGATATTGACTGCCATGTGAAGTCATTTTATGTGTTTGTTTTCTTGTTTATTATCTGTATCTTTCATTATATGTAAGCTTGACACCTGTGTATCTAGGAGCTGGAACAATAACTGACACATATTGGGTATCAGTTGTTGGTCCAGGTGCTAGAGATCCCTGGACCAATAACTGACAAATAAGAGATGCATTTGTGGAATGATTGATAAGGATGACAGCTCCTGCTTCCTTTGAGGATCTCACAGGGGAAAATGGAAGTAAACAGACAACATAGAATATAATAAGTACTGTGATAAAGGAAGCCCAGGGGAGAGGTGCATTGTCTAACTTGGATTTGGAGAAGGACCTAGAAGTCTACCCCAGGGAAATAAAGAATCTCAGCTGAGGCTTGAGGAATCAGTAGGAATTAGCAAAATGAGGTGAGGAGGAAATGCTCCAGGTAGCTGGAAGAGTTTCTGCAGAGGGGCTGAGGTATCTGAGAGCTTGGTGCTTTGTGAGAATGGAAAGGAGTGTGGGCCATCGCCACTCCCTGCACTGCCTCTTGCTCTTGCCGAGGGACTGCTGAGCACTCAGCCCTCACAGGCACTGTACCCCTTCTCTCGGACTCTGCCTTCCACCTGCTCAGTACTCTTTGGTGTTTTTCTTCTTCCAGTTGAAGGAAAAATTAGCTTTCTTGAAAAGGGAATACAGCAAGACCTTGGCCCGCCTTCAGGTAAGTGAATCTTCTTCTCTCAAATTGGGGTATTGTAGTACAAACTATCTAAAAACAGTTCATAATAATAAAACTTTTAAAAAAACTTATTTCTTTTTGTTAAATTTGTCCCTTGAGCTGCTTTTGTTTTCTCTAGCGTGCCCAAAGAGCTGAGAAGGTTAAGAATTCTCTTAAGAAAACAGTGGAAGGACAAGATGACTTGCTCCAGGAAGAAGTTTCACCACAGCTAAACCGCCCAGGTAAAGCTCTCTTGTTATTCGTCTCCCAGGTATATTTGACTCTGGTTCTTTTTCTCACAGCCAGAAGATAAGGACTAGCAATAGACTTTTTTTAAACTGTCTAATTCAGTGCTTCTTTGTGTATTCACAAGATTGTGCAACCATCATCACTATGTAATTCCAGAACATTTTCACCACCCCCAAAAGAAACCCTGTACCTACCTATCCTACCCCTAACCCCTAGCAACCACTAATCTACTTTCTGTCTCTGTGGATTTACGTATTCTGGACATTTTATATAAATGGAACCATACAATATGTGGCCTTTTGTAACTGGCTTCTTTCACTTAGCATAATGTTTTCACTGGTTATCCATGCATACATAAATCCAAGCATGCGTCAGTACTTGGTTGCTTTTTGCAGCTGAACAATATTCCATTGTACGGATATACCGTAATTTGTATATCCATTTATCAGTTGATGGACATTTGGGTTGTTTCTACTTTTTGGCTATTCCGAATTTTGGCTGTTACGCTCTTGTGAACTATAATGTGCAAGTGTTTTTTATGTTTTTCAGTTCTTTTGTGTGCATATCTAAGTGGAATTGCTGGGTCATATGGTAATTCTATGTTTAACTTTTTGAGGAGCCGCCAGACTGTTTTCGACAGCAGCTGTAGCATTTTACATTCCCACCATAATGCACAAGACTTCCAGTTTCTCCACATCCTTGTTAATATTTGTAATTTTCCATTTTCACAATTAGCTTCATCTTGGTACAAGTTAAGTGGTATCTAATTGGTTTTGGTTTGCATTTCTTAGTGACTAATGGTGTTGAATATCTTTTCGTGTGCTTATTGGCAGTTTTATATCTTCTTTGGAGAAATGTTTATTCAAGTCCTTTAACAATATTTTAATTAGGTTGTCTTTTTATTGTTGAGTTGTAAAGATTCTTTGTATCTTCTAGCTGTTAGACCCTTATCAGATATGTGATTTATAAATATTTTCTCCTATTCTCTGAGCAACAAACTATGCTTTCAGTTGGATTGTTGAGTTGCTCTTTTTAAACTAGAAGTTTAGTTTAAAAATCATTATTTCCAGAGGCTGGCCCCGTAGCCGAATGGTTAAGTTCGCGCACTCCGCTGCAGGCGGCCCAGTGTTTCGTTGGTTCGAATCCTAGGTACGGACATGGCACTGCTCATCAGACCACGCTGAGGCAGCATCCCACATGCCACAACTAGAAGGACCCACAACGAAGAATATACAACTATGTACCGGGGGGCTTTGGGGAGAAAAAGGAAAAAAGTAAAATCTTTAAAAACCCTTTAAAAAAAATCATTATTTCCAGCATAATTCTATTGGTTTATGTTTACTTAAAATTATTATAGTTTATTAGATTATTAAAAACATGAACTTTGATCTGCCTGAATGAAATACCATTGACTCTTAAATAAATGTTTGGTAGTATTTATATATACTATTTTAAAGTAAATATGGAGTATTTTTTTGTTTCATTTTACAAGGAAAATATTAATAATTATCATTTTTTCTTCTTAGAACCTAAAAATAAAGCATCTCCTTGTTACACGTTACAAATCAACACCCATCTCAATGAAGACACTGGAGGAAAGACATCTGTCACGCTTGATGCGGAGCCAGGACATGGCCCAGTGGAAGGATTATGCATACAAAGAACAGGTGATATCCAAGAACGTTTTCCCTACAGGGTCCATGGCCCTGATGGTGAGAAAAGGCAGAGTAAGCTGCCAGGGAGAAGAACTAAGCAGCAGAAGAGAACATTTATTTCACAGGAAAGAGAGTCTTTCTTTGACACTGATTCCCTTCTACTCTCTGGAAAAAGACTAAAGGAACAGGAAGGAATCAATAGAGGAAATCCTAGGACACTCGTAACTGAAAAAAGAATTTACCTTCTAAGTCCTAAGTCTGACGGTTCAGATCTTCCAGCAGCAGTTATAGAAACTAATGTAGGGAGTGTATTAATTCCAAATGCCAAACCACAAAGAGGTGTCGATGAGCTCTTCAGAGGAAATGACTTCCCCAGAGCGACTACACTGCCTGTGCATACTCTGCTAGATAGCAGTAGTGGTCAGCATCTCGAGCATAAGCCTTCTGAAGATAACTGTGAACTTATTGCTCACAGTTTAGAAAACATTAGCCCTGTTTCACCTGTAAACTTAGAAGCACAAGACAAAAAAATGACTGTCCTTACAGATAACCCAGAGGTAAATAAAGCTGTAAGTGCAAGCGGCCAGCTGCCTAGAAGTCCTAACTTAGAGGCAGATAATTCATGTTCTCTAAATGAACTCACTTCTGATAGCTTATCAGCAGATGAAAACCAAAACTTCAAAGAACAAAATCACGCAGAGAGGTCTTTAAAATCTCCCAATAACACTCTTGATGGTAAAAATGAAAGTATTCAGGAAAATGAGGTTCTAAGTCAACCTAACAGTCTCAGCCTAGAAGTAATCTCCCCTGATTCTACAGAAGATCAAACAGATTCTTGCACAGTGCTTGAAGGCCTCCTATTTCCTGCAGAATATTATGTCAGAACCACACGACGCATGTCCAGCTGCCAGAGGAAAGTAGCCCTGGAGGCTGTAATTCAGAGTCATTTGGGTGTCAGAAAGAAGGGGTTTAAAAATAAAAAGGAAGCTACTAAAAATTTAAACTCTTCCAGTGAAGAGACTAAGCAAAGTGAAATTAGGATGTCTGACACATGCACAGGACGACCCAACTCGAGAAGTCCTGCTCAGAAACTTCTCTCATTAACCGAAGTCAGCTCCCCCACTGGGCCCACTCCAGATGACTTTTCTAGGAAGGCGGTTACCCAGCCATCTGGCAGAAGACCCGGAGGAAAAAGAAAGTCAACCTGCACCCCTGAATTAGATCGTTGTGAACTACTTTTGCCAACTTCTGGCACTTGTGGTGTCAATAGGTCCAAGGAAGGAGTCACGTTGCGCAAAGATGAGAATGAAAAAGCAACTATTCATGGTAAGAAGAGGGTTGGAGGTGAATCACGGTGTGGTTGATGATGACGCTGGTTAACACTCTGTGCCTGGCGCTTCCTAGATGTTGCACAGATGCTAGCAAACTTCCTGAATCACAGCGTCCCTACATGAGGGGGAATCTGTTTCTGTCCTCGCTTTACAGCTGAGGAAGCTAAGGCACAAGGAGATTAAAGTGACTTAATTAAAGTGACAGAGCCAGGATTCAAACCTAGCTATGTGGTGTCAGAGTTCACTAACGTGGTTGAAAAAGTTGACACAGAAGGAAAATACATTAGATGTCTACCTAAAATTAGTATTTATTCAGGTACAACACAATCTTTCCATGGGTAGAAGCTTTACAGCTAATACAGGAAGTGTTTCTGAAGTGAAATGAAATGTGTGTTAGAGTAAGAGTCCACTGACAAGCTCTCTTAGGAATGCAATAGGTCTGAGCAACGTTTTTGGATAAAATCTCTAATACAGTCTCTGTAAGGTCTGTGGGAGACAAGATTTTGGATGATAGCAAGAGACATGTTATAATTTAAACTTTTTATTCATTTACTCAGTAGTTATATCTGATAAACTAAGCACAAAAACTAGCTAATTCACTGTGATTCTATACTAGAAATTAACAGACTTTCTGTAAACAGCCAGGTGGTAAATACAGCCATTGTGCTCTGTCACAGCTACTCAAGTATAGTGCGAAAGTAACCAGAGACAATATGTACATGTGACTGTTCCAATAGAACTTTATTTGCAAAAGCAGGCAGCCAGCTGCTCCATACGGTGGGATGCAGGCTTTGGTCTATGAGCTATAATTATTTGATTAATTTAAAAATAATAATCATCATGGCTTTTTTATCATCTTTTAAGCCAACACAAATACAAAGAAATCAGAAAGTAGGGCAATCTAGTAATAAATTAGAAACATTCTTTTGTGTACTTGAAAATAACCTGCTGTGATTTTAGTAACCTGCAGCTACATTGAAAGATTTTTTTTTCTTGAGGTGACATTCACATAACATAAAATTAACCATTTTGAACTAAGCAAACAATCCAGTGGCATTTAGTACATTCACAATGCTGTGCAACCATGACCCCAATTTAGTCCCAAAACATTTTCATCACCTCAAAAGGAAACCCTATACCCGTTAAAAAGTTGCTCCCCCTTTCCTCTCCCCCTAGCCCCTGGCAACCACCAATCTGTATTCTATCTCTATGGATTTACTTATTCTGGATATTTCATATTAATGGAATTATACAATATGTGACCTTTTGTATCTAGCTGCTTTCACTTAGCATGTTTTCGAGATCCATATTATAACATGACTCAATATTTCATTCTTTTTTATGGCTGAATAATATTCCATCACATGTATGTACCAGTTTGTTTATCCATTCATTTGGTGATGGATGCAGCCACATTTTGAATGATACAGAATTCCAGTCACTCTAAGAGCAGTAAATTACTCTTTGCCCTAAAAGGGGACTAAGTTTTCTTCATTGAGAAGAGCGAGCATTTTGCAGACTGTATTCTGATAGCCTGTTGGAATCAGTTTTCGGGGAAGAAGGACATTAGAGATTCTTAGTCTAGTTCCCTTATGAGGGCCAAGGGAAAATGAAGTGAATTGACTGCCCAACATAACACAGCAAATCAGTGGCAGAGCTGGGAGTAGACCCCTGTCTTCCTTCTCCCAGCTAATGTCAGCGCCATGCTGGTTTTGATACGCAAAAGGAGAGCTGCTGGGTAACTACTAACCTACGGCCGAGCTTTGAACCTTTTACTGAGGTTTCAGAGCCATGGGTGGGAAAAGCAATGAACATTTTCCACTGTATTGGAGTTCAGAAGCTCACTCTTTGTTGGGTATTAATGTCTCTTTTGTTGGATATTTGTTATTGTTGCTTTCTATTTTAGGAAAAGAAAGTCATTGTCAAATGAAAAAAAATGAAAAAATGAAAAAAGAGGAGTCCCTTTCTTCCAGGAATAGTGCTTATTTGGTTTTGGAGGATGATGCTTTCCGTGCTCCATTTCATAAGAATGAAATGCTAAGTTTAAAGCAACTATCGTCTCTTCTCGAAATCACTGACTTTGAGTTACCTGATAAAGACTTCGGACCTCTTAAACTTGAAAAATTGCACTTCTGCTCGGAAAGGGCAGTTGAGCCTTTTGAATCAAAAATATATGGGGAGAGGCCTCTTAGAGAAGGAAATTGTATTGTTTTGGAGGAATTGACTCCTGAACAAATCAATACAGAAATGGAGGACTTGGAAGAGGAACTGATTAGTGTACCAGGAAAAGCATGCCCTAAAACGCCGAGCCTAAAAAGCCAGCCTCAGGGCCTTTCTTCGTCCATACTGCTTTTCACTCCTTTAAATACGGTTAGACCAGACGATAATGACGCGCCAGCAGCAGACGCGTGTTCACCCACTTTCCCCATCTTAGGCGTTACTCCAGCTGTTGGCTCCCGAGCACACTGTGAAGAAGTGTGTGCAGAGTTTGTTGGACGAACTTGCTCTCCACCCCGGCTTTCTCACTCGCACACCCCAGTCAGTCTTGCCAGTGATCAGAAGCAGTGCAACAGTTGGGCCAGCCCACCAGAATTAGACGGCAGCCTGCATGTGTCAGGAAGGAAGGGAAAGCCTTCCTGTGACTGTGATTCTGGTCCCCAAGCAACACCTCTTCCCAATGAGTCATTCACTTTCCAAGAAAATCAGCTGCATGGGAATACATGTCTGGAATCGTGGAAACTTTCTGTTGAACAGGTACGGTCCACCTCCTTTGTGACATTTTCTCTAAAGGAATGAAATATCTTGGTGAATGTGGACAGCATGACTTCCTTACACGTTGGCTCCTCAGTGTTTAAGAATGTTTTAACACGTTCCTCTGATGTGACTTCACTGTAAACATTAAGTTCATTCTGGGTAAATTAAGATTAATTAAAAAATACGTTTTTTAAATGTGGGATGATCCTATTCTCTTTGTCATCAGTGAAGTGGTTGCATTTGGAGCTTTGCTGCTTTTGCCAGAGAAATTAAAACTTAGGAAGTAGATGTTCTGATGAGTGAGTGCTGCAGACAGACCTCAGACATAAAGTGTAGATTAATCCTGTGCCTTTTGTTTCCACAGACAGAAATAGCAGACGTTCCTGCCTGTGACAGGGTAAACCCAGGCAACCTACAATTGGTTTCAAAGTTAAAGGTCAGAAGACTGTTACTTTCTAATGTGTCTTATGTCTTACATGTGAAAAATTTATAATGAATTTATAGGAAAATTGAGGAGAATTTGATCATCTAGCTTCTCATTCCTAATTACTGTCAAATAAACTTGGTAAACCAGATTCAGAAAAAGAGATTTAAATTCTTTGTTTCTCACAATATTTACCTGTGTTTGTATTTTTTTTTTAAAGATTTTTTTATTTTCTTCCTTTTCTCCCCAAACCCCCCTGGTGCATAGTTGCCTATTCTTTGTTGTGGGTCCTTCTAGTTGTGGCATGCATATTTGTATTTTGAGATCATCTCCTGAAGACATTTATGTGTCAAGTTATTGCCAAGATCAACTTAAGCTAAGTAACTCAACTTGGTCTCTAAATTAAAACCAGGCATTTTGACAAAGGGAGAAGAAGAATGAGAGAGGAGCCATTTAAGACTCCTATCCAAATGGTATAATGTTTCTAGAAGAAACACTTATGGTGATTTATTAGAAAATGAGTAGTAGTTCTAGATTATAATATAGTGAATGGTGAATCTTTCATATGCTGTGTGATGTATATGGTTTTGAGAAATATAAATTATGATATTCTGTTAATGTTATTTTGGTAAGTCCTGAGAAGCGGTTGGACCCGTGACCTAGTTAACTTTTTATCCATGGTGCTTGAAGTAGCATGGTGTGGAGCAGGGTTTCTCCTACCCAGCACTGCTGACACTGGGGCTGGATAACTCTGTGTTGTTGGGGGCTGGCCTGTGCATTGTAGTATGTTTAGCAGCAAACCTGGCTTCCACCCACTAGAGCCAGTAGCATCCCCTCCCTAGTTGTGATAACCAAAAATGTCTCCAGGTATTTCTGTATGTCCCCCGGGGGAGGATGGCAAAATTGCCCCCAGTTGAGAACAACTGGTATAGAAGAAAGAGCTTTAAATCCACATGAACTGTTTCTGCCATGACTGGCTGTGTGACCTTGGGCAAATCATTGAGCCTCTGAGCCCCGGATTCCTTTTCTATAAAAAATACATAGTCATACCTATGTGGTTTCAAAGCTATTCTTGAATCAATGTAACTAACTTAGTTTCTTAGGGAATCAACCATTTCATTTGTGTTTTCAAATTTGCAAATAAAAAGTTTATTATAGTTTTTTTGTTTGTGTATATGCAGTTGAGCCTCTCTCCCGCTTCCCATTTCTAACAGTATTTTTTTCCTACATCAAACTTAAGAAATTTGTCCATTCTGTTGGTCTTCAGAAAAAACTAGTTTTTGGTTGTATTGGTTGTTAATTGGGTTTTTTGGTTTCCTGTTTCATTTATTTCTGTTTTTATCCTTAATAACTCCTTCCTTCTCTTTTTCACTGTGCTTATTTTGTTGTCCTTATACTAACTTCTTGAGCTGCTTGCGTACTATATTTTTATCTTTCTTGTTTTTTGATAAATGCCTTTACGATGATAAGTTTTTCTGGAAATACTGCTTGGGCCATGCTCTGCATGTTTGGACTCTCCTTGTTCGTTTTAGAAATAGTATGTTGTTTCAGTTTTATTCCCTCTTCAACCCATGGGTGGTTCCTCAGCATGTTTCATTTCCGCATGGGCAAGTTCTTATGGGCTCTTTTTTGTGGTTAAATCTGAATCTATTCCGCTCTGGAGCTATACATTTTAAATCCATCATAATATAAGTGTGTATGGGCGATGTTTTTCAGTTGCATAAGACCCACAAAGCTCTCTTTTGACCTGCATAAAACTTTAATTACATTTATTTAGCATTTCATCTAATCCTTGTAATCCATCACTTTTCATATTTATTCTTTTCATGAAACAGACCCCAAGTATCCCTTTGACATAATTTATTGCCATTCTGTGTCAGAATACTTCAGGTTCCTGTTCTGTGGATGTGAGTGCCATGTGGTGGGAAATAGCTGGTTTGAAAGAGCCGTGTATCATAACTGCGTGTGAATATGTAGTTTCTCTTTGGAAACCTCTGGATACTTGGCAGTGGGAAAAAATTTATTCCTGGCACTTCACAGAGGTAAGTCAGAATCTTCGAGGTGAAAGCGATCTTTGCAGTCATTTGCATGGTAATATAGATGGGCAGCTTACCAAAAATGGGATCTATGATCATGCAAGACAGAGCAGAGCGTCGAGATTTCTTTCCCAACTTTTTATGATGAGAATTTTTAAACATTCAGGAAAGTTTTACAGCGAGCACCCATACACTCACCATCTAGACTCTGTAATTAACACTGTGCTTTATTGGTTTTATCACGTTTATCCAGAGACGGATTTTTGCACTAGACCTTCTGGAGGGAAGAGCTTGGAATTTCATGTGTATTCTGACTTCTAAACTTGCTGATACTTATATTTTTTATCCCTCACAAAAACATCATTCTTGCTTTTTTTCTGTATATATTTTCTTCTAGTCCTTGTCCACTTTCATACATATCTTACATGGCTGCAATCCTAGTGTGCTTAAAATTTTTCAGTCTGCCTTTTCCCACTCACTGTATAAACGTGTTTCCTTATTTCTGCATATTCTTCATACTTATTTATTTTGAATTTTATTTATTTATTTTCCCAGCTTTATTGAGGCATAATTGACAAATAAAATTGTAATATATTTAAAGTGTATGATGTGATGATTTGATGTATGTATACACTGTGAAAGGATTCCCACAGTCAAGTTAATTCACACGTCCATGACCTCACGTGGTCATGTTACCTTTTTCTTTTTTTTTTTAAGATTTTATTTTTTCCATTTTTCTCCCCAAAGCCCCCTGGTACATAGTTGTATATTCTTTGTTGTGGGTCCTTCTAGTTGTGGCATGTGGGACGCTGCCTCAGCGTGGTCTGATGAGCAGTGCCATGTCCGCACCCAGGATTCGAACCAAGGAAACACTGGGCCACCTGCAGCGGAGCGCACGAACTTAACCACTCGGCCACGGGGCCAGCCCCACCTTTTTCTTTTTTTGTGAGAATGTTTATGATCTACTTTCTTACCAAATTTCATTCGTCTTCTTTATGTCCACAGCTTCTAGCACTGTGCTCTGCATAGGGGTGCTCAGTAAATATTTGTTCAGTGAATAAACTTATTTTAAATGGCTGTTCCATTTATTCACATGTCAGAATTTATTTAATTATTCCCCTGTTGGTAGAAGTGTAGATTGCATAAATAAATGCTATAGTAAACACTGTTTTGCATATAGCACATTTGGATTTACAGCTTATAAAAAGAGGATGTTTGCTGAACCTTTTCACATTTGTTCAAATGTTAGCAGTTAATCCTGGTAGAGTGAGAATAGAAAAGAATGTGACCAAGTTTTGGAAAATTTAGATTAATTAAAAATGAAACAACCAAATATAATTTTTGGCTGCTTTTTTTAATATAGGTTCCAGTATTACAGATAGTTCTAGTGCCTGATGTTTGTAATCTTGTGTGTGTGGCTTTGGGAAATTTGGAAATCAGAGAAATCAGGTATGTAATTCTCAGGGAGTAGTTTTTCTTTCCCTTTATCTTTATCTCTGTTAGCTGTTCTGAGTGCAAGTTATAACCTAGGCTTGAATCTTGAAAGAATCTAAATTTAGGTCTGAAGAGAGATTTGTTTTAAAAAAACAAAACAAAACAAAATCAATAGAACAGTATCCCTGACCAGAGTTTCCGTTTAAAGTTTGATCCTAGTCCTTTGATATTAAAGGCTTACACCTGACTTCTCTGCATTTTTCCTTACATTTGATTTAGGGCATTACTTTGTTCCTCTGATGGTGAAAGTGAAAAGCAATTACTCCTGAGTTCTGGAAATATAAAAGCTGTGCTTGGCCTGACACAGAGAAGGCTAGTCACTAGCAGTGGGACCCTTTGTGATCAACAAGTAGAAATCATGACCTTTGCAGAAGATGGAGGGTAAGAAAAGCATTGGTCGATTTTAACTATTAGATGAAGAATGATTTCATCACAGGGTTTCAGAGAGAGTTGGACCACTAGCATCTTGTTTTCCTGTGCTGTAGGTATGGTATAGCAGGTTCTGCCTCAACACTAGGCTATAACGTAGAAGCACTTTAGAGAGGTGCGAGCCAGACACGACAGGGAAGAAGTCAGTGGAGTGCAAGCTCAGCAACTGTAGTTTGTTCTTTCTTCAGTCTTCTTTGAAATCTCTGAGTATCCTTTAAATATTACAAGTACCTTAAGATCTTAGACCCTTCTCTTGTTTCATACACTTGGTTTCCATTGCTTCAGTCTCCATCTAGATACTGACTACTTGCAAACACGTTTCTAGCTCTGAGCTCTTTCTCAACCTCTAGACCAGCACACCTATTTATCAGACGTCTCATGGATACCTCAAATTCAACGTGTTGAAAACAGAACTCATAGCATCCTCTATGTCTATCATATACTTGTTACACTTTATTCTGATTATTTATCTGTCTTTCCTAATAACAGAGAGCATGGACCATGTTTATCTTATTTATTCATGACCTGTTGCAGTAGTCTAAGCAAGAGATAAATGTTTGCTTAAATTAGGAAAATGTTTGTGGAGATGGGGAGAAGCAGACAATTTGAGAGAGATGAAATGATGAAATCATTAGAACTTGGTGATTGAGTAGATAGAGAAGAAGGAGACAAGGATAATGTCCAGGTTTCTAGGCTGGTCACCTGGGTAGATGGTGGTACAGTTCGTCGAGATAGGAATGCAGAAAGAACCATGAGGTTTAAAGAGAGAGCCAGTGAGTTTAATTTTGGATGTAATGAAGTTGAGGTGCTTGCAATATATCCAGGTAGATAATAAGAAGATAATAAATGTTCACTGTAGAAAGTTTAGAATAGACATATTTTCTGATTGAAATTTTTTTCTGGTATTGCATTAGTGTTTATTATGCATAGCTCCATAATATGTAGAAGGACTGCTTAGAAACTGCTTTGATACAAAGTGCTGATTTTTAATACTGTTTTAAATGCAGAAGCACAGAAAAACAGTTTTTGATGCCCCCTGAAGAGACTATACTAACTTTTGCTGAGGTTCAAGGGATGCAGGAGGCTCTGCTTGGTACCACTATAATGAACAACATTGTTATCTGGTAAGCTTTCCCTCGAGCTCCTCAGTTTCCTCATCTGTATTCTAATTTCACAGAGTTCTTAAGATTAGATCAGAGACTCTGTAAACATGATTGTGTTGTCGTTTGTTTACTGTCAGATGCCATATACTTGTCTTAACAAAAACGTTGTATTAATTCAGACATTGTCAAAAAGGTCAGTCTGAGTAGACTGTTTTAAAATAAATGAAGTTTATTGTTGTCAAAAAGGTATGATTGTTTCTGCTTCTGGTTAATGGCTGAGTAGCTTCTGTCAGACCAACTCTCCTACCTCAAATAACTTAAACTCTGGACAAGATATAAAAAACTATCTGAAGGCACTGGAGAGTGAGAAAAAGAAAGATACTGGAGGGGGTTCGACACTTAGAAGAAAGCATGGTCACTGGGCGAGTTTCCTGTTCTTATGGCTCTGAGTCAGAGGGGAGGCCCCAGTCTGCGCAGTAGATGACTGAATACCTGATAGAAAACCTCTGTCCCACTGTCTTAAAGAGCCGCAGGACAGAGTTCAGGGTGACCATAGCAGCTAGAAAGAGAGAGAAAATCCCAAAAAGTGAAGTGCCAGAGAAGGAGCTCTAAACTGGCTGTAATCTCTCCTTAAATATCTGGCTGACCTTTAAACTGCATGTATGTACACAGGGCAGACTCGAAGCAGCCCAGGTAAGGAAAAAGAACGGAACTGGTTTTCAGCATTTGCAATTTGAGTTTAGCCAAGTTAACTGTTTACTAGGAAAAAGGATCAGTATTCTTCAGAGGAACCTAACGGAATCCAGAGTTTCTATGATGTGTCGTTCATGATGTCTAGAATACAATCCAAAATTACTAGATATAAAAAATATGATTAAAGATCCAATTTAACAAATTTGTGATAGGGAAACTGAAGTCGAAGAGTCCCCAGCCACCTCGTTCCTGACCACAGGGGAGAACTGTACCTCGCCATAGGTACTTGCAAGGTTAATTTGTATTAGGAGAATAGATTGATTTTTTTCTCAGAAGGAAGGCAGAATGGGCTTGGTAAGAGAAAGTTATGATAGTGTCACTGCTACCCTACCTATTCTGCACCGTCCAACCCCACCCTCTAGGAATAAACTAGGAAAGCACGGCCCCTGAGAGGAACTTTGTCCCCTCTCCACCGGGGAGCCTCTGAAACTCAACCAGGTTCTCATCTGCTGGGAGACCCGGGTTTCAGATGTCCTTCTGTCCAGAGCAGCAGATGTGCACTTTTGGTACTTTCCTCAGGGTTTCTGCTTGTCAGTCTTGTCTAGGGACAGTGTTCTTTACAAAGTTGTCTTTTCTATTCTTGCAGCTATTTCTATGATCCAGACTTTCATTATTTGGCTTCTAGATTATTAAGGTAGTCTAGTAATTGGTCTCCTTGCCTCAACCAAGATTCAACCTCCAGATCATCTTATACTATTACTTTATAAACACTCTGCCTCCCAGGTCTCCCCACTCTCCTCTAGAAATAAAACCTTCAGTGGGGCCCATGTTGGCTCTTCTTCAGGCTCATTTCTCCAATGCTTTATTATAAAAATTCTAAAAATTCCACTCCAGCTATTCCATACTCCTTAGCTCCCGTTTTTCTTTCCACCCCTCATTCCCCCCTTTTTCTTTTTTCTTTTAACAGAGATAAAGCCCACTCTATTTTTTTAGGTATGCTTTTTTTTTTTTTTTTTTTTTGGTGAGGGAGATTGGCTCTGAGCTAACATCTGTTGCCAATCTTCCTCTTTTTTTTTTTTCGCTTTTCTCCTCAAAGCCCCAGTACATAGTTGTATATCCTAGCTGTGAGTCCTTCTAGTTGTGGGATGCTGTCAGAGCATGGCTTGATGAGCAGTGTGTAGATATGCACCTGGGATCCAAATCTGTGAACCCTGGGCCGCTGAAGCGGAGTGTGTGAACTTAACCACTGCACTACTGGGCTCGCCCCATATTGCCCTTATTTTTAACTTAGCATATGCTACTTTGTATCATGAAAGTGTTTGGAGGTGGGTATTCTCAGTGCCTGCCTTAGCTCCTGCTTAGGGTTGTTACTCAAAGATGTATGGATCATACTGTCTATCAAAAGCTATCATTTACCTTTTAGGCTCTATAGAACTTTATACTTACAGAGAGTAGAGTTTTTTGTTTTTGGGGGTTTTTTTTGGTGTGTGTGTGTGAGGAAGATTGGCCCTGAACTAACATCTGTGCCCATCTTCCTCTATTTTATGTGGGATGCCACAACAGCATGGCTTGACAAGTGGTGCTAGGTCTGCGCCGAGGATCTGAACCTGCAAACCCTGGGCTGCTGAAGCACAGCGCATGAACTTAACCCCTACACCAATGGGCTGGCCCCTACATATAGTAGTTTGTAACTTTCCTATTGAACTCCTGATTTGTTAGATGTCTAAAGTGATTCGTGTTATATATACTCAAGGTTCAAGTGGCCTTTTTTTGTGTGTATGAGAGGAAGATTGTTGCTGAACTCACATTCGTGCCAGTTTTCCTGTGTTTTTTATGTAGGACACTTGCCACAGCATGGCTTGATGAGTGGCGTGTAGGTCCGTGCCTGGGATCTGAAACCGTGAACCCCAGGCCGCTGAAGCGGAGCATGTGAAGTTAACCACTACACAACCAGGCCAGCCCCTCAAGTGACCCTTTTTGAAACTATTGCTGAAAGTCTAAATATTTAATCTTGGTCAAGCTATATTAACTGAGCACCCATGTTTCAATCATTTAATAGATATTTGAGTCTCTACTTATGTACCATTCTCTGTGAGAGATGCAGATGCAAATCAGATATGAGTCCTGGTCCCAAAGCCCCTAAAATCTAGTAGGTAAATAAGGTCACTTTACAATTCACAGTGTACAATTCCTTTACAATTCACACAAAGTCAAAGTGACAGAGATTTGGACAAAGTGCTCTGGGATTTTGGAAAAGAGCAATTACTAAATACAGAATGTGTGCTAACCTCTGTAAGGGATAAAGCTATCCTGGTGTCCCTTATTTGAGGAAAACCTTACATACATACATGAGAATTCAGTGTTCCTTCTTCAGTTTTTATACACAGTACCTGGTCCGTAGAAAGTTTGCAAGTATTTGTTGAATGAATACATTGTACCCGATTACAGTCTATATTAAATAACAAATGAGGCATATGGACAGTACTATAGGGAATTGGAGGAGAGGAGATTTCTGTGGATTGGTGCCAAAAGGGAGGAGAAAGTGTAAATCGAGCTCACGCAGCTGGGAGGGGGTGGGCCATAAGGTAGGCCTTAAGGAATGAATGGGCATTGGTCAGTAATGGGGATGGGAATTAGTGGTGATGGGGAGCGCACTGGAAGGAGGAGCTTGAACACAGGTCTAGAGCCAGGAATGTACATATTATGTTGTATGGAGAGTGAGAAGATTACAAGTAGGGGAGCAGCGGGTAATACAGTATTGCAGTGCTGGATTCATGAGGGTTATAAATACCATGAGAAAGAACTTGGACTTATCTTGTGGCTCATGGAGAGCCCCTGAAAGTTTTTCATCAGTCGAGTCACATGACAGAACAGTTGTCAATGTCACTTTCCCCAGTAAAGCTAAGGAGTGGTTCCAACAAACTTTCTTTTTTTCCTTCTTTATGTTCACCCTCTTCTCTCCTCTCTTCCTTTTTCCATTTTTTACCCCATCTCGGTCATCCCTTCTCTCTCCATCATCTTGGTCTAGCTCTAGTATAAACATGTCTTGTACAGACATAATTATAAGTCTTTTAGGTGTAGTCTCTCATCTAAGCAAATTTGGTTTCCTGTCCATCGTCATCCTTGGAAAATTTAGGCCCAACAAGAAGTGTGACAGAATCGTAATGATAGAGCTACACCGTGTGCCTGATTTCAACACCAAGTAAAATGAGATCATGGAAAACTTTTCTCATGGAATTTGGAGAGCTTTATCCCTCGTGGCAGAGCAGATTCAATCTAAGGCTAAACTATCAAATTAAACCATTGGCACAGTTAAACTGTGTTCTGTTTTTAGCTAAATCTGTGACTAAACAAAACAAAGGTACTGTCTCTCTCAGTTTTTCCCTCGGTCACCCTCCTAAAGGATGCTGTGATAAATAAGAGAGTATTATGTGAAAACCAGTTTGCTGGAGGAATGTTATCAGCTTATTTATTTTTGGTGTCTAAGGAATTTAAGAACCGGTCAGCTCCTGAGAAAGATGCACATTGGCAATTCCTACCAAGCTTCAGTCTGTCACAAAGCCTATTCTGAAATGGTAAGTAATGATCTGCAGGGACCACTTTGTGTCTACTTTGTGTGTTACTGTTGGTCTCACTGAGTGAGAGCGATAACTTCATAAGTAGTCATTAACTGACCCTCCCGGTTGCCTATTTTTTTTCAAAATTGGATAGCAGTGTTTGTTCTTTCTTGAAATTTATGGATGAAAATAAGTGTTGGTACAATATGATTGCCTGGTAAATTTTCTGGTTCTTTGACTTAAGGGCAAACATTTATTTCTAGCTGTGAATTTGTACCGAGAAATATCATGCCTGTTATCAGACTTGGCTCCCAGCCACATTGCCATAAATGGTTTATGATGTGAATGAATCCTCTTAGGGAGGATGATTAAATGGGCCTAGACATGTGTTTCTCTAGACTTCAGTGTCCTCGTCCGGAAATGCACACAGCTTCTTAGCCATTGTGTTAATCGACTTGGCTTACAGTCTAGTCTTGACATCTGCGCAGGTCACAGGTAGTTGTCCAGGAGTCAGAGGTAAACTGCTCGAGTGCCCACCGTGGAGCCACGAGCAGAGGCAGTAGCAGCCAGCTCAGTGCTTTTGTGCAGACTGTCTCTTAGCCTCAGTGGCAGCTCTATCAGCATCGGCATCCAGAGGCTCCGCATTGCAGAGGATGCGTCCTTCCCCAGCCTGGCCGGATCTGTGGAATTGAACTCAAAAGTGTGTGATCGCAGATAATCTGTCACATAATTTTGAGGCTTTTTCATCCTTAAAATAGGTTGAATTTGTCTCTGGAATTACTACATTTACCTTATTTAGATATTTTTATAATCTATAATTTATAGTTTATAATCTATAATTTATAATTTATAATAAATATAAGGCATTTAGATAATTTTCTGTCTTCATTATTATAACATTAATACCTGTTTGATATTAAAACATTTAGCACAGAAATGTGTAAGATAGTAAGTAAAAGTTCTCCATGAAGCCAGCTTCCGGAAATAGTAGTTAATAGTTTAGTGCGGGAATTGGTGAACTTTTTCATAAAGAGCCAGATAGTAAATATTTTCAGATGTGCTGGCCACATGGCCTCTGTTGCAGCTACTCTGCTCTGCCGCTATAGCACACAATCTGTCTGCCAGAGGCGATATGTAAACAAATGGGTATGGCTATGTTCCAAAAAAACTTACTGGACAATAAAACTTTCTGAAACTTGAATTTCATATAATTTTCACATCACAAAATATTCTTCCTTTGTCTTTTTTTCAATCATTTCAAAGTGCAAAAGTCATTCTTAGCTCGTGGGCCGTAAAAAAGTAAGCATTGAGCCAGATTTGACCTGTGGGCCATAGTGTGCCAACCCCTAGTTAATTGTATGGCATTTAACATTTTTTTGACTCAGTTGTTTTCTAATTATAAAGGTAATTCATTCTCATTATAAGAATTTAGTTCTTCTAGAAATGCATACAGTAGAAATGAATGTTATCAATCCTAAGATGGCCCTATAATTAATTTCCCCATTTTACCCTCAAAGGTAATTTATTTTCAACGTATAACATACATATATATGTTTATATATATGTGTGTGACATTCATAGCTTCACACACAATAATCTTATTAGAACATGTAATTTTAAAGCTGGGAGAAGTCTGTAACACATTTTCCTACAGAAACAACCACAGGTGATGGTGCCTTTTTCTGTCACTCTTACTTTATAAATATAAATAAACAGGCTCTTGTAGACTGGCCTAAAAGTCTAGTCACCGCTTACAAGATTGTTTTCTGGGAAAATGTGTTCTGAATTTTCACAAACCAACCTATGAATGCACATTTCTAGTTTAAGGACTCCGTCCATGTATTTATATGCCCTCTTTCCTGTGCCAACATTTCCCTAAATGGATGGCATGACATGTTAGTAGTCTCTAAGGCGGAGGAAATCCATGAGTCAGCTAGATTCACGCCTGCAAGACTGGCTGAAAAATCTTAGGAGCCCTGTGCTAGTGAAGCCAGACGTCCAGCTCGGTGACAGTCTCTCCAGTGCCTGCCTGAAAGAAACGAGCCAGTGTCTGAATCCGAGATACTCAAGAGCCGATTCATTGTTCCTGTAATTCTTTAGTTTTGTCCCTGCCAGCTCTTTCTTTTTCCCAACATATTCTTGATGATTTATTTGGTTATTAATTTTTCTTCTAAATTAGGGGCTCCTCTTTGTTGTTCTGAGTCATCCTTGTGCCAAAGAGAGTGAGGCGCTGGGAAGCCCTGTGTTTCAGCTGATTGTGATTAACCCGAAGACGACCCTGAGTATGGGTGTGATGCTCTACTGTCTTCCTCAAGGGCAGGCTGGAAGGCAAGTGTGTCACTGCTGTTCAGCGAGTGTGACGTTTTGAAAGGCACTTATGCAAATACAAAAACCAGATATTTTTATATCAGTTAGATGAGTGAAAACATGAAATCCTACAGATCATAGTGAAGAATGTTTAAGGAGCAGGATGAAGTTTAGTGGATCTGAGTCAAACCTCAGATTCCCTACATCCTGATCCGTACCAGTATGGGGTTGGATAGGTATTTTATGCATATTCAAGCCCTGTTTTTTCCCATAACAAAAACATTTTAAATATAATCAGTAATTAATCTTCTGTACAAAAAGCTTATAATTTATGTTCTTTCCATCAAACCTAAATTAAGTTTTGTCTTGTTTCTTTTCTGAAGAAGATTCACCCTGAACTAACATCTGTTGCTAATCTTCTTCTATTCTGTACGTCAGCTGCCGCCACAGCCTGGCCACTGATAGTCAAGCGGTGTAGGTCCGTGCCCGGGAACCGAACCTGGGCCACTGAAGCAGAGTGCATTGAACTTAACCAGTAGGCCGCCAAGGCTGGCCCAAGAAAGTTTTAAATGTACTTTAGGAAGACATCTTTACTTTGAAATCTGACTGAGCCTCCATCATGCAGGCAGTTGATTTTTATCTGTTGATAAATATTTATCTATTGACTGATGAGAAAATCTATTTATCAGTGACACAGTTATTGGCATCCCGATTGTTTTCTGAGCTGTGTAGAACTCTGAAGTAGTGCTGGTATTGTTAGGCCAACCAGGCAACATCTGAATGTGTTGTTCCTGAAGACTGCCTTTATTAATGTTCAAACTTAGCAGCAAAGTCATAGGAAATAGACCTAGAAATCAAGATCACAAAGTCTAGCTTGAATAACTCACAAGGATAAGGATCCTTGGTAGTTAAAATGTCTCTGTTTCTTTGGGTCTTGTGCAGAGCTTGCTGGATCCATGCATGTTCTAAAAGAGTCTCTCCCTGTGCACTCGGCTGTGGCCTTTCTGCAAATGTTCTTAGCCCAGCAAGAACCTCAGGACTATCATTTGCAATATAGGCTTGCATATAGAACTTGTTTTCTTGGATGTGAAGAGAGAACCATAGTTATTTGCCTAGAAATTTAGGGTAAAGATAACTACTTGCTTAAGCATTTCCCTTGTCACTTTTCAAAACCATTCGTTTAGCAAACCTTGAAAGCCTATTTGGTGCCAATCTTGTTGGAGCACTACTGTTTCTCATCTCATGGAATTTAGAAGAGAAAACCAGTGACTACTGTTCGGTGCACAAAATGCCAGGAGGTTTGCCCTGTTTTGGGAGCACAATGGATGGAGGGGCAGCTGAATTGGCAGTGGAAGGTTGGGGAGAGACTGTCAGGAAAACTTTACGGAGTTTCAAAAGATGAGTTAGGAGTCAGCTACACAAAGTCAGGTGGGAGCCAGGGATAGAAACTATCATTCAGTTCCCTCAGAATATTCTCCGAGGGCTGACCATGTACTAGGCACTCTGCAAGGTGCTAGTGATATGGCAGGGAGGAATGACAGCTGATTTTTATTAAGCACTTCCTGTTTGTTAGGTACTGGGCTAAGCTTTTTAAATCAACGATTTCATTAAACCTCACAACAATCCTGTGAAGTAGATGCTCATATCATCATGTCCCTATTTTTACTAATGAAGTTAAATAACTTGCCCAGAGTGACACAGCGCTTCCTTTGTTAGAATTCAAGCCCTGATAGCTGACCTCAGAGCCCTTGTCTTAAAAAGACAAGCAGATTTCTGCTTTATGATGTTTACATTTTCATGGGTGAGATCCCCACCAAATATGGAAATAGGATAATCTCACATAGTGAAAAGAGCTATGAAGATAAAAACAGGTAGAGAGGGAGCAGTGTATGTATGTGGGCACTACTCTAGATAGGTGCTTTCATGTGACCTTTCTACGGAGGTGAAGGCCTATCTGACGCCAAAAACCTGCCATGCTAAGATCTGGGGTTAGAGCCTGTCAGGGAGAGGGAATAGCAAGAGCAAAGACACTGAGGTG
This sequence comes from Equus asinus, assembly GCF_041296235.1. Classification (NCBI taxonomy): domain Eukaryota; kingdom Metazoa; phylum Chordata; class Mammalia; order Perissodactyla; family Equidae; genus Equus; species Equus asinus. Next base: position 29,736,430 of record NC_091803.1, read on the forward strand.
AGACTGAATTTGGCTGGTTTGAAGAATGGAAGGAAGGCCACTGTGAGCTGGGGTGCAGGGGGTACAAGCTGGGAGAGGCAGGGACTGGATATGTGATTATGTCCTAAACTGCACCACGGTAGCCAGCACACCTAGGATTGCAAGTAGAGGCCTTCATATTTCCAGGGCTTTTTGTTCTTGTTGATTTAGGGGGCAGGGCATGGTTTTGGGGGGCAAACCTTTTTTTTTTTTAATGTATGATTTAAATTGTCTCTTCTCTGCTTGATGTTAGGTTCCTGGAAGGTGATGTGAAAGATAGTTTTGCAGCAGCAGTGTTGACTTCTGGAACAATCGCCATTTGGGACTTACTTCTAGGTCATTGCACTGCTCTCCTTCCACCTCTCTCTGACCAAAATTGGTCTTTTGTGAAATGGTCAGGTACAGATTCTCATTTGCTGGCTGGACAAAAAGATGGAAATATATTTATATACCGCTACTAAGAAGTTAGGGTAAGGTGAAAACCCAGAGTTCTGGATGTATGCAGCCTCTTATTACTTTTTGAAGTTGTCACTGTAAAGGAGAATATCTGAATGACATTTAAAATAATTACTTGTATTCATTCAGACACTTACTTTTTATTCCGTTGGTAGTGGCACTGCTGATTTGAATGCTCATTTATACTTACTTTGGGGGAAAGGATTTTAGGTTGATTTTTGTAATTCCTCACCTTTGCACATTTGCTTCTGAAGGTGTACATAAAGCTTCAAATGTTAATAAATATTTATTTTGATACATTCTGCTTGGCATATTATTTTTTCCTGTCTTAGAAAAATCATTTTCAGAAACAAGAACTAATCATTTAACACCTAGAATATTTAGTCAGCGATGCTTGCACAGTAAGAGTAAATTTCAGTTAACTTAGTATACTAACACGCACTATGGTTTTGTGCTATTTGTAATACTTTCTTTTCACATACCTACTAAGAGTAACACAGATTTTATTAAAATATGCTAATTTAGAAATGCTGTTGTTCTTTTCCATTCTAATATGCATCCTTGATAGCAGAGCCTGCATTGTCACTGGAGTCACTTTGGGTCAACAACACAGCTGTCCTGACTACATCATCTTCAACTTTGCCATCTGATTAGAGAGCAGAGATTTTTAAAGTCCTAATCTGATGGTATCATTGGAAATTTTATCCCAAGCTACAGGTATTTATTTGCCTAACTTTCTTATGGAGTATATTGAGAGTATATACTCATGATCTATATAACTATTTGCTCTATTACTTCTCTTTTAAAGATACCTTTTAATGATATTTACATAGTGGTTTCTACTAACTTCATTTTTACCCTTCCATACATTTGCATAAAAGATTTAACTTTCTCTTCTATGCTAATCCTGTTCTCTCTCTAATCAAATGAGAGAGTACTTTACTTGGTAGCATATCATAGATAATTGAGGCTTTTCACAAAGATTTAATTTACTCAGGAACCCAGAGAAACATATGCTATTTTGATTTAAGAATTAAGAAAACTGAGTAGAGTTCTGCAGTAATTGTGGTTCAGTAACAGTTGAACAAACACTGAGCACATTTCTGACACAGTAGGTGTGAAAAGGACTTTCGGGAGGGCCTGCCCTTCAGAAGTGCACAGGTTAGTGATTTAATTTAAATGAAATACCGTGTTTTAAATTTAAAGGGTATGTGGAGAGTGCTATAGTGGAAGCTCAAAGGATGGGCAGTTAGCACTACGCAGGGAGTTCAAGAAAAGCTTCATGAAGAATGACAGCTTAGCTGAGTCTTGCAGGGTAAGTAGGTCAGAGCAGAAGCAAAGGGTATTCCAGGCAGAAAGGACAGTATGGTATCAACTACACAACACAGTATTACAAGATGATTATGCCATGGGGATGATGTCAGGAGGCTGGAAAGGTAGCCAGGGAGTTTGTGAGGCATGTTGACAAGCCTGGACTTTATTCACAGGTTAAGGGACTGTTAAGAGTTTGAGCAGTAAGGTGATAAGGCCCCACTCCAGCTACAGAGTGAATAATGGATTTATGGAGGCCAAGGGTGGAGGCAGGGAGATGACCATAAGTACCTGAGCCGTGGCAGGGGCAGTGGGAATGAAATAGCTGAATTGGAGAAAGATTTGGAAGGAAAAAGAAATGAGCAGGACAAAGTGAATGCATGATTAGGTGGGAGATGAAGGAGTCTTAAATTTCTGGCTTAGTGGGTGATGGTGTCAGCAACTGAAATAACACACAAGGGGAAAGATAACTAATTTGAGTACTTACAGATCGTCTGGCAGTAGGCAATTGGATATAGGGCTGTGAAGCTCAGAGAAGAGGCCAGGGTTGGATGCAGGTGGGAATTAAAACCTCTGGAGTGAATCAATTCTGAAAATGTGTATGTTTAAAGTTAAGAGTGGGTCAAGAACAGGAGCCCGGGGACCAGTGTTTAAATGATGAGGGGAGGAAATAGAGCCACGATAAAGGCAGAAAAGGAGTGGCCAGAGAGGTTGCTTCTGTAGGATTTGACAATGTGAGATGTAGTGGTGAGCTTTATGAAAAGCTTCGGTAGCCGGGGTGGAGGCAGGTCCAGTAGAGTCTAGATTTGAGTGGATTAAAGACTGAATAGGAAGTGAGGAATTAAAGACAAAGTGCAGATTATTCCTTCACGAAGTTTCATAGGAAAGGAAAGAGGAGTTGGTGATATTAGAGATATATAAAAGGGCAGTGGAGGAGGCCTCTGGCCTTGTTTTTAGGCTAGGAGAAACTTTGGCATATTTATGGGTTCAAGGGAAAAAGCTAAAAGAAAAAGAGTTTGAAGATGTAGGGGAGAAGAGAGATTGGTGTTGCAAGGAGGGGATGGAACAATAGTGCAAATGGCAGAAGGTAGGAGGGATGGCTGGTGGGGTGACGTGTGCAGGAAGTCGACATAGTTTATACTTTACATCCTTTGATGGGACTGCTGCTGAAAAGCACCAGTGTCCTCTCTTAAATCTTCCCCAGCTGCTAAGGACTTGACCTCAATCTTAATATTGAACCTTTTACCCTACAGACCACGTAGGCTGACACTTTCTCTTGATGTGTTTGCTGAAGAGAAAGATAGCTCTCCCAACATATGTCATTTAAATAGGAGGTGATTTATTATGTTTGACCAAAAGAATTACATGTAACACAGAAATACAGATAGGTAATGGGAAGAGAGTTTTCCAAGTGTGGGCTTAGTAGGCCCTCAGGCTCTTCCTGAGTGCTCCCTCTTCTGCTAATGCTGTGTGGTCACCATCATGGCTCTGCCCCAGGGTATGGCCAGGAAGGTGTCATCAGAGGCTGGTGTGTCACTGGTGGCTTAAGCAGATCTTACGGGTCCTGATCCTAGGACTACAATCAGATTTTTGGTGCAAAGTCAGTTTTCTGCAGAAATGGAAGGCTGCCACTCAAAATGGGCCTTGGCCTTTGACCATTCCAAAGAGGTGATACAGTTTGTCTCCCAGTTGCTATTTAATAAGCAGTAAAGTGGTGGTGATGACAACAGGATGCAGAAGCCTGGCATCGACTGCTGGCACTGCCATAGGGGCTGGCTGGCATCACCAGCAGCGGTGACTCCTGAGGGTCTGTTTTCCCCTCCCCCTGATTGATGAAAGTCTTGGCTCAAATATCACCCCCTAAGAGGGGGACCCCCTCTCTAAAATTAAACACACCCCCTGTCCGCCCTCACTGTCCCCTTCCCTGTTTTATTGTTCTTGTACTTCCACTACTTATTGGTGGATTTGGGGGGGGGGGGTGTACCTTTCTATTTGTTTATTGTGTGTCTTCCCGCTAGAATGTAAACTCTGAGAACAGCCTGCCTCTCTGGCTTGCTCACTGCTGTAGCCTCAACAACTAGCACATAACAGATTCTCAAATTTTTAACGAACGTGTAGAAATACTGTTACAACAGTGGGATCATACTACGCATTCTATTTCAAATTAAAGACATTACATTTTATTTTACTTGAACAAAAATAAAAAGAAACTGAAGTGAAACTGAAGGCGTTGTTGGATTGTTCGTCCAGGCAGCCTGCGGAGTTTGGAGCCCTTGTCCATGTTTCACTTTCAGCCAATATCCTTGGGCTCCCTGTTCAATAGGGGTGAATTAGCACACTGAACTTCCCCCTCCTTACCCATTTTTGTGAGCTGTATTACTTATGCATTGTCAAGTTTTAAAACATGGATATTGTTTTTATCGTAATTCCCACATTAGTCTTAATTATATATTTAAATTGACTCTTAAATTTTCATGTTTTATATAGTTTTGACCTATTAGATAATTTTAATACCTATGGAAGATCGCGGCATCAAAACTTTTAAATACATGTATCTCAGAACTCTCAGAGAATAAAGAAAAGCACGTTTCTTTCTCGTGGCGTGATCAGCGCTGAGGTGAAGACAATGCGCAGTCTCAGCTCTGGCTCTGGCGGGCTCTCACCTCTGGCCCGCGAGGGCGCAGTGCCGCCGGGAGCCGCGCGGGGTCTCCACCGCCGGCCGCGCCCGCAGCGCCGCTCTGTGCGTCGCCCGCGCCGAGCGGGAAAGGGGACGGCGCGGAGGGCGCGGCGCAGTGCATCCTGGGTCGGCGTAGCCATGGCGGCTCGTGTCCTTTCCGCCGGTGTCCGCCGACTGCCCGCGGCCTTCGCGCTGCTGCCCCGGGCCCCCACCCTGGCCGCCGCCCGGCCGCTCAGCACCGCCCTGTGGCCCGCGGGGGCCCGCACGAGGCGTGGGGCTCCGCAGCCGGTCTCGGTGCTCGCTCAGGTGACTCGCGGTGACTTTGCTGGCGCTTCGCAGGGGTCAGGACTCGGGTCGGGGGGCGGACAGTCAGCGGGGCCGCGCCAGCTGCTGGCGGGGGTGACGGGGGATATCCGACTCCCTCCCCATCCCACTGCATGACGGTGCTTGGTTAACCCCTGCCGGGAGCCCGGCTGACCTAGTGCTTAGGAGCGAGAGCGCAGACCCTCCCGTCAGACAGCCCTGGGTTGGAACGCTGGCTGCCACTTACCGAAAGTTTGGACGAGTCTCGTAACCGCGCTGCGCCTCAGTCTGCACCGTAAGGTGGGAAAAGTACTAGTCTCCACCTTGAGCTGCAGCGAGGTTTAGAGGGATGATACAGGCAGAGTACCTCGTGCGGTGCTTGGTAAGCTCTCAGACTGTTGGTCGCCGTTAGTCGTAGCGCTAATGATAAATACCGTGATAGTTTTCGAGGGGAGCTCTAACGACACGGTGCAAAAAGGAAGCCATGCTGACCTACAGGCTTCTCCAGGGCTGTTCTCTGCCTGGATTTCTGTCTCCCTGTGGCACCTTTTGCCTGTTTCTGGGCCTCCTGCAAATAAGGCTAGGGAACAAGTACTATCTAGCTGTTTTTAATCTGAGGAAACCTTTGTGAGCCTCAAACTCTCCTTAGGGCAGTGATTTTCAACCCTGGCTCTACAAATTACCTGGGTAGCTTAAAAGAGAAAGGAAAAGAAATCCCTTGTGCCCCGGCCCCCAATTCTGATTTACTGCTCTGGGATGAGGCTGTGGCATGGGTTTTATTTTTTTAAGTTCCCCAGGTGACTCTGAAGTGCACCAGAATGAAAGAGAACTGTCTTAAGGTAGGATAGACTCCCAAGGTCAAGTTGAGAAACGCCTTTTCAAACCCACAAACCCAAGTAATACTGGTTTCACCCTTGAGTAAGATATTAGAATAAAAAATAAGGATGCCCAGGCCAAATCAATCAGAATCTCCTGATTTAGGGGCTGGGCATTTGTTTTTAAAAGCTGTCACGTGATTCTTTTGTGCAGCCAGTGTTGAGATTTCCTGATTCATTCGTAGTGGATGTAGGTAGGGCAGTGGATTCATTCATAGGGCATTGTCTTATTGTCAGAATCAAAAGGTTAGTTAAAAGGGAAGTATGTAGTGTTGCTGAGTTTTGTTCCTAAGACTGATTACAGCGTTAGGCTAAGAGGCAAGGTGGTTGTCCTTATTCTTAGAGCATTGATATTCAAGCCTGGATCGTGCATATGCATCACCTGGGTTAAAATATAGATTCTAGGAAGGGGCCAGAGAATCATTTCCGGTGGGCCTCCAGCAGATCCTGCTGCTGCTGGTCCTTGGACCATGCCTTGAATAGCAGGGTGCTCAGAGATGGTCTACTGCCTCTGCTTGGTTTACATATGCAGCAGAGGAACCATTACATTTATATTTACAAAATGGTTTTGACTAAGTACTCCCATTTAACCACCTTATATCCTTTGTGGATTGAAGCAGAGAGTAAATACTTGTTCAGAGATCGGCCCGTGGCGCAGCAGTTCATTGCGCATGTTGCGCTTTGGCAGCCTGGGGTCCGGTGGTTCAGATCCCATGTGCGGACATGGCACTGCTCATCAAGCCATGCTGTGGCAGGCGTCCCACATATAAAGTAGAGGAAGATGGACACGGATGTTAGCTCAGGGCTGATCTTCCTCAAAAGAAAAAAATTGGTCAAAGAAACCAAGCGACAGCTGTGTGCCAGGCCTTACGCTAGCTGATGAGGGATAGAGAGGTGGATACAGAAGAAAGACATTAGTTCACATCTTCATTGGACACTTTGCAGCCTTTATGTTAAACTTGCCAGCTCATTCTCTGCTGCTCTGTCTGCCCTAGGCTGTTCTGACACTATTTTCTCTTGGTTTCTCTCTCCTCTCTCTCCTTCTACCCTGTTGGGCACTTTCTTTCCCTAGTCCTTAAATGGCGGTAAACACTCTGTGAACTGCCTCTTCACTCTCCTGGTTTCTGTTACTGCCTGTATGTCAGTCACCCCAAGCCTCCACCTGCCGCTCTGTTCATCTCACCTGCACTATTGCTCGTTTACCCATTCTGGTCTATCACGTTTTCCCTCAGATCTATCCACTCTGCTAACCCCACAGCAACTACTTGTTCATTTTTTTACATCCTAACTTTTCCCCCCCAAAAAAGGAGCTAACACGGCTTTCCTGGGTATAAAAATACAAGACAATATAAAATATAAGGTAAGAAAACCAAGGGTAGTGGCCTAAAATGGAGCCTGGAAATTTTAGACTTGACTCAGGCAGGCCCTGAATCTCACCTGCCTGGCAGCCAGAGCACAAAGAGAATTTCCGTAGAGGTGTGTGTGTGCGGTGCCCAGATGCAGACACGGCACTTGTGCAGGGAGGGCGCGGCTATTCCTGGTACTGGAACCAGACTGACGTGCGTGACACTGGTGGATTCGGGGCTACATCCTTCATCCCCAGTGAGACAGACTTGTTTTGTCTTGCTCAGGGCTCTGCAGCCAAGTCCTGCCTCTTCGGCCTCAGGGCCCACATCGGTTAACCACCTTCCCCTTCAATCTCCAGCAGCGTCAACTAATTTCTTCCCACACAGACACACTGCACTTTCGTGCCTCCTTTCCTTTTCTTGGCTAACTCCAAGTCTGGTATCTCTTCCATCTCTGCCTCTCAGGTACGGAATGACAACTTTTTGTTACTGAAACAGCCTACAAATACCTCTGTCATGGCTTTTGCCACATTTTTGTTACAAGTAAAATGATCTGTCTGGATTGGTCTTTTCCATTAGACCATAAGCTTCTCTAAGGTAGAGGTCATGTCTTTTTTATTTTTGTAGTTCCAGCCCCATAGCACAGTGCTTGGCACATAAGGTAAAGCTCACAGGCTGCTGGGACAGTGATGTAAATAGACAAAGGCAAGGCATTGCCTTGTGTGAAGACAGGTGTGTGTACAGCGCAGACTCAGGAAGAGGGACTTAACTGACCCCCACTGAGCATGGTCAGGGCAGGATGGAATGGCACGTGTGGAGGCCAGGAAGAGCCTGGCTTTTACTTAGGGTTGACCCTCAGGATGCCTGTAGACGGGAGAGGCCCGAGTTGAGGTGGGGAGACAGTAGGCGTATTGTGAAGGGCACCGGATCCCCACTGAGGAATCACCTATCTGGGTGACAGGGAGCAAACGTCAACAAGGCTGTCGAAGAAATGAGGAGACCTTTCCTCTCCATCAGCCAGGCCGGGTGACCGGTAAACATGATGGTGGAGACGGGAAGAGTGTGGGTTTGCTCTGAGGTTTCTGGCTAGAGCCCCAGGTGGCAGAGAAGAATAGGTCTGCATTCAGGCATTTTGGGGACAGGTCAGGAATTGATTTCCAACCTGAGGCTGAGATGTCTGTGCTCCCTGCGTAGAGCTGTCCAGGGGGGAGTTTGCAGAGACGGCTTTGAAAGCCATCTCCTTAGATTCCTCTGAGTTTCCCTTAGAGATGGACCCCTGTGGAGGTAAGATGGAGTTTGAGGGAAACCAATCAGGTTTATTCGTTTCTACTAATCCAGAGGGTAGTCATTTTCTTGCAAACAGTGCCTTCTCTGATGTCAGTGGGAGATGATTCATGTCGCATATAATTGTTAAGGGTAGATCTTGGGGAAGACCTATTAACATCAGAAACAATGTTGGCTGTTGGGGACATTTTCAGAGGTCCCTGAATATATCCTTTTTTTTTTTTTTTTTTAAACAGCTGCGATCCAGCAGGAAGGAGGCAGTAAGGCCCTCCAAGAGGCCATGCTGGGAGCCTGGGGCGAGACACCTAACCTCTCTCTGCCACAGTTTCCTCCTCTGTAAAGTGGGCTTGTTAGAACTAAAGGAGGTGATGTATGTAAAGTGCTCAGGGCAGTACTGCAGCCTGACTGCATGAAGGGGCAGCATGAGAGGGAAGGAGTAGGATCAGGTACTTTGGGGCTTCACTGCTGCCAGGGTCTCACGCTGGCAGCTCATTATCACCCTCATCCTACTAGACAGCCTAAATAGCACTGACTCTATGAGCCAGGCAGTGTTCTAAGCCCCTTACGTCATCTCTTTACAACAGCAGTCCTATGAGCTTGGTACTGGTGTTTACCCCCATTTTACATATAGGAGACTGAGGCATAGAAAGGTTAAGTAACTTGTCAAGCCTGAACTGTAAGAAGGAGCTGGAGCTAGGGGACAGACGTAGGCAGTCTCCTTCCAGAGTCTACGCTCTCGCTCACTGCACCTTCCTGCCTTGTGCCGAGCCCACTGCAGACACCCACTGTAGATTGGCATGTGGCCTCCAGTTGGAGACCCCTTTAATTTCATTTAATCACACTGTGCCTACCTGACCCAGGTAGGCATTTGCCAGTGCTGCTGGGGGTGATGCTGACACCTACTGGGCCACGTGGGTAGCTGTGTATGGACATACCCTCACCAGCCTCGTCCTTTCCCCTTGGGTGCTGTGCACACATCAGCCTCCCCTATTCTCTCCCCCGCTCCTCAGCGGTAATTCTACTTCATAGCACTTCTTGATAAGCACATAGACAAGGCCTCTGTTACATCCATCCACCTCAAATTTCTTTCCTGTCATTAACACTATTAACTCATTTCTCCTCCCTCTTTCTCTTTAGTCCTTTCTGCTGCTTCATTTTATTAGTGGCTTGGAAACCTCTTCTAGTCATTGTTGTTAAGTAGGCCTGGTAATGTTCCCATAGCAGAGGTCTCCTTAACCCATGCTGTAATCAGAACAGAAAGGAGACCACAAATTTAGACAGAAAAGAACAAGTGCTCTAAAACTCTGTAAGTAGCAAGAAATACTCCTAGAACATCCATGAAACTCTTCATCTAATCTCTTTAGCTTGCTGGTTAAACCTGATTTATTTGCAAGATAACCGTTTCTCACACAGAGGTGTATATTGGTTTGCTTCATCTGGCAGTTTTTTATGATTTTTCAGAGACCTTTGACTCTCAGGGACCTGGGCCCTAGCAAGCAAATCTATTTTCTATGGGGAAATGCCCTAAGAACTCCAAACTGCAGACTTAAAATCAACCTTAGAAGATACACAGACCAGTTCAGACTAGGGACTTCCATAGTGAGAACTGTCAGCTGTTTTGTTTTCTCTTGTTCTGGATTGTACCTTCCATGGCATAGAGCCCGCTGGCCTGTGAGTTGGAGCTCCTTCCACATTTGGTGAAGGAATCCAGTCACAACCCTAATACCTGGTTGAATATCAAGCACACTAATGTCAGAGATTTGAGATACAACTCTGTCATGGCAAAGATCAAAAAGGCTCATGGTTTGGCTGGTGGCAGTAACGCAAGCGTGCCTGGAAGGGAACAGATCGGACATTACTGTAGCAACTGTCAGAGTCCCTCATCTTCTCCTTTGGGTTGGTCAGCATAATTACCCCTGGGGCCAAATCAGACCCTTCTGGTGTATGGTCCTCAATGATTTGCCTCTTAGTTTACCGTGACTGCTCTTTCTGTGTGGGTTATTTTGACTTGGGTATTAAAGGCGGCAGTGCCTTAGAGAGGTGCCATGGGAAGTCTTGAGCTCTTCTGCAGACCCCAGCCCATTTAGTGGCAGTCAGTCTCACTGAGCAGGATGAATGTCCAAAGCCTGAGGGCTGAACAGAGGAGTCAGAGGCCAGTCCTGCCTCTGAGGGGACAGGAGCCCCGGTTTCTGCTGCTGAACTGCTGGGCTTCTGAGACTCCCCAGTACCAGTATTCAGTGGGCCCGAAGGGCCGCAACTAGAACCAAATGTGGTGGGATCTCTGAAGCCCTGAAAGCTTCGGGACAGACATCCATAGGCTGGTGTCTATTTAGAGGCATGTTAGCTTCCACAATCCTTCCTTCCTGCCCTTGCTCTAGGTTCCAGATGGAGTCACACGGCTGTGCCGCCAGTATAGTGACCTGCCCCCTTTGACGTTAGAGGGAATCAAGGACCGTGTTCTTTACGTCTTGAAACTCTATGACAAGATTGACCCAGAAAAGGTAATTGATGTGGTTTAAATGGCTTTTCTTTAAATAAATATTTAATCACATGGTACAAAATTCAAAGGGTCCAAAAAGATACTCAGTAAAAAGTCTCCCTGGCTTCCAGCCACCCAGTTCCCCTTCTGGAAGACAGCGAGTGTCCCCAGCTTCTTGTCTACCTTTCCAAAGATACTCGATAATTATGTAAGGAAGTATAGACACATGAATGTATGTGTGTTCTGTGTACTATGTAACCGCTGTCTCCCACCCTTTTAAAAACACAAGTGGTAGTATACTGTAAACACTGCTCTGCACCTTTCTAAACTTTACTCTTGGAATTTTTCTTTTTTTTATTATTATTATTTCATTTTTTTTAAAGATTGGCACCTCAGCTAACAACTGTTGCCAATCTTTTTTTTTTTTCCTGCTTTATCTCCCCAAACCTCCCATACATAGTTGTATATTTTAGTTGCAGGTCCTCCTAGTTGTGGCATGTGGGATGCCGCCTCGATGTGGCCTGATGAGCAGTGCCACGTCCGTGCCCAGGATCCAAACCAGTGCAACCCTGGGCCGCCGCAGCGGAGTGCATGAACTTAACCACTCGGCCATGGGGCTGGCCCCTGGAATTTTTCTTATAGTGGTACATAAAAGAATCCCTACTTCAGGGGCCGGCCCAGTGGTGGAGTGGTTAAGTTCGCACACTGGGGCTGGCCAGGTGACATAGTGGTTAAGTTTGTGTGCTCCACATAGGCGGCCCAGAACTCACAGGTTTGGATCCTGGGCACGGGCCTAGCACTGCTCATCAAGCCACACTGTGGCAGCCTCCCACATAAAATAGAGTAAGATTGGCAATAGATGTTAGCTCAAGGTCAGTCTTACACACACACACACACACACAAAATCGCACACTCCACTTTGGTAGCCCAGGGTTTACGGGTTCAGATCCTAGGTGCGGATCTACACACCACATGAAGCCAGGCTGTGGCAGCGTCCAACATACAAAACAGAGGAAGACTGGCACAGATGTTAGCTCGGGGACAATCTTCCTCAGAAAAAAGAAAAAAAAAGAATCCTTTCTTCAATAATTGAATCTGTTGTGTGGGTAGGACAGTGTTTTGATGTGAGTTTTTGAAGAATTCTTCCTGGTGATCTTGAGGTCTAAATTAAAGGGAGGGTGATAATAACCACTCTGTTCTTGAGGGAGGGAGAGGTATGTCACTTCTAAGGTGTAGTGTCTTTGTTGTCAGTAAGGCAGCAAGAAAAACCAAACTCAGTGTCACTTCAGAGCGGTGATCAAAGATCTCAGTAAAATATGTAAAGTGAAATCAGTCATCAGCTTTGTATACATTAACTAATTCAAAACAAGGCTAAATAAGATATAAAGCAACATACATATATGTTATAACGTATGTTCTAACATATACACCAAGTATATACTGGCCCAAGTTAAATATATAATGTTAGTTATAGCTCTTTACATGTAAAATATGGCCTCTTTATATTTTAAAGAAATGTATGTAATGATTAAGTGACATTGTACCATTGTTACCTTGAGAAGCAAGTGCTCACATAACTAAATTTTGTGTTTGGTGTTCCTTTCTTGCAGCTCTCGGTAAATTCCCATTTTATGAAAGACCTGGGCTTAGACAGTTTGGACCAAGTGGAGATTATCATGGCCATGGAGGATGAATTTGGTAACATACACAGCCTTCGTCTTGGATCTGCATATTGTGATTCTTGATTTAGGTGGATTAAAATGAAAGAAATGCTGGGAGTCTGAATTGGGATTTAAATCAACTAGTAATAGAAACAGTAGCTCCCCCCAACATGTACATGCCTGCTTACCATCAGGTGAAGTAAACAGTAGGGACAGTGCACTTACTTAGAAAGCACTTAGAGTCCCCAGAGTGCCCAGTGTGGTACCGAGGGCTGAGTGGCCAGAAAAGGCCTGGGGGAATCTGGGACTTAGATTCTTGAGGTGGGGCTCCAGGACAAAGGGCAAAGCCTCATGCATGCAGAAGCTGACGACACCTTAGCATCCCTCATGAGCTAGGCCTAAATGCCCAGAGAAGTAACTAGGGGTGCTCAGGACACACACAGGCACACATGCGTGCACACCTTGCACCATTCGTGCACACCTTGGTTTCCTGCAGTGCCTCCCGTGCACTCTGAGGTTATCCTTGTTCAGGACAGTAGTTTTAGAGGCAAATGAGACCTCTAAAAGGCTCCAGGGCACATTTTTTGGGGGTGATTGCCTGCATAGGAAGCCAAGGGACTTCTGTGCCATTTTACAGAGCAGAATTTTGTTAAAATTCCTCACAGGTTGTGGTAACTAGGAGGATGGTATTAGTTCGGGGCAGGGTGGATTTGGGGTTTCCTGTTGGGGTAATAAAAATATTCTAGAATTAGATAATGGTAACGGTTGCATCACCTTGTGAATATACTAAAAACCACTGAATCTTACACTTTAAATGGGTGAATTTTCTATTATGTTAATATCTTTAAAAAAACCCCAGCCATTATGCCCAATATGATATACGTATTGTCTAGAACATTACCATCTCACAACTTAAATGGGATTTAAGGTTGCTGGAAATTTTTGATATACATGTGCGTGGTATACTGATACACTTCTAAAGGAGTTGCTCTTTCTATACTCATACATTGTTGTAAATTTTACTTTTAGGGTTTGAAATTCCTGATGTAGATGCGGAAAAGTTAATGTGTCCACAAGAAATTGTAGATTACATTGCAGATAAGAAGGATGTATATGAATAAAATATCAGGTAAATAATTTGACTTAAAGAATGATGTTCTCCCATAGAATTAATCTATCTGTGGTTCTTCAATAAAGCAGGACTCAGGAAGAAATGGAAAAATGGGAATACTTGACAGATTTTCACTGGTTATAAAATGCAAGCCCCTTCTGCCACCAGTCAGCCCTTGTGATCAACTTTATCCTCCAGAGGTGTTGAGAGCAGTTCACTGCTGGACAAGGCTCCCTTGATTATCAGCCCTCCTCATAAAAACAGTCTTGTACAAAAAAACTGAGCTAGGTAACCCAGAAGCAGAGACCTCTCCCTCCCTCACCCTCAGTTACCCACCCAAGGCCTATCTAGGGAGCAGAGATGGCCTGGCTGTAAATTATATAGGAGAGGCCTCATGGGTAAAAGGATGGACTCGAGTCAGACACCTGAGTTTATTCTCAGCTCTGCCACCTTCTGTAAGCCTGGTGATCTTGGGGAGGTTGCCTAGCCTCTGTAAGCCTCAGTTTCCTCATGTGTAAAATGGGGATAATGACAGGACCTATTGGGCATTTGTGAAGGTAAAAGTGAATAGTGTATGTAAATCACTTAGAACAATGCACGGTGGTAAAGAGGCTCTCAGTAAATATTAGCTATTGTTGTTTAGGCTCTAGAATAATCAAGTGATAAGACTTTTTATATAAAACATTGTATTAGTGTCTGTAACTCTAGTTACCTTGGATTTAGCACCTTGAAGATCGTCATTTAAAGTCAATAACAATACACCAAAAAGAATCGCTGAACTTATTTTGTCTTTGCCAGACCCCTTTTCTTCCCTGAGAGAACACTCAGAAGATACTGGCGAGTGTCGGAAAGTGAGAGCACATTTTGGCACGACTGCTGACTTTGACAGAGTAATTCTGTTTAGACTTGTATTTAAATTGTCTAAGTGTTTTTGCCCTTTGAAAATAAATCTATAAAACCAACATTTTTCTCAATCTTCAGTTTTTGTCTATAGTTTTTATATTGACACTGCTTAATATTTTTAAAGATTTATCTTGTCATTGGTATTCATGCATATCAGAAATATCTGACTTTTCCAGCATGTACTTACGTTTCTCTCCCATCGCCTTCAGCATAAGGAATGAATGATAGTGATAAAAGGACCTTTTGCCTCAAAAAAAATTTTTGTTTCTTCATTAGTTTATCATCAGCTTATCAGCTGACACCAGGACGCGGGACTAAATTTTCATCCTGTCCTAAGGATCCTTTCCAAATTAATAGAATATAATAATGTTGGAGGACAGAAGGTTCTCTTTCCTCCTGGAAGGTCAGTTTGACATTGTATCCCTTTGTCATGCATCACTATAAACTCTGTCCTTTTATTCTTGGCACTGTTAGGTCCTTGGGGTTGATGGAGGCAGTTGCTTAGCTCTTGATGAGATTTAGTTTGAGAGATCTATCATAAAGTAATTGCTCTTTTACCGAAACTTCTAGTTTGTAGGAGGGAGGGGACCAAGGGCTAATAGGAAGTAGTGTCAGAGGTGGAGGGACGGCAGAGAATCTAATGGCTGAGGGATGAGGTTGCAGAAGGACTGTGGAGTCTGGTCTGGGATTGGGTCCACACGCACACCTGCTTCCCTGCCGGGGAGTATCTCATGTTGCCAGTTCCTTCTGTGTCACTCTAGAATTACTGGAGGCATATTAGGCAGACGTACTTGCCTCCTTTCTCAGTAATAGGAAGCATTCGTTATTATGCTGCACCTTCTTTTTTAATACTTAAGGTATTCTTGGAAAACTGCAACATTGGAGCATAAGGAGCTTCGTTGTTTTTTACAACTGCATTTATTCAACAAATAGCTTGAGTGCTTATTAGGCACTGCAGATCCAATAGGGAACAAAACAGGCTACATGTGACTCCTTTGATTGGAATGTACCTTTAATTTAACATCTGGGGTAATTTGTTCTGGCTGTTTTAATCCCCAAGGCAGCTGCACGTTTTCCCAAAAAATGCATCTGTGGTTGTTTCTGCCTAAGATCATGAAATCTAGCAGTACTGCCACTTCACCATGCACCTGCTGTGAAATGGCTCACTCACATCATTCTATAGCTGGTAAGTCCCGAAGGAGCAAGAAGGAGAAAAAGTCACTGAACTATCACACACAGATAATTCTCTGGTAATACTATTTAGGATCTGGGTGTTCAAACAACAGCAGAGGCCTTTCTGCTCTAAGAAATTGCTGCAATGTTCTTTGAGACCTGTGTGCCACTATAAATAGGCAGCGCACTGGCCAAATGTAGCATTCCAAAGTGTGTGTGAATTAGAACAGAATAAATGGGATTGCGTATGTCCCTGCTTCTCGGGATATGTGCCAAGACCCCCAGTGGATGCCTGAAACCACGGATAGTACTGAACCCTCTAGCTACTCTGTTTTTTCCTATACATACATACCTCTGATAAAGTTTACTTTATAAATTAGGCACAGTAAGAGATTAACAATAATTATAATATACTGTAATAAAAGTTACCATAGATCTTAGCAACCTCAGCATATGACTTTTTTTTCTTATTGAGAACTTTCACCTTATCACTTAAGGGAAGCACTTTATGGCTTCTCTGGCATATCTGAATTGCCAGCATCACCACTCTTGCACTTTGGGGCCATTATTAAGTAAAGTAAGGGTTACTTGAACACAAGCACTGTGATACCAAACAGTGGATCTGATAACCAAGATGGCTAGTAAGTTACTAATGGGCAGGCAGTGTAGACACGCTAGACAAAGGGATGATTCATGGCTTGGGTGGGACAGAGGAGGATGGCGTATTTCATCACGCTACTCAGAAAGGCGGCAATTTAAGACTTCTGAATTGTTTATTTCTGGAATTTTCCATTTAATATTTTCAGACCATAGTTGACCATGGGTAACCGAAACTGCAGAAAGTGAAATCACAGCTAAGCGGGGGCTACTGCAGTTTTAATGGCCTTCCACAAATGCCTTCTAGGATCTGTACGTGTTTGTTAGGCAGTTCCCTTCGTGGGAGGGTGGTTGTGAAGCCTCAGCCCAATCTCCAGTTGAGACACAACACTCTTCTCATTGTGTCCCCCAAACAGCAAGTACACTCCTTCACTCAACAAAACAATTATAAAGTGCCCACTGTGTGTGGAGCGCACTCCCCTGGGGAGGGGCCTGAGTGTACAGCTCTGAAGGAGCTCACCATCCAGTTAGAAAGACAGTTAAAAGCCAAGAGATGTGTCACACTCAGCATCACCAATAATGCCACAAGCATCGTGCTGCTCCTGATGTGATGAAGTGAGAACATGTCACCTCTAACTAAGGTAATTCTTGCTGGAATCGTTTAACCTGAATCTGATCATGAGGAAACAAATCAAGAAGGTGGAACTTTAAAAAACCAATGTCATGGGAAAAAAGGACAGGATAACTTATAAATTAAAGGAGACCAGAGACATGTCAATTTCATGGGACATGTGAAGCATGAAAGCTTTGGGGAAAAAAATATAAAAGACATTTTGGGGACAATTGGACTTTATACAGGTGATAACACAATGTCAAACTTCTTAGGTATGATAACAGTATTACGCAGTGGTTTGACTAGCCTTGTTCTAAGGAGATACATAGGAGTGAAGCATCGAGATGTCTGCAGTTGACCATCGAAAGTTCAGGAAAAAATAGTAACAAAAGGTCAACAACTTGCAACTAGGTGACAGGTATATGTGTGTTCATTGGACTATTCTTCCAGATATTCTGTTTGAAATTTGTCAAAACAGAAAGGGAGAAAATTCAACATGATACATGTAACCAAAAGTATATTGATGGCACACAACTGGATATTCAACAATCTGAGATTGGTTAGAGAGTTTTACACAATGACACGGAAAGAGTGGTGTTTTAAGTGAAAACAGATTATAAACAGCATGATCCCATTTCTATAAAATACATACCGAAAAGTTAATGATTACCATGATATGGTAGAAATACATCAGCTTATTCTGTTAATCAGTATTTTCTAAATTATAAATACCATATACTGTGTAATAATAGAAAAATAAAAGTAACATTAAAAGTATGTGAAAACTGGGCACAGTCCAGCAGAAGCTGAGGAGCTGCTGCCTGTGAAGGCGGGAAGGGGCAGTGGAGCCTGCGCAGTTTCTAAGGCTCTGCAGGGGTCAGCTACGTGGAAAGGGCAGGAGACACGGATTCCAGGAAGATAAGCGTATGCAAAAGGAGGAGGGGTGGCCTGTGGTTAGAGAGCAGCTGGGAGCAGGTCACGAAGGAGGGCCTTACATCTGGTTAAGGAACTTGCCGGCAGTGGGGGCAGCAGGACTTTCTGCAGGGGAGAGCCAAGTCGGATGTACTTGAGGATCAGTTGCTGGTGACTAAGCAAAGGGTGGATTGGAGGCAATGAACCTCGTGGTTACTGGAAGGGCCAAGAGAAACATGTAGAATTGGAGGTTGGAATAAAGAGAGAAGGATTGGAAAGATATTCTGGAAAGAAAAATGGCAGTACTTGGTCAGATGAAGGAAATGAGTCTAGGATCCCTCTCAAGTTGATGACTTGGGCTACTGTGTGGTGAGTTGCCATCTGAAATAGGGGCGAGAGGAGGATCAGACTGAAGGGGGATATAATTTCAGTTTGGAGTATGTTGGATTTGTTTTGGGATACCAAGCAGATGACAGATATGAGCAAGAACTCAAGAAAAATGCCCACCTGGAGCCATGAAGCTGGAGTCTGAGTATGCAAGGTGCTTCACCTGTGCTGGCTCCCTCCCGCTGCCAAGTTCCCACTGAAGAATCCCACTGCCCATGCCCCGCCCCCCATCCCCACCCTACAAGGGATATGTGGGAATGACTGACCCGCTCCTCCTGGGATGGACCCTTAGTGCTTAAGCCTAAAGTGAATTCTACTTCCCTAAGGAGTGGATCAGAGCTGGGGCTGAGAAGCTAGGAGAACTGAGCAACTTACCTATCACTTGAAATTTCTTTATCAAGTGCATGTATTACTGTCTTAAGTTTTTACATGGTAGCCAAGTAAGCAAATGTCATGGTTCAACGTTTAAGAAAACAACTCACAAACACAAGCTAGTGACCCTAAGACATATAGCTAAACCAGAGAGAGAAGAAAAAATATGAAAGCAAAAAAAAAAAAAGTAGCTGAGTTCTTTCCTAAGTTCTCAACAAGATGAGTATCTAAGAGCACAGACTTTAACATCAAGCAAATCTGAATTCTGAATTGGAGGCTCAGTGACTGTTAGGCATATGACCTTGACTAAGTCACTTGACTTCTCTAAGCCTAAATTCCATCTAATGGGTAAAGTGGGGGTGACAAGAGGGATGTGGTGGAGTATTGACAATATAATGCACATAACATAATCTGACCCAGGGCCTGGCACATGGTAAGACTCAGCGAAGGAGCTAATATTGGGCCGGCCCAGTGGCATAGTGATTAAGTGCACAGGTTCTGCTTCCGTGGCCCGGAGTTCGCTGGTTCAGATCCCAGGTGCGGACTTGGCACCGCGTGGCAAGCCATGCTGTGGTAGGCGTCCCACATATAAAGTAGAGGATGATGGGCACGGATGTTAGCTCAGGGCCAGTCTTCCCAAGCAAAAAGAGGAGGATTGGCAGCAGAGATTAGCTCCGGGCTAATCTTCCTCAGAAAAAAAAAATTAAAAAACAAAAAAGGAGCTAATCTTATAGGACCTGAAGGCAGTGGTGGAGCAAGTACCTCATGGAAAGAACATCCAGAGAAGGTAACCATTCTCCACAAAAAGCTGGAGCTCTAGAGTGGGTCCTTTCCAAGTAGCATGTACCTCGCACATAGCAAGAGGTCAAAACACTGCTAGGTGGTCTGCCAAAGCTGCTGTTATCTATAGGCTGGAGTGTTGGCCTGAAAGCCCCAGACTCACAATGAATGGAAGTCAGCTAGTGCACGTCTTAGATGCTAGTGGTTATCATGTTTGTGTGTTTGCAGAGGGCAGGGGTAACAAGCCAATACGAGCTCTAGCTGGTACTTTTACTAGAACTCTTGGGGAAGAAAGAAATCCTCTTTCCCTTGGGGTTGCTAGTCTGGTAGAATCTAAGTCAACAGAGAACAAAGCAGAGCCAAGAGTTAGAGGGTCAGGTGTCTGACGACCCAACTTGAGCACCTGTATCAAGCCTAGGTCTGACCCTCTGGATTTTCTAGTTACATGAGCCAAATCCCTTGCTGAAGTCATGGGAATCGGATTTGTCACCAAGAGCCAAGAGGCCTGAGTCGTGGACCCATGGAGCTATAAGTCTTAGCCTTAGATATGGGAGCGGAGCCCGAGGGATCAGTGGACAAGAGGACCGTGCCCTCTGGGGTGCGAGTTCCCTGACAGCTCCTCCCGAACCACAGCTCCAGCGGCCATGATAAACCCAGAACACAAACTAACAAGACTCAGGATGGGAAGGGAAGGAGAAGAGAGTAGGGGTCATAATGAAAATTAAGATAAAAAAGACATGGGGGGAAATGAGTTTTCTTTAAGGTGAGAGAAAAAAGCCAAGACTAGCAACAACAGAGAAGTTAAAAGGGTATAAAAAAAGTTACAAGGCTAGGGGCCGGCCCCCTGGCCGAGTGGTTAAGTTCGCGCGCTCCATTGTGGCAGCCCAGGGTTTCGCTGGTTTGGATCCTTGGTGCGGACATGGCACCACTCATCAGGCCATGCTGAGGTGTCATCTCACGTGCCACAACTAGAAGGACCCACAACTAAAATATACAACTATGTACTGGGGGGATTTGGGGGAAAAAAGCAGAAAGAAAAAAGAAAAAAGAAAAAAAAATTACAAGGCTAGAATAGAGAGTTAAAAACATAAGGATTACTAATTGGAAAAAATAGCTCTAGAAGGTATTTTGGTCTGTATATTAGATATTACTGAATTGATATTAATTTTCTCAGGGGAGACAATGGTGCTGTGCAAAGGTGTAACCATGTCCTTATTCTTAGCAGAGGTGTTCTCCAATATTCACAGGTGAAGTGTCATGATGTCTGCATCTGTCAAATTTTCAGCAAAATAGTGTGTCTCTAGAGAAAGCAAGCGGAGTCGATATTTTCATGACTTGTGCAGCTAGGTGAAAAGTATAAGGTGGTCACCATAGCATATTTCAGGTTTCTGTAGGTTTGAAAATTTCCAAAACAAAAAAGGGAAAACAGCGAGGGATTAAAAGCAGATGAGGGGAAAGGGGTAAAACAGAAGCAAGAAACTTGAAAATAAGGAGCTAAAAAATGGGATGAATAGTAAGGAAAAGTTCTGTGAGGAGAGTAAGATAGGCTAACAAGGCTTCAGAACAAAAATAGCCTTAATCAACTAGGAAAGGCCAGAGGTTAATCCCGGCTGACAGCCGCTAAGGAGTGCTGGCAGAAGGCCGCTGGGTGGGAAGCGTGCCACTCCCCACAGCATGGAGGGGCTCAACAGCAGCCTCCGGGGAAGGAGGAGGAGAAGCTGTTGCCTGTTGCCCTAATGACTGTGCTGTTTGTGGGGTCCCTGTTGTAGAAGGGTTCTGTTACCTGTAATCGAGAAAATGCCATATCTCCCCCAAAGGTAGGGTAAGATTGGAGTTATCTCATTCTCCATCTGAGGAGAGTCAAGCACCCTATTCATTTTAAGGTGACTGAAATAACAGTTCAGACTTGGGATAAAATCCAGAAGTATCCTCTGTGCAGAAGGAAGATTCCCTAGGTGGCTCTCAGCTACGGTACAGCATGTGGCACAGTCCCATCCATCCCTCTCCCCCACAAACAGTCAGACCCCTAGGAAGCTGCTCCAGGCCTATGAGGTATTGGAAAAACAGAAAGGAGCCAGGAACGGGCAGTGAGACCAGACCTTCAGAACATTTACAAAGCAGGGGGAGGAGAGAGGGTCCAAAGGGAGTGGTGCTGGGTCAAAACCAGTTCTGACAAATTACTCCCTGTGCCAAGGATTCTGTTTCTGTCTCATTGTTGGTAATAGATCTTCTCCCTTGATCCTCCTGGGTCTTTGTAGCTCAAAGCTAGAGCTGCAGCCCCAACCCAATGTTCTATCAAACTTGTCCTCAAAGGCCAAATGGTCAGGTGAGGGCACATGAGGCACTAGTTGGGAGGCGGAAGGCCAGGCAGGCGAGGGAGGGCTGCCCCAGCAGGAGTGTGGCTGACTGCCAAGCTGGCCACTTTGACTAATACAGAGTAAAGAAAATCAACTCCCTTTATCAACTGTGTTCAGCAGGAACAAATCTGGATGTACTTAAAACCAAATAAATAAGACAGTAACAGGGTAGACCATGGCCGGCAAAAAAAAAAATGTCTTGGCGCAGTTCCAATTATTGGTCAATTCCCCAGGACAGATCAGGCGCATGAAGAATTGGAAGGAAAAGGAGACGCAATTAATTATCAAATTTTAATTGACAGACTAATCTTACAGGATAAACAATAAGACAGCTAGTCAAGGTTACACTTTAAAAAAAATCCAGCAGCGTAAATCTAATAGACTAAGTACGTTCATCTCCTCCCAAACAGGCATTTGATTTAAAAACAAAAACCAGAACAGAGCGTACACCACAAGGAAACATGGTACTTACATATATTGTCAAATAATTCTGCAGAACTCTAAGAAAAAGAGAGAGGTTCTTAGAAATTGAGAAAGCAGTAGAACCACCCAGCCTGGCAGGTTGATGTACCAGATGTTCTGCACATCAGAGGGCTCCTGACCACCCCTGACTTCAGAAAGGCCACCAGGCCCCATTAAGAAGGAAACAGGTGCCAATCTTAACTGGAGATGACAATCTCAAAGCTCTTTTCCAAGACAACAGGCATGAGGCATGAAGCGAGAGAAAGAGGTCTCCTTCCGAAGAAGGGGTGGAAAGCAAGCCTGCCCTTGCACGGCCCTTGGCACACAGAGTCTATCTCTTTCCCTTCTCTGCCCCTGACAGAAAGGGTAGGCCAAGTGCGAGAGCCCAGGAAGGCTCCTCCAGGCACATGGTTGAAGTGAGAGGAAGGGGAAAGCAAGCCCCTCTGGCTGAAATATGGCAACTTTTCAGAGACGTGGCAATGTGGCAAAGTTAGTCTCTTTGGCCCTCATAGGGTAAAGCAGCAACTAAGGAGCCTCCTGAGGCCTCATGGCCCTACTGCATCCACAAGATGACAGGAAAGTGCGTCCTTAGCTCAGTCTGACTTCATTGAAAAAGAGCTAATGCTACCTGCAAAAGGCCCATCATCAATTAAAATACTTCATACTAGAGAGTTCCAGCAACTCAGGAGTCTGAGTTCTCTGACTAGGCTGACCGAAACAGAGCTGAGAGGGACCGGGCCTCATCAGGGATTCTCCTGTCACTATTCTACCAAGTCGCCTCAGGGAGGGAAAGGAAGGCATGATGTCTGTGCGCAAAGACCTGCAGGAGGACCACCAGCACAAATTCTAGGAGAGAAAGCAGCCCATCAGGAGGCTCAGAGAGGCATTCCACCTGGAAGAGATGGCAAGCCCCTAGCCTACTTCCTGCACGCTGGAGCCCCTCTCGCAACCAGCTTTCCCTTTAGGGTCCCCACCCCAGGGAAAGAACCAGTCCCCTCGGACAGTGACGAGACTGTACAGAAAGGATCCCGATGAAAACTTAACACTGTGAAGCTACCTAAGGGGTAGAGTACTTCAATTTGCTAACAGAGATTGAGTCAGTACATTCTGGACCGTAAGAAAAATAGAAGAGACCGTTCACAGGACCTAGGGACGAAAGAATG